>NC_081406.1:607924913-608524913 GCF_030272615.1 Cryptomeria japonica | reverse complement strand
CGCAAGCACGATTTAGACCATGAGGTCCTACTTAGATGTTGATATGAGAAAGAGTTCAAGGGTCATCACTTCCCAAGTAACTGCAATTCCCACGTAACCCTTCCTTCAAAGCTTTCGCTCATCAGGTATTTTTTTATAGTGAGTTAGAATGCCAAGGTATTCTAGCCATACTCACTTTGGGTCGTTCCCTTCTCACGATTATCACTTGCTTGCAAAAGCAAATGGTCAGGAAGGCAGGCCCTCTAAAGGTGACACACAATCAAAAACATGAGCATGGTATTGAAGATCTAGATTTCTGATCACCCTAAGAAGGATGAGAGCATACTCTCCTACTCCAATGTCAAACTCAACAATCAAATCAAACATAGATTCATTCCATCCTATTTAGAAATCATACTAGGTGCCTAAACATTAATTGCAAACATGAAGTTTAGTTGTAGTCCAAGGCAACCTGCAAAACCCAAGTCATAAGTTTTATATGTTTAGTCTTTGACTATCGAACCTGCATAAAATGTGTTAGTAGTTTCATTTGTTGTCTTTGTCATGCGTATGCCAAGGTTCTGCACAGAGAATCAGTACCAACAAAACCAAAAAAGCAGAAACAGAATGCAAAAGAAAACAATTTGCAAGTGAAAAACATTGTCTTTTACCTTTGTTTCTAGCCCTACACAGGTGCAGAATGTCCTTGACATAGGCACAGAATGTCTGACACAGGCGCAGAATGCTTGACACAAGCGTAGAAGTTCCCAGAAAACACTGCACTACCCTGTTTCTTGGGTTTTTGACCTGCAAATCAACTCAAAAGCACTCAAAAGCATGATTAGGGGGTTAGTTCACGTCGAGTTCACCAATTAATGTAGCTAGGAAATCGGAAATCATCAAAGCAAATCAATTATTAGTCATCTAGCTCAATCACAAAAGCTTAAATGCAATGATCAATCCTAATTACATCCAATAGAGGCATGAAAGCAAAACATTCAAGATTAAAAACTAAGCAAACCAAATGTAGATCTAAATATCTCCTTCATGCGGTTCCATTGTCCTTCTTTCTCCTTCAAATAGCTTTGTTGTGGATCTCACCTACTAGTGCATGATCATGATATGAAAGCAAGTAGACAAGATGATTGCTCAAGAATACTTGAAGCGTGATTGATTCGACAAAGTGATTATTAGATCATGTGATTAGATTGGGATCAGGGGCCTTGATTGAAGAAAATCATCCAATTTATAGATAAATTGGAGAAAAGACAAGATTAGCATGAAAATGATTCGAATGGAAATTCAAATCAAGAATAGCAAAATTATGACATGTGTATGACAAATTGCTATGCAAGGATTTATGACAATTTATGACAATTGCTATGCAAGGATTTATGACAAGAATTTGAAATAGAAATAGACATTTAGGAATTTAGGAGAAATTAGAAAATTAAGTTGGAAATAATGACTTGGAAATTAGGAAATTGATGAAAATTAGGTAAATTAATTAATAATTTCTCATTCATTAATTAATTCACAAAAATAGGAGGAAATTAATTAGCCAATTAAATAAACATTTAATTGTGACAAGAAGACTTAGGATAAATAAATAAATTATTTAACCTAAAGGGGAGAATGACAATCAAGATTAAATGAATAAATCATAAAACCTTAGAAGATGAATTAGAAATGCAAAGATGACAATTAGGTCTTGATGAAGGATAATTGATATCGATTCGATCATGATTTTGGATTGATAAATGATTCATACTAATAAGTGATTTGATTGATAAATGCGCCAATTAATGAGGAACAATGACTAATTGATCCAATTTGATATGACTGAGAAGGACGACGATCGATGACAAATTGATTGCAAAATGACAATATTGACAAGTTGATAAGGATCGACCAAAATCATGACTGAAAATTGGTTATCAACAAGACCTAATTCGAAAGTGAGACAACTGAAGAATGCAGAAGAAGGACTCGATGCTCGCAAATGACAAAGACCAAGTGCGTGACATAGGAGAAATGTTAATGCGACGCAAAAACCCTAAAATAAGGCAATGCGCAAATGTTAAAATACGACTCTGCAAGCATTGACCATTTTTAGGTGTCTACACTTATGAATCTCACATTGATATCCTTGATGTCATTTACTCTTAGAGATCTACTATCAGATGTTGCTCTGGTTAAGGTCATGACTGTGTTGTTAGGTAATTTCTTTTTTTTGTCAGGTCTGCTGCCGATAGAGGGTAAACCTGTCATTTCCCTAATTGTTTGCCGGGTGAATTTGCAGACTGAATCTAACCAAAGAAATTCTCCATGTGCCCTACTTAGGACAATTCTCACTACCTCCTCTAGAAATTCATGGATGTTCAAGATTTATACAAAACCTAAGGTCTCAATAACCTTGTGCTCGGGTTTGACATTTCCATTTTCATCACAAATTACGGTATTCAACATCTTTAATATTTCCACAAAACCTAATTCTTCAATATTGCAGTGAATATAAATTCTAGGGTCTTTAGCATAAGCTACACCTTTAGGAAATTTTGAGAATCTACCTATGGAATCATCTTGCTTAACTATCTCAAGAATAATTTTGAAAACGGGCCTAGGGCATTTTACAATTTCCACAACAGTAGGGTTTTCAATAAATTCGGGAGTAGAAGAGGAAGCCATTTGAAAAATACCTTAAGCTGCCTAATAATGTTTGAGTGCTTGAAAGAAATCACTTCACTTCTTCCCCTTGAATGCCTTCACTCATATTTTCATGCTCTCTGCTAGCTTGAATACTTGGTGATTCAAAAATAAAGGAAAACCAATGATTTATAATGAAATTTCATTGACCAACCGCAATAAATGCTTGGCGGTTAAGTGAAAACTTAACACATCTGCCGGTAAAGAATAAATCTATCTTCTCACCATCCATCAAGGGTAATCTGCATGATGTTCAACTTGCTACAATACCCCCACAAGGTTACTTCTCAGTTGGATGAAGAACTTTTTGTCGGTGGAGTAATACTCTGTTCTACAGGTGAAGAAATAGTCTCATCAACATTTTGATCTGTCTTTCTAATCCGTTGTCTTGAAAATTCTTTCTTTACCTCATCAACCTTTTCTTTGCCTTTCAAAATGGGTCCTTTATTGTTTGTCGGTGAAGTCTTGCTTCTACAAAATTTTGCAATATGTCCAATTTTTTTACAAGCATAACAAGTCACATTATTCTTCTGAATAGCCTTTCCATATCCTATGCTGGTTTGTGTTCTGCATTGATTAGATAGGTGCCCAAATCTTCCACAAACATAACATCTTACATTCATTCTATAGTTTTCTGAATTATGACCAACTTTTTTGCATTTGGAACATTGACCGGTGGGTGCACTAATGTTCTGATTGTTTCTAGATCTACACTAATTTTCTCTATGACCATACTTGTTACAATTAAATAATTTCCCATTAAATTTGTAAGCATTAGGTTGTCTTACCAATTTATTGTGATCATGATTGTTTGCAGTACCAGAACTTTCTCCAATTTCAAATCCAAGTCCATTAGTATCTCCATTAGGTTTCTGACTTTTCAACATATCATCAAGTTCTTCTGAACTTTTCTTGAATTTCTCTTTATGTTGATTTGCAGTAGCCAACTCATTTTCCAGAATCCCCATCTGCCTCATAAGTTCAGTTTTATCATGTTGCATGTGAATCAGATCTATCTTTAACATATCATTTTTCATGACTGAGTCTTAGATTTTCATTACCAGCATCATTGAGTCTCCTAGTCAAGTCTTCTTCATTCTTCTTCCTGTCTTCAATGTATTTACAAAATCTCATAGTCATATCTTGCATTTCATTCCTCATAGTCATGTTTTCTTACCTCATCTTGTTCACAAGCTCATTAAGAGTTTCCTTTTCATCATTGTCATTCTGCATCTTCTCATGAAGTTCTCTTCTCTTATTTCTAGCAATAGTAAGATTCTCCTAAATTCCTTGAATGAATTCTTGTGCAGTTCTTAGATCATCTTCAAGTTTGATATTCTTCAACTTCTCTGAATCATAATCTACAAGAGCTCCTTCCAATTGCTTTCTTAAGTTCTCCATCTGTACCGGTGTCAGAATCTTCCTAAATCTGTTAGGCTTTTGAAAATAGAGGACCAGGCTCTAATACCAATTGTTAGGATTAATGATAGTCCCAAAGATACTGAGAGAGGGGGGGGGTGAATTAGTATCTAACTAGTTTACAAAATATTTACCCTTATTAAGTATTTTGCATTCCAAAACAGTGTACTGGTAAATAAGAATTAATTCAATAAATAGGAATAATAAAGATAGCATAGAAAACACACCATAACATAAGATGTTTAATGAGGAAACCCGGTGTGGGAAAAACCTCGGTGGGATTTGTGACCCACAATATTCACTCACTGGCCAATGAATAAATATTACTTACAATGAGGGGCCTACACATGTAGGAAGGCCAACTACTTAGAGCTCACTGCTCAATCTACAAAATAGAAGTCTCACTAACTTACAAAATGGATTATGAAAATCCAATACAATGTACTACTTCAAATCAGCATCAACTATGCCAGGTTCAATACCGGTTTAAGCTCATACTATAACCATAAACCTTATACAAAATATGCCCTTATTATTCGCTCATTCCTATCTCATCTCCTATCTTCTATCCTCTATATCATCCTATATCAAAAATATTTACAAGATCTCTTACATATATGAGTCTATTACAATATGCCATGTCGACTTTACAAAAGATATTTACAATTAAATACAATAAACAAAAGTTTATTCCTGTTAGCTAGGGTGTTGGTATGTATTGTTGCCGCTGTCGGTGAAGTATCTGTTGGTGTCGATGCCTGGTAGTGGTTTGCCAGATGAATGTCGGGTGGTTACCAAAAGGTTGCCAGTAGGTTGCCATCAATGACAACACCATCATTTCTCACTAAAGTGTAGAATGCCAACATTGTGACCCACAATATCAATCCCCTAGCCATATGAAGCGATATTATAAATATAAGGGGCCTACACTTGCAGGAAGGCTTATAGCCTAGAGCACACTGCTCAATCATAGAAGGAGCCTCACTGACTACATATAAATCCAGACTACAATTTGGAGAAGCGTTGAACTGCTAAGACATAATCTTCTATGCCAGAATACAGTTTCGATTTAAGTTATGTCTGTTTCGGTCTGTAATCCTAAACCTTTTACCAGAATAACCCTTACATAAATATCCTCACATACATAATCTCTCTGATATATTTCACATTATATTACATCCAAATATCTATAATCTCCTATATCAAAAATGATCTAATCCAACTGAGCTATATACCCTATACAACTTATCATGCCTTATGTCAGCTTACAAAGATATATACAATGTTAAATTACATGTCGGCTAGATAACATAAATACATGAATATCAAAAATAATTGCCGGTACTGGATCCAAGAGATGTCAACCTCCAATAGTGATAACCATTATTCTAAAACATGTCGCCTTGCATTGTCAGTAACCAAAGAAATCCTTCTATCATGTCAGTGTCGGTGTCGGTGTAGTGTCTGTGAAGTGCCTATCGGTACACAATTGAACCAAAACATGAAGCTAAAACAAGATATCATGTTTCCATCAATGACAACATAGTGAAACCAACCAATTGAGTGTCAATTTCCAACAATCTCCCCCTTTGGCATTGATGGCAACACTCATGTGAAAAATGGTCAAGGTTTCATCTGCCGGTTTCATCTTGCTTGCTCCCCCTAAGCTAAATATTCATCAATGCAAAATACTTCATACTCTCCCTAATGTATACAACTCCTTCTTTTCCTTTTTCACATCTATATCACTCCCCCTTTAGCATCAATGCCATCAAAAAAAAAAATGTCAAAGATCCAAAACTGTACAATGAATATCCCAAAAATATCTTACCGGAGCTTAACAAATTTGATGGATAAACCTTCTCCAATAGATCAAGATAAGTATCCCCACCAGTTTTGAAAGTGTCAGAAATACATACAAGTCCATTTAATATATGTGCAAATGACTCTTTCTCACTTATCTCTGTTGGTGTGGGCTTTCCAACCATATCCATACATTCCTTCTTATGTACACTAAGTGAATCCAACTGGGGACTCACCAAGCTTCTCAGACTTCTAGCTCTTCTTATGTTTTTGTCTTTTTCTTTCTCAAAAACAGAAATTTGGGCTTCCAAAATCAAAATTTGACCATCAATGGATGTAGTAAAAGAAGTCAATCCATCAAAAGAATTAGCTATACTTGCAATTTTCTCTTGAAATTACTTTATCTTCTTATCCACATTAATTGTAAGTATATCTGTGTTACAAAACACCCTATAAATATTTGGACACTGTTTCAAAGAATTATCTATCAGTTTCAGTTTTTCATCAATCTTCTTCTTCTTAGATTCAATCACCTAATCAAATGCAACTCTTTTAGCTTGTGTGAATCTCTCCAGTGCTTGCTAGTTTGAAATTTGCTGCAACGATTGAAAATCCTTTGAAATATGCTCACTAATTGTCTTAAGTTTGTCGGATGGGCTTGCTTCATTGTCAATCTTGCACTCCGTGACTAGTCTATGTAGAACAGTGATTGACTAATCAATAATCTCTTTATTTGTAGATCTCTCCTTCATCAATTAATGTGCATCCATCATCATGAGTTCAATAGGACTCATCTCTATTATGTTTTTCTTTACAACCTATGAGGTGTCAATTGACAACAATGATGGACCTACTACCGGTTCCCTTTCGGATTTCCCTTTCTTCTCCTCTAATGATTTGTCCTTTATAGTTTCCTCACTTGCATTGGTGGCTTCGCCACTTGGTGTAGTCTCTGTTAGTGTCGATTCTCCTATAGGAACTATAACCTCAACCTATACATTTGTATCTAGAGGACTATTATCCTCAATATTAGTATCTTGTACATTTTCAACCTTTTCATTCTCTATATTTATCGGTGTCTCAACATCTATCTGTACACTTGTATCTACCGAGGGCTTGATTTCCACTATCTTAATGTTTTTCAAAATTGAGGGTGAAGTACCCATAATCCCCTTTCATTTTCCTTCAATTGGGGTGTTTGTCTTTGATTCCGGTGAAGTAAAGAAACCTCTATTCTCACCAAAGAACTTAACCCATGCCTTTTGAGTCTCCTTTATTATCTCATTTACCCTTCCTAGCATCAGACTAGTTATTCTATGTTTTCTATTAAAGACCTTTCTATCTTCCACCTCAAGTGTCCTTTCCATTTCCTCTAGAGCAATAGTAACACAAATAGATAACAACTCTTGAATTTTAATATGCTTATCTTCTTGCATTGCTGATAGTCTTCTAGCATCTAACATATTATATAATTCTGCCAGTATTTGGTTTTCAATTTCTATTAAGGCTTTCTTATAAATATCCAAATATAATAATACTGCTTCCTCTACCTCTCTTTGTTCATCATCCTCTAAATGTTCATAATAAAACTATACATTCTTTAACATGCCATCCTTAGTGATTTCATCTACTAAATCTGCACAAGTTTTTGGTGGTATGATAGTTACATTATTAGATTGAATAGACGCATCAATGTCATTCTTCTTCTTCCTTCTTGTAGTACCAGATGGAGCTGAAGTGGTTACTTTTGGTGCTTGCTTTTGTGCCGGTATTTTGAATGTAACCTTTTTAACCGGTTGCTTTTTAGCTTCTACTTTTGCTTCCTTTATTTTATTCCTTACAACCCTCTTGAATGTCAGGAGTGTGTCATCCTCAGATTCAAACTCTGTTGTTGTAGGCTCTATGTGTACTTATGGATTCTTCATCTTCCTGCCTTTCTTTAGGACAACATCAATTACTGATTTAATATCCCGTGAGACCTTCTCAACAAATTTGGTTTCTTTTCCTTCCTACTTCTCTCATTTCTTCCAGTTGAACTCTGTTTCAACCTTTGGTGATTTTTGCTTTGCAGTACCACAGGGTTTCTTTGCCTCATTAACAGGTGCATCAATCAACATTTTTGCTTAAGCATCAAGGATCTATTCATCAACTTCATAGCCCTTTTCCTCAATCCATATCTTCTAAGGTTTAACCTCTTCCATAAGTGTTTCATCCTTCTTCACCATGAAGCATATGTCAGTTGAATATTTTTCAACAATATGCTTAGGAACCCTTCCCCTAGACTTCGTAGATTTCTGGAATCCCTTAAAATAACCCCATACTTTATTATCTCTCTAACAACCTAAAATAGCAATTGAGTATTTCAATTGTCTCCCTATCAGGATATCAAATGCCCATTGCCTCTTCCCAAAAATGGGAGTGTCATTCATGAAAAATAACATTAAGAAGACAATTAAGTTGCCATATTGGAAAGTCCCTTTCTTTTCACCTTTAATATTTCCTAGGTTTATTAATAGTTCATCTAACATCCAACCACATAGATCCAATTTCTTATTTTCTCTCATCATTTTGTAAGCTGCAAAAATACAAGAAATGGAAACAGAATTCAGTTGGTTTGACTGAGTTACCTTATACCCAATGATCATGCTACCAAATTTGATGTCTATGTAGGTAATAATGCTTATTCTCATAGATTTCCTGTCAGATGTCGCGCTAGTGATTTTATTCACATAATCATTCAAAACCTTCTTATCTAGACGTTGCCCAACCTATGGTAAACTAGTGATTTCCCTGATGGCTTCCTTGGTGATCTTGTAAGGTCTATCTAACCAAATAAACTCTCCATGTACTTTGCTCAAAACATACCTTATGATTTCATCTTCGAATCCCAAAATTTCCAAATGCTGGTAAACCCTAAGTCTTCAATGTGCTTGTATGCCGGTTTGACCTTTCCAGATTCTCCCATCAACTCGCTCATGTACATGCCCTTTATTTCAGATGTTCCCAAGTCCTCAATGTGACAACGCATGTATTCCCTAACATCTTCGACATAAACAACTCCCTCTAGAACATAGGAAAATGCTCCAACCAAATCTTCCAGGGTAGCCACATGTGGATACCACTTGAAAATTGGCTTGGGATGATCCTTGACCTCTACTATAGTCAGATTTATAACAAAGATAGGAATAGATGATGATCCCGCTTCCATGATTAAGGATAAATACCCGATGATTGGTTCCGATGAAAAACTTAATAAACTCTTCCAGTCCCTGGTGAAATTGCTCAAGAAGAAATTTGATTGCTCTAAAATGCCTTTGATCACTCTGAATCACTCTTAATCACTCTGAAATCGCTCTGAATGCAAGGTGATCAATAATCAAGTGAATTTAAACTTTTAACCTTTGAGAAAAACCCTAATCTTCCATTGACATCAATGACTATCGATGAAAGATACCGGATCTAGAACAGAACATCTCCATGCCGAATAAGCATCTCCAATGTCTAGAACATCTTCCAAAACCTCTTCTTGGGGCATATGCAGCATCTTCATGAATTTTTCCTACCCCTAAGGCATCTACCTTAGTTACCAGATGAGCTACATGTCGGTGCAGGATCAACCTCCTATGTCGGATAAGTAATCGGTGCATTCCCATCTGCTGATTGATCTTCAGTCTTCCTGACCCATCTCTGAATATGATCTTGCCAGATTTCAATAACATTTTCTTTCCCTTTCTCATTTGATCCTCTATTACCAACAGGTGGATTTCTTCTTCTACGAAATTTAGCAATATGTTCAACCTCATTACATGCATAACATGTAACATTATTCCTTTGAATTGCTTTTCTAAAACTGGTGAAATTGCTAGACCTATACTGATTAGCCATATGTCCAAACTTTCCACATGCATAGCATTTAACATTTATTCTACAATCTTTTGTCTTATGACCATACTTATTGCATTTAGAACATTTACCGGGAGCAGAATTAGGGTTCTGTTTTACTCTGTTTCTACATTGCATAGTCATGTGACTAGATATATTGTAAATAAAAGATCTACCATTAAATTTATAAGCATTAAACTACCTTACTAGTGTCTTATGGTTTTTATCTACATGAGCAGTACCAGAACTTTTTCCTTGCTCAAATCCAAGTCCACTGGAGTCTCCAATCTCCAATTTGCCTTTGTCTCTTCAATAATTCATCTAGTTGTGCTGAACTAATCTTTAATTTCTCTTTGTACTCACTTGCAATAGTTATATCTTCTCTCAAAATTATCATTTGCCTCTCAAGCTCTTGTTCATTACTCTAGGATTGTACTAAATTAGCTCTCAACGTATCATTCTCATGAACCAGCCTACCACATTCTTCAAATTTGTTCTTTAGGGACACAACAAGATTTTCTTCCTTTTTCTTTCAGTCCTCAATCTCTTTAGACATTCTCATAGTTATACCTTGCATTTCATTTCTCATGACCATATTATTGTGACTCAATTTCTGACATTGTTCCTTAAGTGCATCTTTCTCTTCATCATCCTGACTTTACAAAAGTTCCTTCCTCCTAGCCTGAATAGATGATAGCCTCTCTTATAGGACAAGAATGGATTCCTTAGTAGAATTCAATTCATCTTGTAGCTTTAATTTTTTCAAACTTTTAGCATCATAATCTTCAAGTGCCATCTCATGTTGCTTCTCCAAGCCAATGTCCATGGATTCCAGATTTAGGATCTTCCTCAAGATGTTAAACTTCCTTTGAGGCACAAGGCTCTGATACCAATTGTTGGAATCCAATAACACTAAGGTGGGGGGGGGGTGAATTAGTGTTATACCAGGAAGTCCAATTTTAACCTTATTAAAACATGCATACACCAATCGATATAACAGTACATACAAAATTGAAAGAAGTAAAGAAACTAATAAGCTAATCATATAAATGAGAATCATAACACACAAAATTATATGTGGAAAAACTCAAAGAGTAAAAACCATGGTGGGATTTGTGACCCGCAATATCAATCCACTAGCCATATGAAGAGATATTATAAAATATAAGAGGCCCACACTTGTAGGAAGGCTTATATCCTAGAGCACACTACTCAATCACAAAAGGAACCTCACTTACTACATATAAATCCAGACTACAATCCGAAGAAGTGTTGAACTGCTAAGATAGCATCTTCTATGCTAGAATACAGGTTTGGTTTAAGCTATGTATGTTCTGGTTTGAAACCCTAAACCTTTTACCAAAATAACCCTTACATAAATATCCTCACATACATAATCTCTCTAATATATTTCGCATTATATTACATCCACATTGTTAGATAGTTCAAATAACTGGAAGGCAACTAAGAGGGGGGGGCATGATTAAGTTGTCATAGATTACCAAAACTATTAGCAATTTAAAACTTTAATACCGGAACCCAAAACATACATACTAGAATGCTTAAACCAACTACCAGAATATTAGTTAAACCAATTAAGCATAAACAATAATCATAGAATAAGAGTCAACCACATGACACCAAGATTTATATGTGGAAAACCCGATAAAGAGAAAAACCATGGTGGGAAGCCTACCCATAGTCAGATAATACTTTTGCAGTAAGTATGTGAATTACAATTGAGGGGCCTACACTTCTAGGAAGGCGAATAGCCTAGAGTGCATTCCTCATCACAAAAGAAGCCTCACTGACTACATATAAATCAAGACTAGAATCCAGAGGTGTTGAACTGCAAAAGATAGCATCTCTTATGCTTAAGTACAGTTCCGGTTAAGCTCAATACCAGAGGACTAAATCCTTTGCCTAAATGATATTACATTATTCATACATTACATTCCTTGACCATGACCTCTAATCATAACCGTGATGATCTATAATGACATCTTACATCTATATATACAAACCCTCGACCATAAACAATTAGGTCGGCCACCAGATAATAAACCAATTACATAATTAAAAACTATGTTAGCCTAAGACCAAACAAATAATATCCAAAACATAAGACATCCCAAAAATACATCGAGAGGTCCAATATACACATTACATTAAAGTTGGTCCATAACCTAGATCAACCAAGTCCCAATATAGGTCCACACGCTACAACAATGATCTCCATTTGCCAAGTCTCGAACATGATCACCAACAACATCCTAAAACTCCACCAGAAGCTGCACCAACACCACTTATGCAATTCATCAAAGATCTTCATCAAAATCTCTACTAGTGAAACCCTCTCCGAAACCAGAAACTGAGCTTATAAGCAAGTAGGATAGCATCCAATCACCATAACAAAACCAACTAACCAAATATGAGCATGAGTATCATGAACAAGCCAATTCCATCACCAAACTATACTAGAGCCTACCGGATCATGCCAGATCCAAATCAACCAGAAACCACTCAACCTACTGGGACTAGAAGTGTGCCGATAAGGCATCCAAATAGCTAGTGTTGGCATCAATGACAAAATATCAATGCAACACATAATCAATTCCACCAAATGGCCAACAATCTCCCCCTTTGGCATTGATGGCAATACTAGATGTGAAAAACATCTAAGTACCAAGAAATGTCAAACAAGTCTCCCCAATGGAAGACAACCAACAATCTCCTACATACAGCTCCTGAATGTCAATATCTCTCCCCCTTTGACTTTTTTTTTTTTTCTTTGTATTTTTCACATCAATATCTCTTCTCCTTTGACATTAATACCACAAATCTAACAAAAATATCAAAGCAAAAACATAAACCATTGAATCACAAAGCTAACTACTCCCTCTGAGCAATAGCATCCCACATTAGTGCCAGAATGAATAGTATCTTCTATAATGCATGTCAGACTAATGCCAAACCGCATCAATCAGGTCTCTACTAGAAGGGCAGAAACTCCCAATCTATCTCTCAGGTACTCACATGATTCCTTGGGCAAAGGTTTAGTGAAAATATCTACAATCTTCTCTTTAGTGTTCACATAAACCAGTCCAACTTCATTTGCTTCCACCTTCTCTTTCGAAAAGTTATACTTGATAGATATGTGTTTTGTTTTAAAATGAAATATCAGATTCTTTGATATATCAATAGCAGGAGAGTTATCATAGTGAATAACCACTAGTGCATCACAATTCACCTTTATATCCTTCAACATTTCCTTCATCCATAAAACTTGTGTACAGTTAGTAGAAGCAACAACATACTCAACTTCAACAATAGATAAAGAAGTACATGACTGTTTCTTGTTGATCCATGAAATCAACTTCTTTCCAAGAAAGAAAGTTCCACCAGAAGTTCTTTTTCGGTCATCAACATCTCCAGCCCAATCAGCATTAGTATATGCACATAAAGTAAAGTTATCATCCTTAGGGTACCACAAGCCATATTTTGATGTACCTTGCAAATATCTAAAAATCATTTTCACCACAATCTCATGATTTTCTCTAGGATCACTTTTAAATCTTGAAACAATACAAACAACATTCATAATGTCAGGCCTAGTCTGAGTCAAATAAAGAAGACCTCCAATTATAGATTTGTATCTTGTAGGATTTACCGGTGCAGAAACATCTTTTCTTGTCAATTTCTCACTTGTAACCATAGGAATACTTACCGGTTTAGAATATCCCATACCAAATTTCTTTTAAAATTCCTTAGCATATTTAGTATATTATCATCAGTGATCTTATAATATAAATTACTATTAGCACTACCCTTAGTAAAACCAAGCTTCAAAAGATATTTATCCAAACTTGCATACCATGCTCTAGGTGCTTGTTTCAATCCATATAAAGCTTTCCTTAACCTGCAAACCATATTTCTATCATCTGATAGTGAAAAACTACCAGGTTGCTCAATATAAACATCCTCATCAAGATCCCCATTCAAAAATGCACATTTAACATCCATCTGATAAACCTTGTAGTTTTAATAAGTAGCATAGGAAAGAAATAATCTTACATTCTTTGATACTCCCAGAGTAATTGGTTCAACACTTTGTTTCAGTAAAGGTGCTACCGGTTCAGATATAATCATTTCCACTGTTGGTTCCTTCTCATAAACTTTGATTTGACTTATGTTCAACTCATCTACTTTGACATTAGCACTCTCCACAATTTTCTACAATCTCTTGTTATAACATCTATATGCTTTGCTTTCATTAGAATAACCAAGAAATATGCCTTCATCACATCTAGGATCAAATTTCCCAATGATATCATCTATCCTGATATAACTGTGTGGGGGAAAAAGTGACACTAAGAAAACATGCCCTAATCTCACTTTCAATCACACATTTGTGGAATACGAAAGAGCCTAGAGGTATCACACAATTGGCTACTTCTTTTTGTGGAAGAGAGAGCCACGGGCTACCTATTAGGATTTCTATTCCTTTGTTGTAATTAAAAGATAGAATGATGCAAGTTCAACTATTAACCCTAAAGTGTAAGTATGAACTAGTAACAAGATTGCAGAATTAAGATTAAAGAATGGAAAGCTGTAAACACAAGGACAAGACAAGAATGTAGATGCGTACCTGGAGTTAAAACCTGAGTGAAAATGTTCAGGATGGGGGCGCGGGCGCCACTGTCCTGATTCTGCCCCTGAAACTGCTCCTGAAACTGCTGTTTTGCAACCTGAAAAGCTGTCAAAAATGCTGAAACTTGTTGTCTGACAGAAGGACCAGGGCGCCCAGCGCCCCTGTCCTGGCAGGACCAGGGCGCCCCACGCCCCTATCCTGGTCTTTTGCTCTAAAATTTGGTGTGTTGTTCCATCTCAGTCTGCTTCCATCGGATCTGCAACTTGCGGCGTCGTCCGAATCTCGAAACCTGCACTTATATCTGAAAACGTATGGTGGGCGGCTATATAGGGTTTTGCCTTAGTCAAACCCCCGCTTTCATGATTTCCACCTCCACGAATAGCCAAGTTGTATTGTAAAAGTAGTGTGTGTGCAGACCTTGTGTGTGTGCAAGATCCTAAAATGCAAGTAAGCAAACTAGAGCAACCTAGAAAGTAAACCCTAATTGCTTGTAAATGATAATGTAAATGCTCCAAATCAAGATGCAAAGTGATCTAAAGCATGAATACAAATGATATAATGAGGCTTATGCAAAGACATGAAAACAACATGAAATCATACCCAACCCCAAGGGAGAGGTACAAGCCAATCTTCAGTCGGTGATCCCTTATTGTTCTTCAATGCCTTCAAAGCCCTAAATGGATGAATGAAATTGATAGATGCTTGATGGATGGATGTTGATTGTTGTTGAAGTCTTCAAAGATCTTCTCTTTCCCTGCATAGAAGGTCCTTGAAACCAAAATTCTCTAGATCCTTTCAAATGAAGAAAGAGAGCTCTTATATATGAAACCCTAGGTCTTAATTTCAACTTTTGGCCGACCTAGAGATTGAATCTCCCGCCAATTTCTTGGGGTTAAGCTTTATTTTATGATTGGATCGTGCTCCTAAAATTTTGGGAAAAATGTCCGGGACCATGTGCATGCCGGGCGCCATGGTCCCGACAACTTTTCACCAAATTTTCAGGGCCGTCGGATATGATGATTTTAGAGCAAATCCCAAAGTTACAGGTGATTTCGAGATGTTTTGACCCCCGAAATCAAGCCCCCAAGTTCAAAATAGGACCTAATTAGGGTTTTTGATTAAATGATGTATTGAAGGAATAAGATGAAAGGGGCACACCTTAATGAAAGGGCCCAACTTTATGATGTGGGAGATGATAAAATAGAACCTTAGACCTAATTAATTTAATTAATTAAGTGCTAAAGGGGAAATGCAATGCAAAATGCAAAATGCACCAAGGCGGGTGCTAAACTAGGTGTGAAATTGTACCACCCTAGCAAGTGCATACAATTTATGACGCTACATTTAGCCCCCACTTTAGCAGTCATATGAGTACTATGTGCATATGCAAGCTAAAGTATAGAAAGTAAACATTATTTGAAAAAGGAAATATCCATAAGTCTGTCGAACGAAGCCCCCAGCGGTATCTGCAATACACAGTTAGGAACCGCACCCTACAAAACACACGTTAGATCACAAAATCACCTAATGCTTACTAAGGAGGGTGATGAAAATTCGAGGGTAGCTATATGCCCCCCCCTATTTCGGCTTGCTAATTTTAGTGAGTTGAAACAGGGTATCATGTTTACCACTTCGAATTGTTAAAGAATATTGATGACAAATGCTCACAAGAAGATTTGATATGAGATCAAAAACTAATGGAGAATCATTTGGTAAGAAAGAAGACTATATCTCAATTCCAACACAACAAAGAGTGTGAGGATTTGAGAGTTCTCTTAACACAAGATGAAGGATGTAAATGGAAACAAAATGCAAAGAGAAAGAAAGGGAAAAAAAAGCATGAATACACACATTGGTGATCCATGAAAAGAATAGTGAGAGAGAAAACATGGACTTCTCACCCCTAGATCTTGTCTAGGTGATCCATGGGAAAAAGGACATGGAAAACTAGCCCCTAGAGTCTGTCTAGGTGATCCATGTAAGGGAGGAGAGTGAGAAAGTCTAGCCTTATGCCGCTAGTTCCACTCAACCTCGTGCATGTGTGTGTAAGGGAGGTTAGAAGCACCTCATAGGAGTCTATGCCTGAGTATGCTACAACCTGCATATGTATAGTACAAAAGCGTGACATCTCGCTCTAAGAGTCTGTGCTCTGGTTCCGAGAATAATCACCTTGCATAAAAGAAAAATGGAGACATCTCGCTCTAAGAGTCTGTGCTCTGGTTCTGAGAATGACCCATTGCTCAAAAAGTGTAATGTTTATGTCATAAGCAAAGTAGAACAAGGATACCTACTTTCATCACAAAAGAAGATACCCCAAAAATGCAACAATGTCATAGATCCAAGCAAGAGAGTTTTTTACTCTTTAAGCAAGGATAAGATAGTTGAAAAGGGATATCTTGTAATATGTGTAAAGGAGATCCTTAGAGGAGAAGAGATCTTTGTACAAAAGACACCTATCCCCGAGAGGAATTGTCTTAGACAAATATAACATCTTCTAGAATAAGACAAAGAAGAGAATAAGAATGCAATATTTCCCTCTTTTGCGAGGTGAAAGTGATTCTTAATGAAGGATGACGCTCTTTTTAAACCAATTGGGAGAGTGAATGGATGTATTTTACCAAGTGCAAAAGAGGTTGTAGTCAAGGACCTACACCTCTTGTAAGAGAGAATCCTTGAACAAACAACAACAAATGCATACAAGGAATAACATCAAGTGATAAAGTTCACACCATCCACGAAATAGGAAAAAGTGGATCCTTAGATAAAAATAAGGAAAGATCATTGCCTCCCAAGGATAAGGTCAATGAGAAGGACTTACACAAACTTCTAGGGAGAGATTTACACATAAGCGAAATGTACTACATACTCACATGAGTTCATGCAAGCAAGACATTAGTGTATGTAAAATGCTCCTCACAAGAAGTGGGTAGGATAAGAAAGAGAATACACATCTCCCATATCTAGGAAAAGAGGATTCTAAAGAAAAGATGATCAATATTTCCACACTATTACCCCATAGGAACAAGAGATAACAGAGAAAAATTAGGCTATTATGTTGCTTCAAAAATATGATTGCACTTGAAATTGTACCATCATGAATGACAATGAACCCCCAGTAAATGAGCTACCAATGTCACATAATGATGAGCAACATAATAGCCATTAATGTTATTTAAAGACATGATAGATTGAATGAGGTATTTGAATATGACATGCTAAATGCTCAACTATAAGTGAGATCAAAAACATGTATAAAATGATAAAAATTGAAGAAGAAAAGTCACAAGACATCTTAGAAGAGGGATGAGTGTAATCTATTAGAGCCTTATCCCTGGAGGAAAGGACTTTATGATGAATAGGAGATAAAGATTCATAAGTGGATTTAGAAATTTGAGGGGATTCATAAAGAGATTTGTTCATCGCCAAGATTTCCTTATGAGGGGAATGAGAGTTGATAGAAGTAGAAGATGATTTAGTTGAAGTGAGATCATCATCACTACTAAATATAGCATTCACATTAAGAGATGGTCTTTTAGATGCTTTGGTGGGCTTAGAAAGATTATATCCAAGTCCAAATGAATATTCATGCATGTTATGTTCTAAAGGAACTTTAATTCCTTGTTCATTTGTGCCACAACCATTTCCACTATAGCCACTCTTAGCCAAAATGTGAAAACCACGACCATAACGATTAGCCATTTCAGAAAGAAAAGGTGGTTTTTCATAAGACAAAGAATCAAATTCTTCAGAATTAGAGGTGTGAGAAGAAGAAGTTTGAGAAGCGGCCACAAAATTATTGCTCATAGGTTCAGGTAAGACTGATTGATCTCTAGTTTCTTCCTTCTTTTTAACTTTAAGCTCTCTAGGAGGAACCTTATACTCACCTACAAAGGTGGGATTGAAATCAAGAGATCCCCACTCGTCTTCTGCGAGAACCTTCTCAGGATCAAAAGCCTTTTCATGTGTAGGTTCCAGTTGAGAAGAATCTTCTTCAGGAACTTCAGACTCATCCAAAGAATTTTGATTATCAAAGGGTAATGATTCATCCATAGGTATCTTGTTTAACGAGTCATCACTAGAAGAGGAAGGCTTAGAAGAACTCCCTTTGGAAGTAGATGTTTGCAAACAAGCTTGAAAATTAGTATCACCTATCAAGGTATATGTTTTATTATTATAAATAAATTTAACTTGTCTATGCAATGTAGAGGGGGCAGCTTGCATACTGTGAATCCAAGGTCTCCCTAATAACAAGTTGTATGTTAGATTTCCCGACATAACATGGATAGGAGTAAGCAAAGTAATAGGTCCCACTGTGATGGGTAAGGTGATAATACCTAATGAAGACTTAGCCACATTATCAAAGCCTTGAATGGGATGAGAGTCAGGCTCAATAAGGGATGTATCCACATTCATCTTATGCAATAGATTAATGCTACACACATTAAGGCCAAAACCATTATCTACCAGTGTTCGTCTTATAGCAGTGTCATTTATGATAACCACAATCATCAAGGGATCATATTGATGTTGAATTTCGCTAGTAGGCAACTCATCTTGGGTAAACACAATTTGAGCTTTAGGATTCATCACAGAGATAACCAAAGACACTATATTACTAGATGTATTAGGTGGAGGAACATTCAAATCTTTCAAGGCATCTTGTAACATTCCATGATGAGCAGAAGAAGTTTGGATCAAATCCCAAAGGGATATCTTTGCAGGGGTAGCTTTAAGTTGTTCTATGAGATCATATTCCTTACCAAGAACTTGTGAAATACGAGGAGCTTGAGGAAGAATAGGTTGGGAAGGAGGAAGTGAAGTTGGGATAACTAGAGGAGGATTAGGTTGCCTATTGTTTCTTGTGTTATAGGTATGAGCAACCACATTATAACTCTCTCTAGTCAGTTGCTTAGCATACTCATAAGGGCTCTTAGTAGAATAACCTTCTTGCACAGTAATAATAGGTTTGTTAGGAGTGCAAAAAGAATCATTAGCATAACCACCTTGAACCACTAAGATAGGCTTATTTAAAGGTTGAGAATTTTGAGAAGGACAAGCACCTTGGACAGTGAAGAGAGGTTTGTTAGGTGTTTCATTCACATGTATCAAATTGATTGAGGATGGTTTAGAGGAATGAACAAAAGTGTTGGAAGAATTATTGATAGTCTTCTCTTGCACTAAAATCTCATCACAAATTAAATCAATTTTAGGAGAGAGAAAAGGGGTAGGCATTGATGTTCCAGTAGGAAGAGTAATACTAGGAAAGGTCATATCATCCTCTATCATCAAAGGATCTACATGGGGAATAAACTCTCTAGGAGAAGGATCAACATTACTCTCTAAAGTCTCGCTTTTAAGATGGAGATCTTTGAAAGAGATGTTAACCATCTTGTTTTGAACTAGGGTTTCCTTACGAGTAGAACCAAGTTGAGGAGAGGGAGATGCTTTATTTTTAGAGGGAGAATAATTAAAATTCAAGGAAGGTGAGAAACTATCAAGGGAGTTTTCAATCTTGATTTCATCCCCTTTGGCTAGGGGTAGAGAATAATCTACACCTTCTTCTAATGGTTCATCCCAAATAGTGAAGTTGTTGAAAGGAATGTTTGAAGTATTGTCAATTTTGGGAGAGGAGATAACATTGTTTATTAATTCCTCATCCTTAGGAGGGAGAGCATCAATAGATGTGTTAAACTCATCCTCTTTCCTCAAAATATGTTCAATATGATCTTTAGGGGAGAGAGAATTAAGGAAATTGCTTATTATTTCATCTTCTTTCTCTAAGGGATGCTTATGGGTAAGGCAAACTTTAGGAGAAGGGTAAGCATTTATCATTAATTCATCATCTCTAGTGGGAATTTTGTTTGAAAAGGAAATGCCATCACTAAGAAATGTAGGGATAATGTCATCTTCTTGCACAAAAGGATCCTCATGAAGGGAGTGTTTTTTAGGAGGAACATGAACATATTTCTCCAAAGATTCATGCTTAGGAAGGAGATCTTTGAAAGAAGTGTTCATAACCTCTTGTTGCACTAACATGCCCCCATTGGAAGGACCAACTTTAGGAGAAAATAAGTCAATGTCCATCAATACCTTTTCAATTAGAGAGGCATCATGTAGGGAAGGTGAAGTAACATTAAGAAATGTGTTTATGATATCATTCTCTTCCTCTAGGATAGCTAAATAGGAAGGGCACATTTTAGGAGAATTGTCAGGATCACTCTTAAAGTCTTCATCCTTAGAGCATGGGAGAGTCTCAAAGGGATTGGAAGCAACTCTTTTAGGCACTAAAATGTTGTTATAGATGGGGGGAGGTTCTTTAGGAGAAGGAAAAATTGAAACAAGGGAAGCTAACCCATTATCACATCTATGAAATGAATGCATCATGACAACAATTTTCCTCTTTCAAATGATGAAAAATAGAAAGAAATGTTCAACGCAAGCACTTAGAATGTAGATTTAGAAAATGAAATTTATGATTCAAATGAGTTCCTAAATCAGATTTGAAATTATTGATCCCAATTAAGCTATCCACAAGTTCAACTTTGAATTGAAAAATTAGGGTTTTAGCAAAAATTTCCTCTAGATTTTTGAATCTTGCAAGAAATTAAAACTTGTAAATACGAATTTGAATTTGAAATAGCATAAACACTCAAATTTGAAAACATTAATCAGAATTAGAGAAGATTGGAATTCACGTCGGGTTCACCAAAATGTGTGGGGGAAAAAGTGACACTAAGCAAATATGCCCTAATCTCACTTTCAATCACACATTTGTGGAATACGAAAGAGCCTAGAGGTATCACACAACTGGCTACTTCTTTTTGTGGAAGAGAGAGCCACGGGCTACCTATTAGGATTTCTATTCCTTTGTTGTAATTAAAAGATAGAATGATGCAAGTTCAACTATTAACCCTAAAGTGTAAGTATGAACTAGTAACAAGATTGCAGAATTAAGATTAAATAATGGAAAGCTGTAAACACAAGGACAAGACAAGAATGCAGATGCATACCTGGAGTTAAAACTTGAGTGAAAATGTTCGGGATGGGGGCGTAGGCGCCCCTATCCTGATTCTGCCCCTGAAACTACTCCTGAAATTGTTGTTTTGCAACCTGAAAAGCTATCAAAAATGTTGAAACTTGCTGTCTGACAGAAGGACCAGGGCATCCAGCGCCCCTGTCCTGGCAGGACCAGAGCGCCCCACACCCCTATCCTGGTCTTTTGCTCTGAAATTTGGTGTGTTGTTCCGTCTCAGTCTGCTTCCATCGGATCTGCAACTTGCGGCGTCGTCCGAATCCCGAAACCTGCACTTATATCTGAAAAGTAATGGTGGGCGGCTATATAGGGTTTTGCCTTAGTCAAACCCCCACTTTGGTGATTTCCACCTCCACGAATAGCCAATTTGTATTGTAAAAGTAGTGTGTGCGTAGACCTTGTGTGTGTGCAAGATCCTAAAATGCAAGTAAGCAAACTAGAGCAACCTAGAAAGTAAACCCTAATTGCTTGTAAATGATAATGTAAATGCTCCAAATCAAGATGCAAAGTGATCTAAAGCATGAATACAAATGATATAATGAGGCTTATGCAAAGACATGAAAACAACATGAAATCATACCCAACCCCAAGGGAGAGGTACAAGCCAATCTTCAGTCAGTGATCCCTTATTGTTCTTCAATGCCTTCAAAGCCCTAAATGGATGAATGAAATTGATAGATGCTTGATGGATGGATGTTGATTGTTGTTGAAGTCTTCAAAGATCTTCTCTTTCCCTGCATAGAAGGTCCTTGAAACCAAAATTCTCCAGATCCTTTCAAATGAAGAAAGAGAGCTCTTATATATGAAACCCTAGGTCTTAATTTCAACTTTTGGCCGACCTAGAGATTGAATCTCCCGCCAATTTCTTGGGGTTAAGCTTTATTTTATGATTGGATCGTGCTCCTAAAATTTCAGGAAAAATGTCCGGGACCATGTGCACGCCGGGCGCCATGGTCCCGACAACTTTTCACCAAATTTTTCAGGGCCGTCGGATATGATGATTTTAGAGTGAATCCCGAAGTTACAGGTGATTTCGAGATGTTTTGACCCCCGAAATCAAGCCCCCAAGTTCAAAATAGGACCTAATTAGGGTTTTTGATTAAATGATGTATTGAAGGAATAAGATGAAAGGGGCACACCTTAATGAAAGGGCCCAACTTTATGATGTGGGAGATGATAAAATAGAACCTTAGACCTAATTAATTTAATTAATTAAGTGCTAAAGGGGAAATGCAATGCAAAATGCAAAATGCGCCAAGGCGGGTGCTAAACTAGGTGTGAAATTGTACCACCCTAGCAAGTGCATACAATTTACGATGCTACAATAACATTTACTACCAAAAATTCTGAAATACTTAACTGTAGGTGTATTACCAAACCATAATTCATAAGGTGTCTTACTGGTTTCTCCTTTGATATGTACTCCATTGAATGTATAAACCAGTGTGCTCACTGTTTCTCTCCAGTATATATGAGGTAGACTAGCTTCCATCATCATTGTTCTAGCAGCATCCAAGATAGTTATGTTCTTCCTTTCCACAACTCCATTCTGCTGAGGTGTCTGGGGAGCAGAAAATTGTCTTCTTATACCATGCTTCTCACAAAAGTTATTAAACTCACCGGATGTGAATTCTCCACCATGATTTGACCTCAAACATTTAATCTTTAATCCTGTGTCAGTTTCCACTTTATCCTTAAAGATTTAAAACTTTTCAAATGCTTCATATTTTTCTTTTAGAATAGTAACCCACATCATTCTAGAATAATCATCAATGATTAGCATGAAATATCTATCACCTTGAAAACTTTTAACTCTAGCAGGGCCACACAAATCAGTATGGATAAGATCAAGAACATCATTTGATTTATCTTGCATACTCCTAAAATAGGTTATTACCTATTTATCCATTTGACATTCTTTACATATCGAATTATAGGGCTTCATAATCTTAGGTATATCCCTAATTACCTTAGTTGAACTGATCTTCACAATGCAATAAAAATTTTCATGACACAACCTTTTATGCCATAGCCAACTCTCATCAATCTGCATAATCAAACATGTCTTCTCACCGGAGTTCAAATGAAATATATTACCTTTTTTCTGTGTACCAGTTGCAATCTTCAAGCCAGATCTGTTAATGATTTTTCATTTTCCATCCTTGAACTGTAATTGAAATCCCTTATCTACCAATTGTCCTACACTCAAAAGATTATTCCTCAAACCTTCAACATAATAAACATTTTCAGTATTGTTCTTACAATCCAATGATATAGTTCATTTTCCTTTGATCATACATGCTTTGTCATCTCCAAATCTAACTAGACCTCCATCAAATTCTTGCAAAGATAGAAACTTCCATTTATCTCTAGTCATATGATGTGAACAACCGCTATCAATTACCCATTCATCCTTGTCTTCAATTTTAGTAGCAAGTGCCTTCTCTTCAGGTACATTCTCTTCCAGTTCCGGATCATCATCTTTGATAGACAGGAACACCCATTCCTTCCCATTTCCAGAACCACTAGCAGAGTCTTTTGCCGGTTCATCATCAGAATTAGTAATGCCTTCCTCATCCACTATGTAGCATGATTTGTCTATGTTTTTCTTGTATTTATACTTGTTCTGATATCAGGGTTAGGTTTCAATGATGTTCTAACTCTTTTTTCAAATCTTGAATTCCTTTCAGGACATCTAGATGCAAAATGACCAATCTTATTATATGCAAAACATTTAAAAGGTGCTTTTCCTTCATACTTACTTCCTACCAGTTCTTTAGGTACTCTTCTAGAAAATAGTGCTTCAAGTTTCTCAAACTCATCATCTTCTCTCTTCATATCTTCTAATTCTTTTGCATACAAAGCTTTCCAATTTTTCTTACTGGTTGTAGATGTAGATGCATGAAAAGAAGGTTCAGACTTCACAGCTCTAGAAGGTCTAAGTTCTTCAAGCCCAAAAGAAGATAGTTTCCTAACCAAAGTATCTTTGTTGACAGATGTATTAGCCATTTTTATCAACTAATTAATAGTAGTAGCCTTCATTTTGTAATCCAGTGGTAGGGCTCTTAGGACTTTAGAAACAATTTCATCTTCGCTCAGAGTTCTACCACAACATTGAATTCCCATAACAATCTCATTTATCCTTTCCATGAATGCAGTAATCCTTTCATCTTCTTCCATCTTTAGGTTTTCATATCTCACTCGGTAAACATCAAGTTTAGAAATCTTCACTGTAGGGTCACCTTCACTAAGAGTCTCCAACTTATCCCATATAGCCTTTCCAGATAATTTTTTGATTAATCCCATTATTTGTTTATCAGAAAGTGCATACAAGAGGGCTTCTCTTGCTCTATAATCATTCTCAAGCTCCTTGTCTAGGTTTGCCAGAGGAGGATTGCCAAATCCTAGATTATAAGGTGTGACACCATTCTGTGTGATCTCCCAAATCTCCTTGCCAAGACATCTCAGATGGGTCTCCATTTGAATCTTCCATACTATGTAATTTGTTCCATCAAGCCTCAAAATATCCCTCTAAAAGATAGCTCTAGAAGAACCGGATGAACTTGAATTGTTAGTCGCCATAGGATCTTCCTCAAGCGGTTAAGCTTTCTATAGAGAGGACCAAAGCTCTGATACCAATTGTAAGATAGTTCAAATAACTAGAAGACAACTAAGAGAGGGGAGGTGAATTAGTTGTTGTTGGCATTTTGATGATGTTGTGATTGTCATTGATGGACACACACTTGTTTTGAGATCACTTTCTTTATGTACGAGTTATGCTCAACAAGTATTTGTTCCAACTGGTATTATTTATTATAGTCTTTAGACTATTGGTGTTTTGCAGAAGATGTTTTCAGAGCACAAACTGATTGAAGACCCAAAGCGGTATGAAGATTTCAAGCAGTACAAAGGAACAAAGCGGTAGTTAACATTTTTCCAGTCTTCATTTTTGACAACCAGCAATCGGTAAAATGTATGAACCGGTATTACTCTGTGATGGGTTACCAACTGATATTTCTGTGATGAGTTATCATCCATCGACACTTTGGTGGTGATTTTGTGTCATGTTACCAAATGTGTCTAGATGCACTGTACCTAGGAACTTGTAATGTAATCTTGTTGGACCGACATGAAATCGGACTCCTTTTATAAGGACATCATGTCTAGGGTTTTAGCATATGAGGTTTTGTACGTGCGATCACAGAAGAAAAGATTAGGTCTGTGTGAAAAGTAGGAGTGTGCAAATATTGAAGACTGAAGTAATGCTGAAATGCATTAACAATGAGCTATCATGGATCTAACCAAGCATACTGTGCTAGTATCTAGATCACTCACTTGTTGATTACTCACGTCTTCGACAAGCCTGAAACCCTTAACTAGGTAGGCCTAGCAAAGCCTTTGTAAATCCTCTAACAAGGTTGTTAACAACTGTGAATCTGGAATCCTCTCACAAGGTAGTCTTTAATAGGACTTATCTCCTAACAAAGATCTAGAGATCTAGATTCCTAATAGGATCTATTCTGGTGAAGAACATTGTATGACCTTAACCGGCCTAGTTTCTATTCTATAGATAGTTACTTGTGAGTGTCTGCTTACCGTGGTTTTTCCCATTTGGGTTTCCACATCAAAACTTCTAGTGTTATGGTGATTGTGGTCTTGTGGGTGAATGCTTTGTTTTCTATTTGGTTTGCATTTATCTTAACCAGTTTATTTTTAAATCTATCATACTGGTTATCTGCTAAAATGCTTAAGTGTTTGAGTTCAGTGTTTTTTGGTATACTAATTCACCCCCCCTCTTAGTATTCATCAGTTGTCACGGATTACTGAAACTATTAGAAATTTAAAACTTTAATACCATAACCCAAAACATATATATTGGAATGCTTAAACCAAATACTAGAATAGCAGTTAAACTAATTAAGCATAAACAATAATCATAGAATAAGAGCCAACCACATGACACCAAGATTTATATGTGGAAAACCCAGTAAAGGGAAAAAACATGGTGGGAAGCCTACCCATAGTCAGATAATACTTCTGTAGTAAGTATGTGAATTAAAATTGAGGGGCCTACACTTGCAGGAAGGCCAATATCCTAGAGTGCATTGCTCATCACAAAAGGAGCCTCACTGACTACATATAAATCTAGACTACAATCTGGAGAAGTGTTGAACTGCAAAAGATAGCATCTCCTATGCCTGAGTACAATTCTGATTAAGCTCAATACTAGAGGACTAAATCCTCTTACATAAACCTAATTTGATCTCTAATGATTGACCAACTCCCCTCCCTAAATGATATTACGTTATTTGCACATTACATTCCTTGACCAGGACCTCTAACCATGATTATCTATGCTAAGATCTTACATCTATATATACAAACCCTCGACCATAAACAATTAGGTCAGCCACCAGATAATAAACCAATTAAATAATTACAAACCATGTCAGCCTAAGAGAAAAAAAATAATATCCAACACATAAGACATCCCTGAAATACATCGAGAGGTCCAATCCACACGTTACATTAAAGTTGATCCATAACCTAGATCAACTGGGACCCAGTATAGGTCCACACACTACAACAATGATCTCCATCCACCAAGTCTCGAACATGATCAACAACAACATCCTAAAACTCCACCAGAAGCTGCACCAACACAACTTATGCAATTCATCAAATATCTTCATCAAAAGCTCTGTTGGTGAAACCCTCACCAAAACCATAAACTAAGCTTCTAAGGAAGTAGGATAGCATCCGATCACCGTACAAAAACTGACTGACCAAATATGATCATGAGTATCAAGAACAAGCCAATTCCATCATCAAATTGTACTAAAGCCTACCGGATCATGTCGGATCCAAATCAACCAAAAACCACTCAACCTACCGGGACCAGAAGAGTGTCAGTAAAGCATCCAAACAAATAGTGTTGGCATCAATGAAACACATAATCAATTCCACCAAATGGCCAACACACATATCCATAATCTCCTATATCAAAAATGATCTAATCCAACTGACCTATATACCCATACAACTTATCATGCCTTATGTCAGCTTACAAAGATATACAATATCAAATTACATGTCGGCTAGATAACATAAATACATGAATATCAAAAACAATTGCTCATACTGGATCTAAGAGATATCAGCCTCCAATACCGATAATCATTATTCTAAATCATGTCGGCCTACATTGCTAGTAACCAAAGAAATCATTCTATCCTACCAATGTCTATGTAGATGTAGTGTATGTGAAGTGCCTATCGATACACACTTGAACCAAAACATGAAGCCAGAACAAGATATCATGTTGCCATCAATGACAACATAGTGAAACCAACCAATTGAGTGTCAATTACCAATATTGATGATGGTCAGCATATTGTTCTAACACCTATTCAGAATGAAGAATTGAAGCATAATGATCCGGTAGAGATTGTTTATCTGGATGTTGTTGTTATCAATGGAGAGGTGTAGGAACCTAAAAATTAGAATAATCAGAAGTCTTTGAGGTATGTAAGATTGAATCAATTTAAAAATTAGATTATTGGTGATAAAAATAAAGGTGTGATGACTAGAAGAAGGCTAGCTACTGAAGAAGTATGTTTGATTTCCAAAATTGAACCGAAAGATGTTGTTGAAGCTTGCAAAGATGATAATTGGATAAGGGTTATGGAAGAAGAATTGAATCATATTGAAAATAATAACACATGGGAACTTGTGCCTAGACCTAAAGATAAGAATGTGATTGGTACTAAATGAGTATTTAGGAACAAATTAAATAAAGCTGGCGAAGTTGTCAGAAATAAAGAAAGATTGTTATGCAAAGGATATTCATAGAAAGAAGGAATTGATTATGAGGAGTCTTTTGCTCTGGTAGCTAGACTTCAATTTGTTATACTGTTGCTTGCATATGCTTCCTATAAGGATTTCAAGGTATATCAGAAGGATGTAAAGTCATCTTTTTTGAATGGAGATCTCGAGGAAGAAGTCTACATTGAGCAACCTGATAGATTTTATTTATCAAATGATGGTGACAAGGTATACAAATTGAAGAAAGATCTATATAGATTGAAACAAGCCCCTAGAGCCTGGTATGCTAGATTGGATAAGTACCTGCTGAAATTGGGATTTAATAAAGGTAGTATTGATAGTAATATGTATTTTAATATTGAGAATGATAACATCTTGATTATTGAAATTTTTGTTGATGATATTATCTTTGGAGGAGATGGTAAATTGAGCATGAAGCTTGCCAGTCATATGCAGAAAGAATTTGAGATGTATATGATAGGAGAGATGAAATTTTTCTTAGGATTGTAGATTTCATAGATTGGAAAATGTATTTTTATATCTCAAACTAAATATGTGAAGGAATTATTGAAGAATTTTAGGTTACATAACTCCAAACTAGTTGGAACTCCTATGGTGACTAGCTGCAAATCATCTAAAAATGATGGATCTCTGAAAGCTAATCAGTCTTTGTATAGATCTATGGTTGGTGGACTACTATATTTGACTCAGACTAGGCTGGACGTTATGCATGCTATGTGCATGGATGCTAGATATCAAGCTGATCTGAAAGAAAGTCATGTCACTGTGGTAAAGAGAATATTAAGATACTTGAAAGGAACTATGGATTATGGTTTGTGGTATCCGAGGAATGATGATTCCATGTTATGTGCTTACACTAATGTTGATTGGGTTGGTGATATTGATGACTGGAAGAGTACCTCCTGTGGTGCTTTCTTTTTGGGGAAGGAATTGGTTTGATGTGCTAGTAAGAAACAAGATTCAGTGTCCTTATCTATTGTTGAAGCTGAGTACATTGTTGCTGCTAGTAACTACACTCGGGTAGTTTGGATGAATAAAATGTTGAAGGAATCTATGATGAGCCTACAATCATATATTTTGATATTTCCAATGCTATTAATAAGTCAAAGAATCCGGTGCAACATTCAAAGACTAAACATGTATCAATCAAGTATCATTTCTTGAGAGAAAAAGTTAGTGAAGAGGAAGTAAAGTTTGAATATGTGTTTACATAGGAACAAATTGCTGATATTTTCAGTAAGCCTTAGCCTACAGATACATTTTTCTATTTGAGAGACAAGTTAGGGGTATGTAACCCCCCTAATGAAAACTAGATGCATTCAGTTGCATCAATCCAGTGGACTCGACAATCTTATCTTTTTGTTTGGATTGATGAGTTGGTGTTGCTCCTCTGGTGGAGTAGTTTGTTGGTTTGGCTTTTTGTTTTGAGAATCTTTCAAATTGTTGTCAAAGGGGGATGCGATGCATGTGAAAAATTGTTTTATCTACCTGATCTTAGGGGGAGTTTGTTGAAGATGTTTTCTTTCTGCATTGATGATTTTTCACATTCATATGCTGCCATCAATTGCAAAGGGGGAGATTGTTAGACATTGTTGCTACTAGGATATGTTGTTTTCATCGATGTCAACATATTCCTACTCCGGTGATTGTAGATTAGTTTATTGGGATTTTGGTTTGGTGTATGGAGTATTTATAGTATCATTATATTCTTCTGTATTGGTTTTGGTGATCCTAGAAGTTTAATTGATCATATCATATGATCCGATTTTGCAATTTGTTTTTCTGATTAGTGCTTTGTAGAGTTTCATATTTCCTCTAGTATGTTTTGGTGTGATCAGATCTTGAGATGATATTTTGGGAGATTGTTTGGAATGGTCTTGTGTATCTTCATTCCAGATGGTTCGTGTTTTGGTGCTCTGCAAGGCATCTTTCTTCATGATAGTTGCTGATATTTGAGGTTCAGATGTTGATCGACGAAGATTTGATAAGTGGTGTCGGTGCAACTATTACTGATGATTCTAACATGCTTGCTGGTGTTTCCTAATTATGTCCTATTGTTAGTCCCAACCGGTGGTGAGAGGGGAGGGGTGAATCAACACTTTACCAGTTTTACACAATTAAAACTTTTAACTCAAATTTGCACTATCTTAATAATCATCAATACACATAATTACTACAGACGAATATGCATGCATGAAAAGATATACAGTGACACCAAGATTTATCTCATGGAAACCCAAATGGGAGAAAATCATGGTGTGAGTAGGAACTCACAAAATTTGTACTCTTTTGGAGTACGTTCGGTGAAGAGCCATCCCTATTAGGAGATTGCAAAGACACTGTTAGGTGTCACTCGGTTAAGGGATTTTGTTTAAGACATGTTAGTGCCTTTAACCTATTAAAGGTAGCCTAGTTAAAAGTATTAAGAACATCAATTAAGATGTCACCCAGTTAACGGATTTTACAAAGGGACATGTTAAAGTCCACCTGGTTAAGGGATTTAATTTGCAATGGTTAGAAAGCAACAAAAAAATGATCTACTAGAGTAGCTACTAATAGCTTGATCAGATCACAATGAAAAACATGCACCATCTACACCGGTTGTGCCTGCTCTGCACAACATCAATTTTCTACTTAAAACTTTAGCTCTGTATTCTGTCGGTTCTCTGATCCTTGGCTCTGCACTCTATCGGTCCTTTGACCCTCAGCTTTGTACTTTATCAGTCTGCCTCACACACTCTCTACTTTGATAAATCTTTTAGCACTACCTCTCACTCTGGTCTGCACTTTGGATCGCCCTCTACAAGATTTGTACTTTGCAAATTTTACGATCAATATTTTGAATGAACTTAAAATACTTTATACATTCTTGCCGTCACCTTCAGGTATTTCCTTAATCAATGCAATCACAAATTTCAGAGGATTTCAAAGTCAAAGTCTCTCACTCTTTCTTTGTGTGCCCTGTAGCAACTCCACCAACTACTCAACCAATTCTGCCACCACATTCCCCAAAAATAGTGACTTCTAGGTTGGGTTCAATCATATAAATGTGAACCAAAAAATCTGCAAGTAATCATGGCTTAATTGCATGATGAATGAAGTTGACTTCACCAACTTCTAGTTTGGTGTAGACACAAGCTCACCAAATCACCTTTTTGTACCGCAACTAAATAACTGATCACCGCTCTGAGATTTATGGTGATCACCTATCTTCCTTCTCCCTCACCGGTGTACCAGTATACCACTGTGCTCTATATTACCAGTTCATCCTTTAATTGTTGGTTTGTTTTGCTAGCATCAAGTCTCTTTACCTATTTTCGAATGAGGTTCCGGTTTGCATACAACCTCAAGCCTTCTTTCCTAAGTCACCTTTTGTGACTTTATCATCATCAAAATAACCAACCTGAAGATTTGACCTCAACACCAATCTTCTTGAGTGAGAGACCGGTTAGCTTAGATGTCTTCCCTTGAGCTGATTGAACTTTGGTCATCTATCTCTTATGTTATTTTCATGTGTTTACAAGTCATCACCTTCACTACTAAGATACACCACTCCACCGATACCACTCCACCGGTCAGTGTTAGATATCAATGACAAATCTCAGCACATATATCGGTTCTCTGAATTAACTGCTTTTGTCAATTCCAACAATCTCCCCCTTTGGCATTGATGGCAACACTTCAGAGTCTGTCTTATTAGTTGCATGTACTTTCTTCATTTCTATACCCAATTATTCCTTCTTCTTTGAGTAATGAATATCTCCCCCTAACACTGGTAATACTTTGTTTCAGCAACTTCAGCTCAATCACTACTTACCAATGCTCAAACACTAAAATCATATATCCCCCTTTGACAACAATGCCAAAGATGCATTTCAGTACACTTACAAGACTGCTCACCCTAACTAGAGTAGTCCACACTTATCAATCTAGTCTTAGAGATTTTTTTTTATAAAGAAATCATACCAGATTGATATAGAGCCCTTTTTACTTACTTTACTGTAGGTAGGGGCATCACCCCTAACTTACCTCTGAGGTATTCAAAGGTATCCTTCTGTAGTGGCTTGGTGAAGATATCAGTCACCTGCTCTTTTGTTGGTATATACTCCAACATCACGTCCTTTTCTTGAACCTTTTCCCTTAGTAATATTTGATAGCTATATGCTTTGTCTTGGAATGCATCACTGGATTCTTAAATATGTCTATGGCACTAGTGTTGTCACAGTGAATAACTACTAGTCCAATCACCTTTTCTTGGATACCTTCAAATAAATGCTTGATCCAAACTATCTATGTGCAGTTGATTGCATCAACCACATACTCAGCCTTAGCTATGGATTGAGATATGCAATTTTGTTTCTTGCTTTTCCAAGACACAATTTTATCTCCAAGAAAGAATGCACCTCCACTAGTGCTCTTTTTGCCATCAATGTTCCCTGCCCAATCTAAATCAGTGAAGACACTTAAGATGAAGTCTCTCTTATATGGATACCAAAGACAATACTCATCAATCCCCTTGAGGTATCTAAATATTCTCTTTACTACCACCATATTAGTCTCTTTTGGATTTGCAGAAAATCTGGCAACCAAGCCAACAACTTGTGCTATGTCTAGTCTACTGTGTAGTGCATACTACAACTTATCGATCATGGACCGGTAAAGTGTCTCATTCATTTCATGAGCTTCATCATATTTAGAGAGCTTGCAAATTGTAACCATTGGAGTTCCAACAGGCTTGCAATCTTCCTTTCAAAACATTTTTCAGAATTTCCTTTATGTACTTGGTCTAGCTACTGAATATGCCATTCTTTAGCTATTAGACTTGCAGGCCAATGAAGAATTTTATCTTGCCAATCATGGACATCTCAAATTCTTTCTTCATTTGTTTTGCAAAACCTTTTCTCATCTCATCATCTCCTCCAAAGATGATGCCATCTATAGATATCTCAACAATTAGATGTTTTCTTTCATCTCCAGTCTTCAGATACAAGTTACTATTATCACTGGTTCTTTTGAACCTTATGTTTAGTAGATATGAGTTCAGCCTCTCATACCAAGCTCTTGGTGCTTGTTTTAGCCCATATAGAGCCTTTTACAACCTACATAACATATTTCTTCCATATTTTGATGCAAACCCTTCTGGTTTCTCTATGTATGCTTCTTCCTCTAAAACACCATTCAAGAATGCCAATTTGACATCCATTTGGTAAACTTTGAAATTTTTATAAGAAACATAGGCCAGCAAAATTCTGACCCCTTCTAGCCTGACCACCAATGTGAATGTTTCTTCATAGTCCAAACCTTCTTCCTAAGCATAGTCTTTTCAGACTAATCTTGCTTTGTTTCTTATCACTTTACTGGTTTCATCCATTTTGTTTCTAAACACTCATTTAGTGTCTATCACATTTTTTGTTTTCCAACCTGAGCACTAGAGTCCACATTTCATTTTCCTCAATCTTCTCTAGTTCTTCTTCCATGGATTTGATCCAGTCATCATCGTTTAGAGCCTCATTTTCTATTTTGGGCTCAATTATGGAGACGAGACATGCATTATCTCTTGCTCTTCTTCTGGTTAGTACTCCTACATCTTTGTCACCAATGATATTTTTAGCAGAGTGATTGTTTCTAACATACTTTGCTATTACCGGTTCATTTCTTGGAGCTTCTTCTACCGGTTGTGTAGGCTCTACTTCACAAGCTTCTTCATTTGCCACTTCAACAAGACCCTCTTCAGCAGGTTCCACCGGTATAGTGTAATCAAACCCTTTATAGTCCTTTGGTTCACTCTTGAAATCCTGTTATTTTTTCTCAGAGTACTCATCTACTCTGACATTTGCACTCTCCACAATCTTACTAGTCCTTTTGTTCAAAGATCGGTATGCCTTTCTCTTTGTGGAGTAACCTAAGAAGATTCCTTGATTACTCTTGGGATCAAATTTTCCAGAGTACTCATCCCTCTTGATATAGCACCTGCTTCTAAATACTTTGAAATAACAGACATTAGGTGAGTATCCACACCGTAATTCATAGGGAGTTTTATTTGTTCCTTTCTTTACCTGTATTTGGTTAAAGGTGTACACACCAGTGCTCACTATTTCTCTCCAGAAAATATTTGGAATATCCTTCTGTATCATCAAAGTCCTCACACAATCAATAAGAGTTTTTTTTCCTTCTTTCAGTAGCCTCATTCTGCTGAGGTGTTTTGGGTGCAAACATCTATCTCATAATCCCCTTTTCTTCACATTAATTCATGAACTCTTGAGAGGTGAACTCTCCTCCTCTACCTGACCTTAGAAATTTCAGATTCTTACTGGTTCCTCTCTCTATGCGAGCCTTGAAGAATTTAAGCATGTGAAAGGCTTCATATTTTTCTTTCAAGAATACAACCCACATCATTCTTGAAAAGTCATCCACAAACAACATGAAATACCAGTCTCCATAAAAACTCTTGGTTCTCATAGGACCACATAGGTCTATATGAACTAAGTCCAACATATTTTCAGATGAAAAAGATTTCTTACTGAAACTAGACCCAGTCAACTTTCCTAGTTGACACTCTTTACACATAGCATTTTTTAGGTTTCACTATATTAGGTATACCTTTGACAGACTTCGTCTTACTGAATTTTGCTATGCTATCAAATTTGACATGACATATGTTGGCATATGTACAAAGTTGGATGACATGATGATATTGTATGTTGTCATTGATGTCAATATGCTGAAGTATGAACCGGTATATTAAAGAAACCAAACTGGCAAGAGAATTGGTATGATGATGTGAACCGGTATATACGAAAAGGTGAACTAGTATGTGAACCGGTATATGAAAAGTTTGTATCGGGGTTTCATTTGATATGATTACCAGTTGGTAGTCTCAGCTTCAGGGTTTTTGGTTGATGCATTTCAAGTCTGTGTGATTTGACTGACGACATCTTGTGATGAGTTAGCATTGAAATGAAGATCAAATCGTGTTGCCACATCAGCCTTGTGCGCGTGAATAATTTCCTTGAGGATCTTCCATGAAGAAGATTGATTCTATCCACCTCGGGAATGTGCAAAATCTTAGCAAACGATGGAGAATGCATGATGGGTTATCAGCTTCCAGAAGTGGTAAAGAATGGACGATGGAGAATGTCTTGAGATTTATTCAAGATTATTTTACTCTATGTAATGTGATTAAATGGTCAGGATTGGACCGATTGTATTGATACTTAGGGTTTAAGGTTTTGGCTACCAACCTAATTGTTGTCTATAAGGTCGATGATGATTTACACTATGAAATTGTTGGCAAATGTTATGTGTGTATCCAAGTGAAGAGATACTTGATTCTTGCTAGATCGGTGTAGTGAGTAGAGATCTGCAGAGTGTGATTGCAGATGTAAAGGAACTAAAGTGGATCTTCCTTGGCATTAAGTGTTGTTATCAGATTGGTGTATTACCTGTTGACTTCTAACTATTTCAGTAGTTGGAAAATCCCTTTACCGGGTAGCTTTAACAGGATTTTTGTAGATCCTTTAACAGGGTGACTCAAAATCATTGAGTTCTTCAAATCCTATTGCGAGGTAACCTTTAACGGGCTTTTTACCTTTAACCGGGTATTTAGCCATCCCTTAACTAGGTGATCCCTAGCAGGATCGATTCCTAGCAGAACCTGTTGTAAAGTCTTTAACTGGACTAGGCTCCTAACAGAGCAGACCTCAGAAGAGTTCAATAACAACTTGTGGGTATTCATCCCCACCGTGGTTTTTCTTAGTTGGGTTTCCACGTGAAAAATCAGTGTGTTATGTATGATGCTTTTTCATGTGATGCTTTAGTGTTTTGTGTCAAGCGGTAATGCATGTTGATCCAATGGTCATTATATTTCTGATGTATTACTTGTTTAAGCATATGGGTGAAGTGGAAATGAGATGTTAGGATTTGTGAAGATCTAAATGTTACTAGTTTATGTTTTTCATAGTCTCACTATGTTTTACCGGTAGTGCCCTAATTTAGATCAGTGATGTTGTTTATCAGTTAGTATAGTCTTTGTAGTTTAAGTTGTTAAAGAAGTTTTTGTCTATACTGATTCACCCCCCACCCCCCCCTTAGTATATGTTGGGTATTTATTGATCATCATTATTCATCAATTAGTATCAAAGCATCCTCCAGGTCCTCTGTGTTATAAGCTTAACTGCTTGAGGAAAAGATCCTATTCTAATGATGAAGAGGGAAGCTCCTAAGTTCAATAGAGATAACTTTAAGATATAGAAGAACATAATGAAGATATACATTAAAAGCATGGGTGCTCAACACTGGAACTATGTTGAGAATACTTATGTTGTCCCTACCGATACTCTCACCAATGATCAAAGAAGAGAAATTCAAGAGAATGGGCAAGTCATGCAAGCTCTTATCAACAGTCTATTTGATGTTGAGTTTATATATGTTCAGGATAAAGACAATCCCAAAGCTGTATGGGATACTCTAGAGTCTATCTATGGTGGTGATGAGCATGTGAAGAAAGCTAAGGAAGAAATCCTTAGATGAAAGTTTGAAGACATGTAGATGGTTGAAGGAGAGACCATTCAACAATATGGGATAAGGATTAAAACTGTTTTTGGAGACATCAAGAGTGCAAGAGGTATAATGAATGATTCTATCATTGTTAGCAAAGTTTTGAGAACCTTATTATCGGTCTATACAATAAGGGTTTCCATTATTCAAGAGTTGAGATCTATTGACAAGACAAAGGTGTCCCTAGATTCCATCATTGCTAAGTTGACCACATATGAGCTAAACAGGTATAATGGTAGTGTTTAGAAGACTGATTCAGCCTTTAGAGCATTTGTTGCACTATCTAGAAAGGGAAAAGAGGTTAGTACCAGCTGTGAACCTAGACAAAGCAAAGATATGGATGATGAGGAAATCCTGGTGGAATTTGAAGCTCTTCTTGCCAAGAGACTTCCTAAGGGAACTAGAAAATATAGAGGTAAGCTCCCTTTGAAATGATTTTCTTGCAATAGGATGGGACACATTGTTGTCAGCTATCCTAATAGTGATAATAAGGACAAATCAAAGAAGTTTAAAAAGTTCAGAGGAAATAGGAGAACTATCTTGTTGCAGTTGATGAAGGTGTCACTGATGATGAATCAGAAGATGAATAAAGCAAAGACATAGTGTTTGTAGTCATTAAAGAAGATGTGTCACACAAGAAGGCTCTTGTGTCCCACTTGATAATTATAATGAGTGGATTATTGAGAGTGGTTGTTCTCACCACATGACTGGTAACCAAAGAAAGTTTTTGTCTTTGGAAGAGTATGATGGAGGTGTAGTCTAATTTGGTAATGACACACCATGTATGGTAAAAGGAAAAGGGTCCATCTCATTAAATTGAAAAAGTAGTGTTGATAATGTGTATTGGGTAGAAGGTCTTAGGCATAACCTTTTGAGTGTTTCTCAACTGAATGATAAAGGGCTCACTCTGGAATTCAAAGATGGAGTATGCAAAATAAAAAGAAAGAGTGGTGAACTGATGGCCACCGGTATGTAGACCAAAGGTAACTTATTTTAGTTGAATACAAATATCAGTCAATGTCTAATGGCTAAGTTTGATGACAGTTGGATATGGCATAGGAGACTCTGCCATGTAAATTTTGATAACATTGTGAAGGCCAGTAAGATCAAGGCAGTTAGAGGATGTCCTGTGTTGAACAAACCGGAGAATCCTTTGTGCAGAGAATGTCAACTGGGGAAAATGTCTTCCTCAACCTTCAAAGGTAAATCATTCACAACAAATAATTTACTTGATCTTGTGCATACTGATTTGTGTGGTCCTATGAAAAATAGGAGTGTTCAGAGAGATAGGTACTTTATGATTCTTATGATGATTTCTCAAGAATGATGTGGGTCACATTCTTGAAAGACAAGTCTGAAGCTTTTGGAAAGTTCAAAGCCTTCAGAGAAATAGTTGAAAAGGAAAGCGGTAAGAGGATCAAATGCCTTAGAACCGACCAAGGAGGTGAGTTCACCTCTAGAGAATTCAATAAGTATTGTGAAGAGAATGGCATCAAGAGGCAATTGTCTGCCCCCCAAACTCCACAACAGAATGGCCTAGAAGAAAGAAATGATAGGACTATAGTTGAAGCAGCTAGAATGATGCTAATTCAAGGGAAGGTTGCTCACACTTTTTGGAGAGAAGCGGTGAGCACTGCAGTATACACTATGAACCCGGTACTCATCAAGAAAGGTAAGGATAAAACTCCTTATGAGTATTAGACTAGTAAAACTCTAGTAGTTAGCTACTTTAGAGTGTTTGGTAGCAAGTGTTATATCAAGAGGAGTGAACACCAGAGCAAGTTTGATGCAAAATGTGATGAGGGAATATTCCTAGGGTATTCCACCAAGAGCAAAGCTCTCAAGTGTTTTAACAATAGAACTCAAAGAATTGTTGAAAGTATCAATGTTAGAATTGATGAAACCTCTGAGAAACCTGAGGAAACCAGTAGTGAGTGAGTGGTAGATGAACTGGTTGTAACCTTCTGGGAACCAGTTGCAAAACAAACAAGTACAAGTAATAGGGCTCCTACACCAGTAGATGCTAATGAAGAGGAAAAGCAAGAGGAATCAGTTAAGATCATTCCTAGGTATGTAAAGCTACATCATGATCCAAAGAAGACCATAGGAGATAAGGATGCAGGAATACTAACAAGAAGAAAGGTCATAGAGAATTCTTGCATGATTTCTAAATTTGAACCTAAAACATTTAAAGAAGCACACAAAGATGAAGACTGGATTAAGGCTATGGAAGAGGAACTTGACCAGATAGAAAAGAATGGTACATGGTCTTTGGTACCCAGACTGGAGCATAAAAATGTTATTGGCACCAAATGGGTTTTTAGAAACAAGCTGAATGAAGATGGGATAGTGGTAAGAAACAAAGCAAGATTGGTATGTAAGGGATATGCTCAAGAAGAAGGAGAAGACCATGGAGAAAAATTTTCTCCAGTAGCTAGATTGGAAGGATTTTGAATGTTACCTACATATGTAGCCTTCAAGAGATTCAAAGTGTATCAGATGGATGTGAAATCTGCATTCCTAAATGGAATACTTGAAGAGGAAGTGTATATAGAGCAACCAGATGGGTTTGCCCTATCAGAAGATAGTGATATGGTGTGTAGGCTACATAAAGCCTTGTATGGATTGAAGCAAACACCTAAAGCATGGTATGAACGTTTACACTCACATCTTGTGAAGATTGGATTTGAAAGAACAAGTGAAGATAGCAATATCTATTTGAAGTCGGAAGGAGATCAGATTCTGATCTATGAAATGTTTGTTGATGACATAATTTTTGGTGGAGATGACAAGATGAGTCATGCATTTGTAGATGAGATAAAGAAGGAATTTGAGATGTCACTGATTGGAGAGATTAAGTTCTTCATTGGACTACAGATTCAACAAATGAAAGATGGTATCTTTATCACTCAGTCCAAGTATGTCAAAGAGGTTTTGAAGACCTTTGGCATGGAAGATAGCAAACCGGTTGGTACACCTATGATGACTGGTTGTAAACTGTCAAAAGAAGATGACTCTACATTGGTGAATGAGAAGGATTACTGGTCAATGATTGGTAAGTTTCACTATGTAGTACACATCAGACCGAACATTGCACATGTAGTGGGCATTGCTGCACATTTTTAGAAAAGTCCAAGAGAATCCCACTTGGTAGTAGTCAAGTGGATTCTTAGATATGTGAAGGGAACTATAGATTATGGATTGTGGTATCCATATAGTAATGATTTCAATCTCAAAGTGTTTACTGATGCCGATTGGGCTGGTAATGTGGACGACTAGAAGAGCACAACCGGTGGTGCATTCTTTCTTGGTGGTAGACTAGTCTCATGGATGAGTAAGAAGCAGAGTTGTATCTCTCAGTCTACAGTAGAAGCAAAAAATGTAGTAGCATTTATGAACTGCACTTGGACAATTTGGATGAAGCATGTATTAAGTGGTTTCAAAGTCCCTATATCTGAACTGGTGAGTATATTTTGTGATAACACAAGTGCAATTAATATTTCCAAGAATCCGGTATTGCATGCTAGAACCAAGAACTTTGAGCTCAAGTATCATTTCTTGAGGGAGAAAGTTCAGAACAAAGAGGTTGTATTGGAACATGTTTCCAGTAAGGAGATATATTCACCAAGCCTCTACCGAATGCTACATTTATCTATTTAAGAGGTGAATTAGGGGTGCTGCCCCTTCAAGAGGTGAACTAAAGGTATGTGCTCCACATCATTTAGGTATTGCAGTGTCAAATCTTTTCAGGATTGATGTGTTGAAGGCTTCTACTCCTCAGGCGGAGTAGCATAGTGGAAAATGGATGCTTGTGCCTCCACTTTGGCATTGTTGTCAAAGGGGGAGAAGATGTGAAGCAAAGAAGATATCTGTAGTATTGAAGACATATAATATAGTCAATATTGGGAGAAGATGTGAAGCAGAGAGATATCTTTGTATATTTACATCAATGCCAAAGGGGGAGATTGTTGGCATATGTGCAGAGTTGGATGACATGATGATATTGTATGTTGTCATTGATGTCAATATGCTAAAGTATGAACTAGTATATTGAAGAAAGCAAACTGGCAAGAGAACCGGTATGATGGTATGAAATGAACCGGTATGATGATGTGAACTAGTATATGCAAAAAGGTGAACCGCTATGTGAACCGGTATATGCAAAGTTTGTATCGGGGTTTCATTTGATATGACTACCGGTTGGTAGTCTCAGCTTCAGGGTTTTTGGTTGATGCATTTCAAGTCTGTGTGATTTGACTGATGACATCCTATGATGAGTTATCATTGAAATGAAGATCAGATCATGTTGCCACGTCAACCTTGTGCATGTGAAGAATTTCCTTGAGGATCTTGCATGAAGAAGATTGATTCTATCCACCTCGAGAATGTGCAAAATCTTAGTAAACGGTGGAGAACGTGTGATGGGTTATCAGCTTCCAGAAGTGGTGAAGAATGGACGATGGAGAATATCTTGAGATTTATTCAAGATTGTTTTACTCTATGCAATGTGATTAAATGGTCAGGATTGGACCGACTGTATTGATAACCTAGATGCTTAGGGTTTTAGGTTTTGGCTACCGACCTAATTGTTGTCTATAAGGTCGTTGATGATTTACATTGTGAAGTTGGCAAATGTTATGTGTGTATCCAAGTGAAGAGATACTTGATTCTTGCCAAACCAATGCAGTGAGTAGAGATTTGCAGAGTGTGATTGCAGATGTAAAGGAACTAAAGTGGATCTACCTTGGCATTAAGTGTTGTTATCAGATCAGTGTATTACCTGTTGACTTCCAACCATTTCAGCAGTTGGAAAATCCCTTTATCGGGTAGCTTTAATAGGATTTTTGTAAATCCTTTAACAAGGTGACTCAAAATCATTGAGTTCTTCAAATCCTCTTGTGAGGTAACCTCTAACAGGGTTTTAACCTTTAACCGGGTATTTAGCCATCCCTTAACCGGGTGATCCCTAGTAGGATCTGTTCCTAGCAGAACCTATTGTAAAGTCTTTAACCGGACTAGGCTCCTAATAGAGCGAACTTCAGAAGAGTTCAAGAACAAATTGTGGGTATTCGTCCCCACTGTGGTTTTTCCTAGTTGGGTTTTCACGTGAAAAATAAGTGTGTTATGTGTGATGCTTTTTCATGTGATTCTTTAGTGTTTTGTGTCAAGTGGTAATGCATGTTGATCTAGTGGTCATTATATTTCTGATGTATTACTTGTTTAAGCATATGGGTGAAGTGGAAATGAGATGTTAGGATTTGTGAAGATCTAAATGTTACCGTTTTATGTTTTTCACAGTCTCACTATATATTACTGGTAGTGCCCTGATTTAGATCGGTGATGTTGTTTACCAGTTAGTACAGTGTTTGCAATTTAAGTTGGTAAAGAAGTTTTTGTCTATACTGATTCACTCCCCCCCTCTCAGTATCTGTTGGGTTAAACATGTGAAAGGCTTCAGATTTTTCTTTCAAGAGTACAACCCACATCATTCTTGAGAAGTCATCCACAAACAACATGAAATACTAGTCTCCATAGAAACTCTTGTTTCTCATAGGACCACACAGGTCTATATGAACTAAGTCCAACACATTTTTAGATGAAAAATATTTGTTACTGAAACTAGACCTGGTCAACTTTCCTAGTTGACACTCCTTACACATAGCATTTTGTAGGTTTCATTATATTAGGCATACCTCTAACAGACTTCATCTTACTGAATTTTTCTATGCTATCAAAGTTGACATGACATAGTCTTTTGTGCCATAACCAATTGTCTTCTACCTTTTCCATTAGACAACTACCTATGGTGGTGTCTAGGTGAAACAAATTGCCTCTAGACTATTTACCGGTAGCAATCAGACTTCCTGATTTGTCATTTATTTTGCATATTCCTTCATTGAATTCTAATTGGTAACCCTTATTGTTAAGTTGTGCAACACTTAATAGACTATATTTTAGCCTTTCTACCCAATAAACATCTTCACAATTTTTTTTATCATTTAGGGCTATAGATCCCTTACATTTGATTGCACAAGGATCATCATTTCTGAATCTCATAGTTCCTCCATTGCAATCCTCCATGATGAGTAATTTTTTTTTGTCACCGGTCATGTGGTGAGTGCAACCACTATCAATTACCCAATCTCCACACCGGTTTGAACTAGAAATCAGTGTTATCTCACCTTTCTCTATGTTATCTTCCTTAACTACCATGAATGCAATTTCATCTCTATCAGATCCTTTTGATTCTTCATCAGCAACTCCTTCTTCTGCAAGATAGCACTCCTTTCTCTTGTCCTTGTAGCTTCTTAAATTATCCTTCCTATCTCTATCATTGTCAGGACATCTAGATGGAATATGACCTATCTTATTACAAGAGAAGCACTTTAAGGGTAATTTCCCTTTATACTTTCCTTTTCCTCTTGGTAATCTTCTTGCCAATAGAACTTCAATCTCATCTTGTTCCTATTCTTCAGATAATAGATTATCACTTTCATGAGAGTGACTGGTTCTTGTAGTAGAACTTCCGATTTCTTTTTTTCTCCTTGTTGGGGCATGCATCATGGAAGCTTTGAAAGCAACATCAATCTTTGGTACACTATTGTCATAGTTGCTCAGTTTAAAAGAAGTCAACTTACTGATCAGTGAGTCCAGTGATATATTAACTGTTCCCAAGGATCTGAGTTCCTAGATTGCAGAAACCCTTATGGCATATTGTGGTAGCAAGGTTCTCAGGATTTTGCTAACCACATCATCCTCTTCAAGCTTTCCTCCAACACTTTTGATGGAGTTTACTACATCCTTTATTATTTTTCTATACTACTCTATATTTTCTCCTTCCTACATCCTCATCTCATCACATTTTCCTCTCAAGCTGTCTACTTTAGCCTTTTAAACATGAGGATCTCCTCCATAGACTATCTTTAGCTTATTCCATATCTGAAAAGTTGTTTTCAAATCTTGAACCTCAGCATACTCATTATCAGAAAGAGTGCTAGAAATCATATCCATAGTAGCAATATTGTCTTTCCTTTCCTTGATCTAATATGGAGTGAGAACCCCTGAAGGTTCATTGTACTCTACGATTACATGATTCCAGTAATGTTCTCCTAGGGTTCTTAGATAAAGCTTCATTCTGCCACACCATAAGGTGTAATTCTCCTTAGAGAACTTAGGACCCTCCTATCACATCTTCTTGGATCTTTCCTTAAGATGTTAAACTTCTTCTGAATCTAAGGACCTATTATTTGATACCAATTGTTAGTCCCAGATGGTGTTAAGAGGGGAGGGGTGAATCATCACTTTACCAGTTTTATACAATTAAAACTTTTAACTCAAATCTGCACTATCTTAATAATCATCAATACACATAATTACTGCAGAAGAATATGCATGCATGTAAAGATATACAGTGACACCAAGATTCATCTCGTGGAAACCCAAATGGGAGAAAACCACAGTGAGTAGGAACTCACAAAATTTGTACTCTTCTAGAGTATGCCTGATGAAGAGCCATCCCTATTAGGAGATTACAAAGACACTGTTAGGTGTCACCCAATTAAGGGATTTTGTTTAAGGCCTGTTAGTTCCTTTACACTATTAAAGTGGTGCAGAGTGGGCAACTATAAGGTAATAAGACCCAAAACCACCCCTCTATGCCTTGTCTAAGGCCTAACACAACCCCACAACTAGGGTTCTACACACACCAATGCAACCAGTCACCTACTACACTTCCTAACAAGGGTTTGGACTATTTACCAACTAATATTACTCACCCTATCCATCCAACCAAGTTTGGAAGTCTCCTTTTTGCACCCGGGTCAAGGAACCCATATCTAGGCCTAATCTCAGTAGCCCTTGATGAATACTAAGAGGAGGGGGTGAATTAGTATGCCAAAAATTAATGCACTAAAACACTTACACAGTCTAAAGATAAATCGGTAAAGCAGCCTAACAGTCAAACTTATTACCACACATGCAAACCAAAATGCGAATAAAGCATTCACCCACAAAAGGAATACTACCATAACACAAGATATTTGACGTGGAAACCCAACTGGGAAAAACCACGGTGAGATGGAACTCACAAGTCACTATCTATAGAATAGAAACCAGACCAGTTAAGGTTAGACCGGTTAAGGTCTTACAATGTTCTTCACCAAAACAGATCCTGTTAGGAATCTCAATCTTTGTTAGGAGATAAGTCCGATTAAAGACTACCTCGTTAAAGGATTTTAAATTCACATGTGTGAACCACCTTGTTAGAGGATTTTACAAAGGCTTTGAGGCCTACCCAGTTAAGGGTTACAGACTTGTCAAAGATGTGAGTAATCAACAAGTGTTTGATCTATCTAATAGCGCAAACTACTTGGTTAGATCCAGTATTGCTCACAGATAATGCATTCCAGCATTACTTTGGTCTTCTCTCTCTCTCTCTCACAGTTACAACTTGATCTTCTCAGATAAGATCATTCTCAACTTCCACCTTAAACCCTAGCACAACATTAACCCTTTCAGCAACAACTTAAAACCGTAGACATGATGTCCTTTTAAAGGAATCTGATTTCATGTCGGTCCAATAGGATTACATTACAATTTCCTAGGTTCAATGCATCTAGACGTACTCAGTAACATGACACAAAAAGCACCATCAATGTGTCGGCACCGTCAAACAATCGGTGGATTGGTAACTCATCACAAAATGCCAGTTGGTAACTCATCACAGAGTATTACCGGTTCATACAAAATACCAGTTGCCAGTTTGACAAAAATGAAGACTGGTAAGAATGTGTTGTGCTGCTTGGGATCTACAAACCACTTGGGGTCGACATGCCGCTTCAGACCAGGAAACACATTCTGTAAAATCACCACTAGTCTAAAGACTAGTATACAACATACTGGTTGGAACAAATACCAGTTGAGCACAAGCTCATAAACATAAAGGGGATCTCAATACAAGTGTTTGTCCATCAATGATAATCACAACATAAACAACAAAAAAGCAAACAATCTCCCCCTTTGGCATTGATGGCAACACTTAGGAAAATAAAAATTTTGACATCTAAGTGTTTTACAACAAAAACTTGCCATTAACAAAATTGCTCCCCCTAAGCATATACACTATCCCTTAATTAACATAGTGTATAGCAATTTTGCATACAGAGCATAATTATTGAGACATCAGAGCATATAGCATATATCAAAGCATATATCAAAATGTCAAAACCAGATATTTCTCCCCCTGTGTCAGAAGATCAAAATTTGATAACCAAAAACCAGATATACTTCTCCCCCTTTGCCAACAATGACAAAGTACCGCTGAATAACCCTGTTTCCATATATATATATATATATAAAATTTTATGACAATAATGAATAATACTTGTCAAAAACTGATTTATAGTCCTGCAGAAATTGTTTCATGGATAGAGACCAGGACTCAAGTAGGGAGGTTGCCACTTCCTTCTTTGTCTGCATCTGGGATACCTGTTCTTCTATGGCATCAACTATGCTCAGTTCCTATGTGACTGTCAAGGCATCTAGGTTCAGATAACACTTCTAAAGAATTTGCAGTTGTGGAAGTAATACCAGTTGAAGCTCCTGCAAATCCCTAGACCGTGTACTGATCTCTTGCTCCATCTTGGCTGACTGGATCTGGAACCGGTGAACGGTTTTCCCATATGCTACAAAGGAATCATAAGGTGTCTTAAATGTGCCCAAGTAGGACTGTAAGTCTATTTGACGCTTTTGCTTCTTGGCTAGCACATTGTCACAGAACAAATGAGGTTGACAGATTTTGCTGAGTAGCAAGTTTCCCTCATCTAAGGCATTCCTTATGTCCTTTCGATCTTTCAGCAGTTCAGTCCTAAGTTCATTCATCTTTTTCACTAGAGCAACATTAAGAGCCTTTTGGTGCTCTTTCTTTACATTGGCCTCTGTTGCTTCTTCCAAACTCTGTACCTGATCATCCACTATAGTACATAGAAGTTTGAGCTGTGCTAGTGATGATTCAGTGTTAGGAAGATTAGTACTGGGGATTAAACCGGTAAGGATGTCTACAGCCACCTGAATAATATCTTGTTCCCTTTTCCTACGAATGACTTCAAGGTGCTCTTGGGAAACCTTGATGCTTTGCATAAGCTCAGACTCACTTGCAGATTGGAGATCAATAGGACTCGAGATAGCAACTAGTTTGGCTTGGCTCCCGATTGCCTTAGGAGTCTCCATCTGTGTGCTCTTCATTGCTTCAGCTATCTTGTCTTCTTCTTCCTTCTTTTTCATCTCCTTCTCTTCTTTCTTTTTCTCTTCTCTCTTTTTCTTCTCTTCCTCTTCCATCTTCTTCTTGTCTTCCTCTTCTTTCTGCTTCTACTTTGTTTCTGCCTTCTTCTTGTCTTCCTCTTCTTTCTGCTTCTGCTTTGTTTCTATCTTTTTCTTTGCTTCCTCTTCCTTCTTCTTTTGTTCTTCCTCTTCCTTCTTCTTTTGTTCTTCCTCTTCCTTCTTCTTCTTCTCTTCCACTTCCTTCTTCTTTTGTTCTTCTTCCTTCTTCTTCTTCTCTTCTTCTTCCTTCTTTCTCTTTTCTTCCTTATCCTCTTCTTCTTTCTTTTTCCTACCATCTTCTTGCTTCTTCTTTTCTTCATCTTTTCATTTCTCCTCTTCCTCTTTTCTCTTCTCTTCCTCTTTCTTCTTTTTCTCATCTTCATCCCTCTTCTTCTTCTCTTCCTATTCCTTTGTCGCTTGTTGTGTGTCCTCAGCCTGTTCACCACCCTGATCGGCTTGTTGCCCCTATTCAGTTCCCTCAGAAGGTATGTCCTAAGTGACATCTTCTACATCCAGGGCATCAACATCGATAGTGTCGATTGGTTCTTCCACCAGGTTTCCTTCCTCATCAAAAACCTCATTAGGTTTGGAAATAACTGGTTCTTTTTCCGCTTGGAGGTTGGCCATTTGTGCTTTGTGAGAGTTGATAGCATGAGCCATATGCTGATGAGTATCCTTTTCAACATCATCAATTCTCCCCTCCAACAACCAGAGTCTTCTTCTCCTTGTGAAGAAGAGACCTTTATTTTGATCCAAGGCATAAAATAATTCTAAATTTGAGAGTTCGAGAAAGTACTATGCAAAGACTTTCTCCCTAATCTCCTATTCTTTATCAATGGCAATGCACCATTTATTATCTAATTCTTTAAATAATGAATCCAGTGTCTGAGATTTAATCTCTGATGGTGACTGGTCATTTTTACACAAATAAAGAATGATTTCCTATAGTACTTCATCTTTCTCCTCACTATTAAATTCATCATAATAGTCTACTAAATCATGAAGTAATTTTCTCCTAATATTTTTTACTATTCTTTGACAATGTGTCAAAGGTTTGTATGAGGAGATATCAATATTTACCGGTGCGGATGCTGCCGGTTCATTCTTCTTTGGATTTTCATCAGACTCGGTTTATTCGGAGTCTGGTTCATTTGCCTTGGTCTTCCTCTTTCTTTCGAAGACTTTTTCTAGTGTTACCTGCAGTTTCTTCTTTGTCGGTGACCACTTGGTCACTCTTGAAGTTGCAGTGGTAGCCGGTGCCGATGCTGCAGGCACTGCCTTGGCTTTCTTAGCTGCCGGTTCTTTTCCTTTCTTCATCGATGGTTCTTCAACTGGTGCAATCCTCTCCAAGTAGGTTTCGGTCCTCTTAGCCTTTGGATCAAGAGGTGAGGTAATAAGGGTTGAGGCATACCCTTCCAGCATGTCATACATAACCTCATAGCCCATTGGCTCCACTTCCTCCATTCTAGGCTCAACAACCTCCATTAAACATTTGTCCACCTGAATAGTGAAATAGATGTCATCTGTGTATTTCTTCACTATATCACCTAAGATTCTTACCTCTGACTCATCTTTCTTTTGAACTCATCAAAATATTTGTTCAGTAATTCAGGGTAGCCAGTTCCAATGGCTTGAAGGCTTTCTTTTATCTGTTTGGTTACTGGTTGGTCAGGGGACCACTGGACATCTCCTACACCTAGAAAGTAGCCTTGGAAATAGAAGAGCAATCCTACCAGTAGTTGTCCAAACTTAAACCTCAGTGAATTATCCTATTTGATTGCCTTAAGATTCAACAGGAGTTGCCTTTGCATACCGGTGCATAAGTCAAAAGATGCATCCTCTTTTATCATTCGGTAAGCGACATTTACCGCTGCAACAGATACAAAATTAATCTTGCTGGCTGCAAATGTTCTGCAACCTATCACCATGTAGGCATATTTCACCAGATCGTCCTTGATAGGATTGACTGTCATACCCCGTGAATCATTGGTTGAACCGGTGAGCTTGGCTATTTCAGTTTTGCTCACTTTTCTCCCTGTGTTATAAAAACCAGTGACTGTATGAATTGCCTGATGCATAATATCATGCGTCCTCTCCAGGTACATCTTGTCATCATGGACTCTACTCAAAATAATTCTGATGTGATCCTCCGTGAAATCTTTTAGAAAATATACTGCATTGTGGAATTTCTTCTTCTCTAAGACACTAAACTCTGGTTTTATCTTTTTGTCCTTGCCGCAAAATAGACCTAACTGAGTGTGAATGGCTAAAGACCCTAGGTCTTCTATTTTTCAATCAATATAATCAGAAATTCCCTCTTCAACTATGACTCCAGTTGGAACTTGTGATAAAGCATTATATTTGCACTTCCTCTGAATAAAACTTTCTGACTCTATGGATGTACTCAAACTGGTATGAGATGTGGAAGCCATTTTAGAGTATTTCAAGAACATGAAAAATACCTTTCAAATAGGAATTTAGGGCTTCCTGATTTTGCTTTACTCCACTCTCCGTCGGTTGCCAAATCACCGCTTTGTGCTCTCCACTACCGCTTGTAGACTAGATTTGAATCTCTTTCAAGGTTTGTCAATTTCTTGAAATCTAAGCTCAAATCACCTTTTCTTCACTCTGCACTTGAAAAATTCTCTTTGCTCAAAATCAGATAGTGAGAAATGATTTTAAAAATGCTTTTATACATGTCTCTCACCTACCACCATTAATGCTTCTCTATTAGGGCGTAAACCCTAATTTGGCTTTTTACCGTTTCTGGTCTTCTGCCCAGCGACAGGTATCGCATACCGGTTAAGGTCTTTTATCAGTGTAAACCGGGGGTTTGAAAGCATTTCGGCATTTGCTCCCCCTAAGCCTTTGAGGCTTAGTTTGTCGGTTCTGATATTTCCACACTAGGTGCAGAAACCGGTTCCTCTTCCAACATTGTTGGTTTCTTCCTCCATGTTTTCTTCATGTCACCTTGAACTTTTTCAACATCGATTTCTCCTTCCTGAGTGACCGGTATATCATCAGATATACTTTTTCTACTTCTGTAGAATCTTGCAATGTGACCCGGTTTGTTGCAGTGATAGCAAACAATTCCATGTGCTCTCCAAGGTCCATTGTACATGTTTCCATTCTTCCTTCTGCATGTTGCAGCAGTGTGACCATGACCATGATAGATCATAAACTTTCTCTCCATCCGGTTGCCTCTTGATGGCCACCACTTCTTGATTGATGATTGAAGACATTAAACTAGTTGTGGTTCCGGTTCACAAAAGGTTCAGGACTAGTTCCTTGGGTCCTCTGAGGATATCTTCCATTGTTATCCATCACAGAACTGCATTCAAATGCTCTATGCCCAAACTTGTTGCATGCATAACAATGACCATTGAACTTATTGGATCTAGGTACATTGTTGATAAAATATGGAAAATTATTGTAGGCTTTGCTCCTACATACATTGGTAGTGTGTCCTTCTTTAAGACAGTTAAAGCAAACAGGTTTGAATTTTTGCTTACCTTTTCCTTTGAGTGTTGGTTGCTTCTTTGATGCTTCAACATTTGTTCCTGAGGATTCTCCTTCCTCATGTCCAGAGAAACCAAGACCATTGGTATTCTTTGCCGGTCTAGATGACTCAAGCTTTTGCTCTAGCTTGACAGTACTTTTGCCAAACTTAGCCAGTATTTCCTTTGATTCAAAGAGTTCTTTGGAAATAGCAGTGTTTGTCTCCATTAGACTTGCATTTTCAGAGATGGCAATGTTCAGTTTTCCTTGCATGTCTTCCTTTTCCATTCTACTCTCATGAAGGTGAGTAGTCAGTGCACTAATCTCTTGTTTCAACTTGGAGATCTCATGATCTCTGTCCTTAATCCGATCTTCAGCTTTTCTTCGGTTCTCATGCTCTTGACTAAACCGAATAGTCAGTCCTTCCAACTCCTTTCTCAAATTGGAGCTTGAATCATTCAGCTTATTTACTTCAGCAATCATGGCTTCCATGTTAGCTTCATCTTCAGAACTACTTTCAGATAGTTCCATCAGCTTTTCTGCATGTTCTCTCCTTTTTGCTTGAGATGCCTTGTATTTGACCATAAGATCATCACAGGCTTGCTCAGACTTAGTGAGCCATTGAGTAAGTTCCCTCATGGTGTATTCCCCCATATCTCTTTCCAAGTGGTTAAACTTATAGAAAGGTAGGCTCTGATACCAATTGATGAATACTAAGAGGGGGGGGTGAATTAGTATGCCAAAAATCAATGCACTAAAACACTTACACAGTCTAAAGATAAATCGGCAAAGCAGTCTAACAGTCAAACTAGTTACCACACATGCAAACCAAAATGTGAATAAAGCATTCACCCACAAAAGCAATACTACCATAACACAAGATATTTGATGTGGAAACCCAACTGGGAAAAACCACAGTGAGATGGAACTCACAAGTCACTATTTGCAAAATAGAAACTAGACCGGTTAAGGTCTTACAATGTTCTTCACCATAACAGATCCTGTTAGGAATGTCAATCTCTGTTAGGAGATAAGTCCAATTAAAGACTACCTTGTTAGAGGATTTTAGATTCACATGTGTGAACCACCTTGTTAGAGGATTTTACAAAGGCTTTGAGGCCTACCCGGTTAAGGGTTACAGACTTATCAAAGATGTGAGTAATCAACAATTGTTTGATCTATCTAATAGCACAAACTACTTGGTTAGATCCAGTATTGCTCACAGATAATTCATTCCAGCATTACTTCAGTCTTCTCTCTCTCTCACAGTTACAACTTGATCTTCTCAAATAAGATCATTCTCAACTTCCACCTTAAACCCTTGCACAACATTAACCCTTTCAGCAACAACTTAAAAGCCTAGACATGATGTCCTTTTAAAGGAATCTGATTTCATATCGGTCCAATAGGATTACATTACAATTTCCTAGGTTCAATGCATCTAGACGTACTCAGTAGCACGACACAAAAAACACCGTCAATGTGTCGGCACCATCAAACAATCGGTGGATTGGTAACTCATCACAAAATGTCGGTTGGTAACTCATCACAGAGTATTACTGGTTCATACAAAATACCGGTTGCCAGTTTGACAAAAATGAAGACTGGTAAGAATGTGTTGTGTTGCTTGGGATCTACAAACCGCTTGGGGTTGACATGCCGCTTCAGACTGGGAAACACATTCTGCAAAATCACCACTAGTCTAAAGACTAGTATACAACATACCAGTTGGAACAAATACCGGTTGAGCATAAGCTCATACACATAAAGGGGATCTCAATACAAGTGTGTGTCCATCAATGACAATCATAACATAAACAACAAAAATGCCAACAACCCTATCATACTGGTATTTCCCAAATCATTCAAAATTATCCCAAAACACTCTAGGAAAAATTATAGATTTGAATACCCTTTTGGGCTTTACATCCAATCCCAAGAGATTGAGGTTTAACTCTACTCTAGCACCCCTAAGAACCTATTGAGTTTGCAGACCTAATAGGCCTATTTTCCAAAGCAACGACTTCAAGATGGTGTTGCATAACAAAAATCACCATTTGGACATGTTCCCTAGGCCTCTAATAGACCAAATCCACCATACAACTAGTCACCAAATACTCCCTAGGTGACTGTTTGTTCATTCATCCTTGTAGGGTAGACTAAACACATTGTCTTGTTTAACCTAGGTTTTGGTGGTAACCACACCAACCCTCACTCCCAGATTCCACCCTTTTGAAATCTCAGTGTACACACCCCTAACTTGCAATTTACAAGAGGCTACTGAATTCCACAAAGGAATTTGCAAGTTAGGGCCACATCTTTGGTGAAACCCTATGAACTAGGGTTTGGGATGATAGTTTTTGGTAAACTGCCCACAACTCACTCCAAACTCTATCAATTGGAGTCAGGCCACTTACATTCGATGTTTCACTCACACCACAATCCAACCAATTCAAAATTCCATGCAATTAAATCCTCTGTCAAATCTACAGAATGAAAAAACAATGGAAATTGGGTAAAATCTGAGTTTTCTTGTTATTCAAACCACCAAATCTTTACATGATTTATCCAATGCCAACGTGGATGATCTTAGAAGCCTAAATAGGCCTCCCCCCAATGACTACAACTATATTCAAGTGTTTATGGCCGTTGGAACTTGTAGACATATAAATTTGACCACTTTCTTAAGTGAGTATTTAATATTCATTTGAACCCCATTCCTCTATTTAATTAATTTCTTCATTTTCATCTATTTGATTAAATGAATTACTTGATTTATTTAATTAAGTTCACCTAAGCCTTTTCTAACCTTTAATTAAATGAATCAGTTTATTTAAATAATTCCCCTTTCTCCCTTTTTAATTAAATTTACATTTAATTAAATTGATCCTTGCAAATAAATAAATCTAATTTATTTATTTAAATCCCCCACTTGTATTTATGCAAGTTGCATCTATTTACTTGAAATAAAGTAATTTTATTTTAATTAAAATCCTTTTCCCTCCACTTGCATTTTCCTACATCTCCCACTTGCCTCCTAACCCCCTTCTAGATTCTTCTAGTCACTTCTAATTCAGCCTAATCCATCTCCTAAATATTGTTAGAATCCTAAGCAAAGAGAAGTCACTTCTCAAAGCCTCCAAAGTCTTTGAAAACCATTAAAGGCTTTATGTCCTCAACAAGTTAACCCTCAAAATCTTCCAAACCATTTAAGGCTCTTACATAACCATTAATAGTTAACTCAACCTTCTTGCATGATTAGAGACTTTCTCTCTAACTCAACCCTCATCTAACCCAAGGTCTCATCAAGCATTCATGGCTTTAACCTTGGTTATTTCTTTAACCCTTGCACAAGAGTTTATCTCTTAGGTAAAAGCTTTATCCAAAGGATAACCCTAACCTAACCTAACCTTAAGCCTTACCTCCTAGGGTAACCGTCATGTCTTCTCAAGCATTTAATGCTTCTTTCATCTCCTCTCAAGTAACATCTTGTTGAAAATTGTCACCATTTCATTGGTGAGAATTGTAAACATGGATTGATTAACTTTAAATCCTGGCCCTTGTTAAGATTATCCAATCTTGACCATCCATTATCCTATTTCCCTATAAATAGAGGTCTCATTCTCTCATTTTGATATATAGAAGTTTTTATTCATCAAATGTATAGTCATTTTGCTAATGATATATCCAAGTTTTCTTGTATCAAACTTATAGTCATTTAACTAAGCATTTTAGCCTCTCTTTGATAAATCATCTTAATAGCATTTAGAAACATTCTAATATTATAGCATATCCATGTTAGACTAGTATATCATTGCTAGGATAATTAGATAATCTTATCATCATCTTTATGCTAGTTTAATTTTCACAATTTCAATATCATATACATGTTAGGAATGCATTCATGCTTATAATCAAACATCACTCATTTTTGGAGTTGTCATTCCTAAGTCCCTTTTCTCAGTGATCTGAGAGAAAAGGCATTGACTTCAGAGATCCCGTGAGATAGAGAACAATGGGACACCCGTTGGGAATCTGAGCTATTCAATATAGTTCCTATAACTTGCACCAAGAGTCTCATTGGTGTGTGGACCCTTTGAAACTAAATTTTACATTTCTGTCGCCCTCATTTCTCGCACACATTTCTGGCTTTAAATAATTTAAAGGTTAGAAAAGGCTTAGGTGAACTTAATTAAATAAATCAAGCAATTCATTTAATCAAATAGATGAATATGAAGAAATTAATTATATAGAGAAATGGGGTTAAAATGAATATTAAATATTCAGTTAGGAAAGTGGTCAGATTTATACATCTACATTAATATATAATATTCATTTTAACCACATTCCTCCATTTAATTAATTTCTTCATATTCATCTATTTGATTAAATGAATTACTCGATTTATTTAATTAAGTTCACCTAACCCTTTTCTAACCTTTAATTAAATAAATCACTTTATTTAATTAATTCCCCTTTCTCCCCTTTTAATTAAATTTACATTTAATTAAATTGATCCTTGCAAATAAATAAATCTAATTTATTTATTTAAATCTCCCACTTGTAATTATGCAAGTTGCATTTATTTAGTTGAAATAAAGTAATTTTATTTTAATTAAAATCCTTTTCCCTCCACTTGCATTTTCCTACATCTCCCACTTGCCTCCTAACCCCCTTCTAGATTCTTTTAATCACTTCCAATTTAGCCTAATCCATCTCCTAAAAATTGTCAGAATCCTAAGCAAAGAGAAGTCACTCCTCAAAGCCTCCAAAGTCTTTGAAAACCATCAAAGGCTTTATGTCCTCAACAAGTTAACCCTCAAAATCTTTCAAACCATTTAAGTGATAGTTCTGATACTAATTGTTAAGTACAGATGCCAAGCTAACAAGATGAGAGGGGGGGGGTGAATCATACAAACTTAATCTTCTATAAAAACAACAGATTCAACCTCGGTAACATATACTTCAGCAATAACCAAAACTGCTAAACATGCAAACTTATAAGCATATAAACATCATAACACTCATAACACCAGATTTAACGTGGAAACCCAAATAGGGAAAAACCACTGTGGGATTTCGGACCCACTAAAAAATATACTCTTCTAGAGTATGCTCGGTTAAAAGCAAATCCTGTTAAAGATTACAAACACATTTCTAGATGTGACCCAGTTAAGGGATTTCCCTCAGATCTATTAGGATCTTCACCTTGTTAGAGGTGACCTTGTTAAAGGATTTCAAACACTCAATCAGAATGTCACCTTGCTAGAGGGTTTTACAAATAAGACTGTCAAGTCCACTTGGTTAATAGATTTTCTATCACTTTACAAAATAACAGTAATAAAATATATCTGCAACTTCACATCAAAAATGCTAAAGAAGATTCCTATTTGCTCAAAACAATCTAGTCATAGGACTTATCTTGTCCCTCTGCTGGGCTCTATACTCTGTTAATCAAACAGGTCTTCAAGCTTTTGAGCTCAGTAATCACTATGTAGCATCCCTATGCATACACTTTCCTGCATCCATTGTTTATCAATAGTTCCTTATTTATAAACAATTTGCTAACTGCTTAATCTCCTTGATCACATATCCCACGATCAATCATAGCCATCAGATCTTTAAACTTGACTAGGTTCAATGTATCCTTCGATCTGAAAATTATTTACCTCGCCTTGGAACTTGTGCTAAGGTATTGCAGTTCAATCTGAGTTGTAGATCTTTCTGCTGTTCTTCTATTGCCATAGATTCTTTTAACAAACTTCATGCACGACATACCAATCATTTAATCTATTTCAGATCATCGGCTTCCTTCATTAAATAATGCATTTAATCATTTAATGCATTCTATTACAACTCGGTTGCAACTCGGTAAATACTAAACTTCACTCGGTAGACATTCCGCCTTCATTAACCGATAGTGATAACCTTAGGGTTTACCGACTAGGTTCTTTGCTCGGTAACATAGTATAGTATTAACCTTTCAATCAATAGCATATGTAGGATATCAAAACAATCTAAACATCATGATCTCATTATTGTCTAACTCGGTAATAGTTTCCCATTGAATAATTTATTTCTCCCCTTATTCATCACAATCTTTCTGTGTCTTTTACCGACATCTTTATACTCATCAAATCATACTTCTTAAGATATGGCAACATCATACTAAATTAGAAAATCAATTTCTTAACATCAATGACAAAAATAATAATATTAAGACAGTAAACATCCTTAATCAGTTATATCCATAATCATCAACAACCTTCTCAATATCCTTATTGAAATGCCAACAATCTCCCCCTTTGGCATTGATGGCAAAACCAATTGATTTGACCTAATTGATTCGGATTTAGATTGTTGTGAGATTCTGAAATGCTCTCCCCCTATCATCAGACTTCTCCCCCATACAATAGTCTTCTCCCCCTTTGACAACAATGCCAAAAAGTAAAAGAGCTAAAAAATGATTTCTTCCACTGAGAAGTTAATTCCTTGCTGTTATGTGTCAACTCACTCTTGGTCAGAGCATTATGTCTTCAATTCTTATTCCCTGTATTTGTTTCCTGCACACCTTTAGAAAACATCCTAAAGTGTGTAAATAAGCATCAATCCATACATAATATTTTGTAGATTCATGAAATTGATGCTTTCACCGAACTCGGTCAGTGAGTAGAAGATAGGAGTAGGACCCCTAACTTGCTTCTGAGATACTCAAAAGTGTCCCTTGGCAATGGCTTTGTGAAGATATCTACGATTTGGGCCTTTGTGCTAACATACTCCAACACCACTTTCTTCTCTTGAACTTCTTCTCTAAGATAATGATATTTGATAGAGATGTGCTTTGTCTTAGAGTGCATAACAGGATTCTTTGAAATGTTAATGGCACTAGTATTGTCATAGAATATAGTTACTAGCTTGGTAACTTTCTCATTTATACCTTCCAACAGTTGTTTGATCCATGCTATATTGGTACAATTCAATGTTGCAGCAACATATCCAGCTTTTGCTATTGACTGTGAAACACATCCTTGTTTCTTGCTAAGCCAACTCACTAGTTTTTCTCCTAAAAAGAAAGCTCCTCCACTTGTGCTTTTTCCGTCATCAATGTTGCATGCCCAATTAGCATCAGTATAAACTTTTAAATCAAAGTCATTTCCTTTCTGATATACTAAGCCATAATCTTTAGTGCCTTTCAAGTATCTGAAAATTCTCTTGATTGCTGTCATGTGTGTTCCCTTTGGATCTGCAGAAAATCTTGCAACTATACCTACTGCATGTGCTATGTCTGGTCTGTTGTGAACAACATATTGTATCTTTCCAATCATGGATCGGTAAAGTGTCTCATCAACAGATGCAGATTCATCATTCTTTGATAATTTACAGTTGGTAGTCATAGGAGTACTTACTGGTTTTGAATCCTCCATTCCAAATTTCTTCAAGATTTCCTTTATGTACTTGGATTGAGTAATGAAAATCTCATCTTTCATTTGCAATATCTATAAACCTATAAAATACTTTATCTCACCAATTAGTGACATCTCAAATTCTTTGCACATTTCATTACCAATTTTTTTGCATAAAGTGTCATTTCCACAAAAGATAATATCATCAACAAATATGGCTGAGATTAGTATTCCATTTTCATCATTCTTCATATACATATTGTTGTTTTCACTTGTCCTTATGAAACCAATCTTGATTAAATAAGAGTGCAATCTTTCATACCATGCTCTAGGTGCTTGTTTCAAACCATATAATGCTTTGTTTAATTTACATACCTGATCTTTATTCTTGTCTTCAATAAATCCTTCAGGTTGTCACTATAAACTTCTTCTTCTAATATACCATTTAGAAATACAGATTTGACATCCATTTGATATACCTTAAAATTTTTGTAAGCAGCGTATGCCAACAATGTTCTTACTCCTTCAAGTCTTGCCATAGGTGCAAAAGTCTCACCATAATCAATTCCCTCTTCTTGAGCATATCCTTTGCAAACTAATCTTGCTTTATTTCGAATGACTTCACCTTTCTCATTTAGCATGTTTATGAAAATCCACTTAGTACTGATTACATTTTTGTCCTTCGGTCTTGGGACCAGTGTCCATGTATCATTCTTCTTGATTTGATCAATCTCTTCTATCATAGCATTTATACAATCTTCACTGTTAAATGCCTCTTTCACTATCCTTGGTTCAAATTCAGATATCAGACATGTGTTATGTCTCAGTTTGTTTCTTGTCATCACTAGATCATCTTTATCTCCTATAATTTGACTTGATGCATGATTCCTTCTAACATACTTGGCTAATACAGGCTCGGTAGATTCTGTATGATCTTCTTTATCACTCGGTAACTGGACATTATCTTCATTTGCTTCAGCAACTTTCTCGGTAGGACTTCTCGGTTGAACAGACACAAATTCTTCATAGTCTTCTGGTTCTTTAGAATTTCCTTCATCATTTCTTTCTACAAATTCATCAATTTTCACATTTGCACTTTCTATTATTTTGTTAGATAATTTGATCAGACATTTAAATGCTTTACTTCTAGTAGAATAACTAGGAAATGTTCCTTCTTCACTTTTCTGATCAAACTTTCCATTTCTATCATCTTTGTGTACATAGCATCTACTTCCAAATATTTTGAAGTAACTTACATTAGGTTTCTTGTCATACCAGATTTCATATGGTGTCTTCAAAGTTCCTTTCTTCAGTTGTACTCGGTTTAGGGTGTAAATTGTTGTGCTTATTGCTTCTCTCCAAAATGTTTGTGGCACTTTCTTTTCAATCATCAGGGTTCTGGCACAATCCACAATAGATATGTTTCTTCTCTCAGCTATCCCATTTTTCTGTGGAGTTCTCGATGCAGAGACTTGTCTTTTTATATCATGATCATTGTAGAATAAGTTGAACTCATCAAAGGTAAACTCTCCTTCTCTATCTTATCTAAGACATTTCAGTTGTCTTCCTGTTTCATTTTCAACTCTTGCCTTGTACCATTTAAACATTTGAAAAGCTTCTGATTTTTCTTTTAAAAACATAACTAACATCATCCTTGAATAATCATCCACAAATAATATGAAATATTTATCACCATAATAACTTTGAACTTTCATAGGACCACAAAGATTAGTGTGCACAAGATCTAAAATTCCCTTAGAAGTGTAAGACTTACTTGTAAAGTTTGATCTTGTCATCTTACCCATCTGGCATCCTCGACACATAGCATTCTCAGGTTTCTCAAGACTCAGTAGACCTCTTACTCGGTTCTTCTTGCTTATTTTGATCAGATTATCAAAATTTACATGACAAAACCTTTTATGCCATAACCAGGTATCATCTATCTTTGCATACAAACACTTATTTCTAGTTGAGTCAAGATGAAATGTATTACCTTTTGTTTGTGTCCCAGTAGTAGCTAACTTTCCATGCTTGTCATGAACTTCGACAATTCCTTTCTAAAATTCTATTCGGTAACCTGTGTTGTTTAGCTGTGCTACACTCAACAAATTATATTTCAAACCTTCAACCCAATAAACATCATTACATTTAGCATTGTCAAGAAGTGTTATGGATCCTTTACCGTTTACCGGACATGGTGCATCATTACCAAATCTTACATAACCTCCATCATAATCTCTTAACATAACAAATTTGTGTTTATCACATGTCATGTGATGTGAGCATCCACTATCTATGATCCAAGAATCATTAGTATTTATGTGAGATATTAGAGCTTTTTCTTCATACCTTTCTTCATTTGATCCATCCTTAAGAGCCACATAAACAACTTCCTTAGTATCAGTTTCATCTTATTTATCATCATTGGATTCCTCATCAGCTATTAGGCATGACTTTCTATCTCTTCTTCTAAAGTCTCAGTGTCCTCTGTAATGATTATTTATTTGTCTATCATCTTGGTAATCTCTCTTTTCACTGGATTCTTTGTCAGGGTAATTAGAAGCCATATGTCCTATTCTATCATAGTTAAAACATTTCAAAGGTAGTTTTCCTTTATACTTACTTTTGCCTCTCGATAACCTTCTAGCTAATAGTGCTTCAAACTCTTCTTGCTTTCTGATTTCTTCATAAAGTTTGTGTACCTTCTCCATGTTTTTGCGAAATCTTTCACTTGCTCCACTGTGATTCCTTTCAGAGTACTTATACTTTCTATCATTGTAATCATTAGATTCATCAAGATGAAAAGAACTAAATGCAGACTCAATTTTATTTAACGAAGACCCACTATTATCAAAGTTACTTAACTCAAATGCATTTAGCTTACCAATAGTAGCATCCAAAGAAACTGGCATATTGGGTACAGACCTCAATTCATTGATTGCAGAGACTCGGATTGCATAAGCAGGTAGAAGGGTTCTTAATAACTTACTTGTGACATCCTTTTCTTCAATGGTTCCTCCTACTCCTTTGATTCGATTGACAATCTCCTTTAACCTTGTACTGTACTGGGTTATGTTATCACCTTCATTCATCCTCATAGATTCAAGTTGTCCTCTTAAACTATCCACTTTTTCTCTTTTAACATGTTCATCACTGCCATAACAGATATGAGCTTGTCCGACATTGCCCTGGCATCATTGTAGCCTTCTAGATCATTAAACTCTAAGTTGATCAATGCAGATGTCATTTCAATCATTGCTTGAATATATTCTTGCTTTGCCTTTATCTCTTCCATTGTCAATGGATAGGTGCTAGGTGTAATGAAATCATTCTCCAAATAATATACAACATATTCTCCAACTCCTGATAGGTGCAACTTCATCCTTTTCTGCCATGTAGAGAAACTAGACTTGTTCAGCTTCAGTGCATCCCTCTTATACATCTTTGGATCTTTTCCTCAAGTGCCTTTAAACTTTTTATTCTGGAGTCCAAAGCTCTAATACCAATTGATAGTTTCGATACTAATTGTTAAGTACAGATGCCAAGCTAACAAGATGAGAGGGGGGGGGGGTGAATCATACAAACTTAATCTTCCATAAAAACAACAGATTCAACCTTGGTAACATATACTTCTGCAATAACCAAAACTGCTAAACATGCAAACTTATAAGCATATAAACATCATAACACTCATAACACCAGATTTAGCGTGGAAACCCAAATAGGGAAAAACCACTGTGGGATTTCAGACCCACTAAGAACTATACTCTTCTAGAGTATGCTCAGTTAAAAGAAAACCTGTTAAAGATTACAAACACATTGCTAGATGTGACCCGGTTAAGGGATTTCCCTCAGATCTGTTAGGATATTCACTTTGTTAGAGGTGACCTTATTAAAGGATTTCAAACACTCAATCAGAGTGTTACCTTGCTAAAGGGTTTTACAAATAAGACTGTTAAGTCCACTCGGTTAAGAGATTTTATGTCACTTTACAAAATAACAGTAATAAAATATATCTGCAACTTCACATCAAAAATGCGAAAGCAAATTCTTATTTTCTCAAAACAATCTAGTCATAGGACTTATTGTGGGATTTGAGAAATACAAATCCACAGAACCCAAAGAAACCTGCATGCAAGAAACCTGTCATAGAGAAAGAGAGAGAACGAAACAAGGGTTTTGGCTCTAACAAAGTGAAAAGATTTATTATCAGAGAAAAAATGAATCAAGAAGTAGAAATAATACAAGAGATCAATCCTTATAAAGGAGATCAACACCAAAAGGAAAACCTAACCCTAAGGTGAGTGCATTTAATAATTAAATATTAATTATTAAATGACTAATATATGCATAAAGTGAAATCTTAAGAGGAGAGTAAAGTTAATTAATTACTTTAGTCTAACACCCCCCCTTAAGATGAGCTACAATGTAGCTACAAACAATGCAGACGAAAGCAAAGGAACTACAATGCAATAGAGGGTCCCGGCAACAAGGCCTAATCAGGTACCCGAAAACAAGAAAATCTCTATAAAGTGGAGTAAAGGAGAAAACCCAGTGGGAAAAAACTCCTCTCCAAAAAGAGATAAAGAATCATGCTGAAAAGAAAACATGAAGGAAGGAAGGCCTCACTGAGACCCCCCAAGGACAACTTCCTTCACCCCAAGCATGGAGCGCAACTGAAGATAGCGCGGAGATGCCAAAGGTTTAGTGAAGATGTCTGCAACCTGCTCCTCTGTAGGAATGTACTCCAAGATGTGAGAACCATCCTGAATCAACTGCCTGATGAAGTGCATGTGGATTTCATTGTGCTTTGTCCACTGATGCTCCACTGGGTTGTGAGAAATGTGAATGGCACTCTGATTGTCACACCAAAGAATAGTGGGACAATCTGGAGGAAACCCAAACTTTGTCATCAACTGCCGAAGCCATAAAACCTCCTGACTGGCTAACACTGCTGCACGGTACTCAGCCTCTGTAGATGATAATGTAATAGCAGACTGCTTCTTGCAAGACCATGTGATAGGACCAGAACCAAGGCAAAAAACAAAGCCAGAAGTAGACTTCCAATCATTGACATCACCAACCCAATCGGAGTCAGTGAAGCCAATGATGTTAGAGGATCCTGAAGTGTAGTGAATGCCATAATGAGTGGTGCCCTGAATGTACCTCAAAATATGTTTGGTTGCTTGCTAATGGCTCTCATGAGGATCATGGGAGAACTAAGAGACAAGGCCAACCACAAAGGAAAGATCAGGATGAGAATGTGTCAGGTACAACAAACTGCCAACCAACTGCCTATATAAAGTGGGGTCTACTGAAGGAGTAGAGCAAGTGGAAGAAAAAACAACACCTGACTAAAATGGAGTGGGGGCAGACTTGCAATTAAGCATGCCAAATCGCTGAAGCATATCAAGAGCATACTTCTCTTGAAATATGGAAATCCCATCTGAAGACAGAATAACCTGTAGACCTAGAAAGAAGTGCAAGAGACCAAGATCTGTCATCTCAAACTGCTCCATCAAAGCTCTCTGAACATGCTGAATCATGGAGGATGAGCTACCTGTAAGGATGAGATCATCTCCATATAGCACAAGAATCAAAAGATCACCCTCCTGACACTGAATATACACTGTGTGATCGGAATGACAGCGTGTGAAGTGAGAGGAAAGCAAGAAAGAGTCCATCTTCTCATACCAAGCCCGAGGGGCTTGTTTGAGACCATACAATGAACGTCAACGTCTGCAAACCAAAGAAGTGTCTTGCACAAATCCCTGAAGTGGAATAGAAGGTCGAAGAGAAGATCTGAAATGGACCCCGAAGCTTGGAGAGGATCAGGAAAATGCACTCTGTATCAGTCTTAGTCTTACCACAACCCTGCAAGATAGATCTTTGTTGTTTGAACTTCATCAGAAAGTCCTCAATAGAGGGAAACGAATCAAGTACTAAGGAAGTTAACTTTGCCTCAAGCTGCAAAGCTCTGAACTCATTGACAGTACCAAAAATTTTATCAAACTTGGTCCAAATGGCTTGAGGAGTGAGACAACCCTCAAAATGAAACAGGAGACTGTCGAAAATGTGTAAAGCCATCAATTCCATAGCCTGATCCATATTGTTCTTGTGCTGCATAACCTCAAAGGCACGTGTCAACTGAGACTGAACCTCATCCAAACAGGACCATAACCCTCGAGACTGGAGAAGAGTCATCATGCGACCCTTCCAAGTGTGGTAATTATGCGGTGTGACAGGTTCAATAGGTCTGTCGGCCATCTTGTGAACTGTGCCTCAACTGCTCTAAATTTTTTTAATTATTATTAAGTGGTCTTTCAGAACTAGACAGAAGATGCAGAAGGGGTTTGTTTGTTTTGTTTTGGTGTTTGTAGATGCTAGTTTTATGATGTAAATAATAGAAAGCAAGAAAAAAAACACCCCCCCACAATGCAAAAAACTAATCCCTAGTACGAACTAAAAGCTGGAAAATGATAGAAAGCAGTAACTGGTTGAGATAAAATTTTGAGTACCTAAAGAATTTACTGATGAAATAGACTATAGATCTGGAAAGAGAACAAAAGAACCTTTTCGATGCCTATTCGCTTTCAAAAAATGAAGCAAAAACGAGCAAGTTATGCCCCTCGGAGTGCAAAAAGGCTCATCAGACTTTGACTGCAAAAAAATGCAATCAAAATAGAAAAATCTGAAAAAATTCCTACACCATTAGAACAGGCTCGGAGCCAGCTTTCCAACACCTATTCGTTTTTGAAAAACAGAGATCGGACGCCCGATTTATACCCGATTTTGTAAAGCAGCTCCAAAAGGTCCAGTTTGGCCCTTCTAGCCCTCAGGGGCTTAAAAAAAAGTGGCCCCTGGTCCGCTGGGCGACCAGGGGCTGGCGCAAGAGCTGGTGGTGCGAGGGCGGTGCCGCTAGTGTTGGCGGAGGGCGAGAGTCGCGCGGGTAGCGCAGTGAGCGGCGCTTTCCCCAGCGGCGCGGTGGCAGCTGCCTAGCCGCGACCGGTTGTTACCGCCGGCGGCGGTGGCCGAGCAGTGGCCGTCGGGCTACACACCGACGACACGGTGGTTGAAATGGGCGGCGCCCGATTTTTTTCAAAACATCGTTGTTTTTTTTTAATTTTTTTAATTTTTTTTTTTTCTCACCTCGAACTACATGCCCTGGGGCCGTACGGCCTTAGGGCAAAATTTTTTTGCCTTCTGGAGCAACTATGTCCGAATTAGATCTGATGCAACCAAAACCTAGATCTCAAAATCTTTCAAAAGACTGAACAAGCTGCAACAGATATGGCTCTGATACCATGTAGGATTTGAGAAATACAAATCCACAGAACCCAAAGAAACCTGCATGCAAGAAACCTGTCACAAAGAAAGAGAGAGAACGAAACAAGGGTTTTGGCTCTGACAAAGTGAAAAGATTTATTATCAGAGAAAAAATGAATCAAGAAGTAGAAATAATACAAGAGATCAATCCTTATAAAGGAGATCAACACCGAAAGGAAAACCTAACCCTAAGGTGAGTGCATTTAATAATTAAATATTAATTATTAAATGAGTAATATATGCATAAAGTGAAATCTTAAGAGGAGAGTAAAGTTAATTAATTACTTTACTCCAACACTTATCTTGTCCCTCTACTAGGCTCTATACTCTGTTAATCAAACAGGTCTTCAAGCTTCTGAGCTCGGTAATCACTATGTAGCATCCCTATGCTTACACTTGCCTGCATCCATTGTTTATCAACAGTTCCTTATTTGTAAACAATTTGCTAACTGCTTAATCTCCTTGATCACATATCCCATGATCAATCGTAACCATCAAATCTTTAAACTTGACCAAGTTCAATGTATCCTTTGATCTGAAAACGTTTTACCTCACCATGGAACTTGCATACATTTCTTGGAACTTGTGCTAAGGTATTGTGGTTCAATCTGAGTTGTAGATCTTTCTGTCGATCTTCTATTGCCATAGATTCTTTTAACAAACATCATGCACGACATACCAATCATTTAATCTATTCCAGCTCATCAACTTCCTTCATTAAATAATGCATTTAATCATTTAATACATTCTATTACAGCTTGGTTGCAACTCGGTAAATACTAAACTTCACTCAGTAGACATTCCGCCTTCATTAACTGATAGCGATAACCTTAGGGTTTACCAACTAGGTTCTTTGCTCGGTAACATAGTATAGTATTAACCTTTCAATCAATAGCATATGTAGGATATCAAAACAATCTAAACATCATGATATCATCATTGTTTAACTCGATAATAGCTGCCCATTGAATAACTTATTTCTCCCCTTATTCATCACAACCTTTATGTGTCTTTTACCGACATCTTTATACTCATCAAATCATACTTCTTAAGATATGGCAACATCACACTAAATTAGAAAATCAATTTCTTGACATCAATGACAAAATAATAATATTAAGACAGTAAACATCCTTAATCAGTTATATCCATAATCATCAACAACCTTCTCAATATCCTTATTGAAATGCCAACATTAAGGCTCTTACATAACCATTAATAGTTAACTCAACCTTCTTGCATGATTAGAGACTTTCTCTCTAACTCAACCCTCATCTAACCCAAGGTCTCATCAAGCATTCATGGCTTTAACCTTGGTTATTTCTTTAACCCTTGCACAAGAGTTTATCTCTTAGGTAAAATCTTTATCCAAAGGATAACCCTAACCTAACCTTAAGCCTTACCTGCTAGGGTAAACTTCATGTCTTCTCAAGCATTTAATGCTTCTTTCATCTCCTCTCAAGCAACCTCTTGTTCAAAATTGTCACCATTTCATTGGTGAGAATTGTAAACATGGATTGATTAACTTGGAATTTTGGCCCTTGTTAAGATTATCCAATCTTGACCATCCATTATCCTATTTTCCCTATAAATAGAGCTCTCATTCTCTCATTTTGATATATAAAAGTTTTTATGCATCAAACGTATAGTCATTTTGCTAATGATATATCCAAGTTTTCATGCGTCAAACTTATAGTCATTTAACTAAGCATTTTAGCCTCTCTTTGATAAATCATCTTAATAGAATTTAGAAACATTCTAATATTATAGCATATCCATGTTAGACTAGTATATCATGTTGGCATATGGACACTCCAATGAGACATTGTGTGTGATTGAAGGTTTTGTCATTGATGGCAACCTTGCAATCCTATGGCACTAGCAAGACATTATACCGGCAAAACATTACTCAGGCAACCTTGCAATCCTATGGCACCGGCAAGACATTATATCGGAAAAAAATTACTCATGCAACCTTGCAATCCTATGGCACCGGCAAGACATTATACTGACAAAGCATTACTCAAACAAGACAGTGCACCAGCATCAGCAAGATCAATCTAGACCGGCACCGACACAGAGGCCAACAGGATTTTTGATATGTAATATTTTGTTTATTATTGTAAGCTGACTTGGTAAATTGTAAAATGACTCTTGTGTATAAAAGAGATCATTGTAGGCATTTGTAGGATATGGATAGGAAGCATAATAAATTATAAGGCAAATCTAATGTGCGAATTGTAGATCAAGGGTATATGTAAAGAACAGAGAAAGAACTGGTACTGAATCTGGCATTGAAGATGCTATTGTAAAGCAGTACAGAATATTGGATTTATATAAATCCTCATTGTAAGTTAGTGTGACTTCTTATTGAGCAGTGATCTCTAGGCAGTTGGCCTTCCTGCATGTGTAGGCCCCTATTCTAAGTAATATTCTCTTATTGGCCAGTAAGTGAATATTGTGGGTCACAAATCCCACCGAGGTTTTTCCCACACCGGGTTTCCTCGTTAAACATCTTGTGTTATGGTGTTCTTTACATGTGGATGTTTTTTATTCTGTTATTTGCATTAATTCTTGCATACCGGTATACAATTACTTTATGTTCTGCATATTCAATTTCAAGAAAATTACACTACCAGTCAGATACTGATTCATCCCCCCCTCTCAGTATCTGTGGGAACCCTAACAATTGGTATCAGAGCCTGGTCCTCTATTTTCAGAAGCCTAAAAACTTGAGGAAGATCTTGACACCGATAAAGATGGAAAATCTGATGAAACAACTTGAAGGAGCTCTTACTGACTATGATGCAGAGAAGTTAAAAAATATCAAATTAGAAGATGATTTAAAAGCAACTCAAGACATTATTCAGGCACTTCAAGAAAATCTTACTGTTACAAGGAATAAGAGAAGAGAACTTTGTGAAAAATTGCAAAATGAGAATGATGAAAAGGAATCACTAAATGATATGATAAGCAAATTGAAACAAGAGATCATGACAACAAAAAATGAAATGCAGGATATGACTATGAGATTTTGCAAAGAAATTGAGGACAAAAAGAAGAATGAAGGAGAATTGACCAGAAGATTAAGTGATGCAGCAAATGAGAACACAAGACTTAGCTATGAAAATGACATGTTGAAGACAGATCTGATGCATACTCAGAATGACTCGAATGAACTAATGAGACAAAAAGAAATCTTGGAAAGGGAATTGGAAACTGCAAATCAACACAAAGAAAAATTACTTTTTCCCTTTGCATTGAGATATTACATATTAGTTATTGTATACTTATTAAATCATCTAGCTTAATATTACTTAAATCATGTTAGATTAATCATGCATATCTAGCTTAATCTTGCATCCATTTAGCTCAATTTCATACTCATATAGATTAAATCTTTCTTTAGGTGTTGTCTAGTCACTGGTATTGCATATCAAATATGAGAGCAAGACTAAACTCACATCTACTAGAAGGCAATAGGTCGCTTTGTCATGGTTTATTATTTATTATTGATTATATATTTACTAACCATGCATCTAATGACTTAATTGCAGTGTTGTGTATTCAGATACAGATACACATATGATCCACTTTTCACACACACATTTTTGGCACCCATTGTGGGGCTCGGAATTCAATCTTTAGCCTCAAAATCACTTCTTTATCTTTCAGGTCTTGTCTGTACAGCCTCTGTGAAAATTTGTACGAGTATACATCTTTCATCGTACAAAATTATGTCAACTCCTGTCTTTTATCGTGCAATTCAGTGAGAAGACTCATAAGAATTTCTGCTTTGCATATTTGGTTTTGTGTTTTATCGTTCGGGCCTGTGAGAATTCTCGTATGGGAAGGTAAAAATTGTCATATGAATTTTTATTTTCTTGTTTCAAAAAAAGTATACTTTCTAGGGTTTTTCGTGAATTAAATTTGGATTTTACCAACACTGATGCTAAACCTGGTCTGTCTTTTGTCTGCCTGAGATTTTTACAGCCTAACTGATTTTCTGTAGAACGTTTATCAAAGAATCTATATATACGCCTGTCAAAGAATCAAAAGCAAAATGACTACTAATGCATTGTTTTTGCAGGTTGCCTAAGGAGAATCAATTAAACATCGTGTATTCTTTAAAGTTCAATCTTTTTTTAAGGCACTTAAATTGTTATCTAGTTAATGAACAAATTTGTCTTTTGTGCTTGAAGAAAAATATGAGAGGTAGGAGAGTATGCTCTTGTCTTTTACAGACAATCAAAAATCTAGACCCTCAAAGTTTTTTCTAAGTTTTGAGATTTGTATAGCTTTAGTGGGCCTATCATAGTGGGAAAAAGTAATCACCCTGTGAGAACAACCCAAGTGAGTACAACTGGACCTGAGCATTCTAACTCACTATAATAAATAGGCCTCTAGTGATTAAAATCTTAGAGGATGAGATTATTTGATTTTTCTCTTTGAGATCTCTCATATCGAGCATTTTGTCGGGCCTTGTGGTCTCAATCACGTTTACGTGACTACAACTTGTTTTGGTACCTTGTTGGGCTATAGGCCTCAATCATGCCTGTGTGACTTCGAGGGGTAATTTCAAACAGAATTCCTGACTAAGAACTATAAGATAGAGGCTACCCGATTCACCTCCAAAAGGGGGATAATATTTGTGCAAGAGAGACAGTAACTCTCCCAAGACACTTGTCATATCGTGCCCCATTAGCATTTGGAGTCGGCTAATACAACATTGAGAATCCATTGTGTGAAACTCGCGGTCGTATTTTGATTAGATATTGGGTGTGTACCCAAGTCAGCAAGCAAAGGTTTTCTTGTCTAAGCCAACTTCTATAGGGTTAGCATGTTGTGATTGAAATTATTGTACATCTTGTGTGTTTACTGTGTTTTCATCCCTAAAACTAGAGAAAACAAATCAAAAACATAAAAAAATCAGCGATCAAAACTTTGTCCATGTCCAAAACTGGTCTCTATTAAACATCAAAAACTCAGTCCTTGTCCAAACTTGGTCTTTGTTAGTCATTGAAAACTCTGTCTGACATTTTATGGCATACGAGTCTACTGAATTGTTGTCCTGCTACATACCTATTGTATGAAACTTCATTGATCCTCTCAGTTTGTCATCTGGCTCTGTAAAACTTGTCCTTTGAAACTTCACAATTGTTGTCTAGCCTTTTACAATCTATCATATGAATATACATCACATTCAGTAGATTATCATCTGGAGTTTTCCCAACTATTGTACGAAATCAGGCAACAAATCGTACAAAAAATTGTCTTTATCATCTGAAAATAGCTAAACTATCATCTGGGTCTGAAAAATCTGTCATACAAATTCCTATTTTGTCAGTCTAGAATAATCAAACTTGCCTAAATCAATCTACAACACGCATAAAACTAGTCATCACAATTCTGAGCATAAATAATCTTGATAGTGTACCCCCATCGTTGTGTTGCACAATTTTGTCGATCATCTCTCAACTAGTTCATCAACTACTTATCAAACCTAAGTTAACTTAGATAACATCTTATACATGATAGATCATTCCTAAAACTAGACCAGATCTTAGTTACTTCTCTCAAATCACTATGTTTAATGAACAACTAGCTCTAATTTGATCTTGCCTTCTGCAACACTCCTAGCTTTCGGTCCCATCGATTGTAAATGCTTGTCCACACTAGAAGTTCTCACAAGAAAATTGACACAGGTAAAGGGCCATGCTTTTCATGACAAGACAATCTGTTCTTTGTAGAAGATCCCTTCTCCAATAAAACTTCACCGTCAAAATTACCAATTTTTATCAACCATTATCTCCCACCATGTCTGGAGAAAGGAAAGAAAGACAAGCTGCTAAACATGATACTTATGACAATCTCAGCACCCATACTACTGACTGTGATTCCTCATCAAGCTTCTGAAGTCTCCGAACATACAAAAGTTGTTATAAATAAATGTCTAAACGATAAACATTTCCGAAAGATGATGAAGATCATCATGTCCAGAGAAAAGGAAGAAGATTTTCTAGTTCTACCAAAGCAAGGTGCTAAGCTTCCTATTGATTATAACATTGAAACCATTATCACTAAAGAGGAAGAGATACATTTAGTGCTGGTAAACAAACAATTGCAAGCATTACAGACTAAAATCATGGAACTGAAAAACAAGGATAAATCATCAAAGCAATATTCTTCGGACACGATACGCCCATTTCCATTTGACAAAAGCCTTTACATGCCTCCATTTCCTTCAAGAGTGGAGATTCCTAAGTTTGAAAAATATGATGGGAATGCAAATCCTCAAGACCATGTCAGAGAATTTAGCTCAAGATAGCTCCTGAGGATCAAGAAAAGATAACCCTCACATGTGTATGGGGAACCTTCTATTAGAACGTCATGCCATTTGGACTAAAGAATGCAGGAGAAACTTACCAAAGAGAAGTACCCACTATCTTCCACGATATGATGCACAAAAACATGAAATATTATGTTGATGACACCCTAGTAAAGACCATGAAGAGATCCACACATATCCAAGAAGTGGGCCTCATACTGGATAGAATGGAAATGTTCAAGCTCCGGCTAAATCCTAAAAAGTCCACATTCAGAGTAACATCGGGGAAATTTCTTGGTTACATTATTTCAAAGAAAGTAATTGAGGTTGATCCTGTGAAGGTCCAAGCCCTAATGGAAATGCCTTCGCCCAAGAATATCAATCAAATGAGAAGTTTACAAGGATGTCTCCAATCAATAAGGCACTTTATATCTCAGCTCATAGATAAAGCTCAACTGTTCACCAAGGCATTACGAAAAGGAGTCCAATACAACTAGGATGAAGATTGTGAACAACATCTAAAACAAATTGTAGTCACATAAATCTATCCATTTTAAATAAATGAATATTTTCTATTTATTTGATTAAAAACCACTAGCCATCAGTTAATTAAATTAACATTTAATTAATTCATCTTCAAACATTATCCTATTAAATAAATAAATTATTCAATTTATTTTAATTAATTCATTAAACCAAATTCACAATCAATTAAATGAATAAATCCTATTTATTCAATTTAATCCCCTTTCCTCTTTTAAATAAATTAAATAAAATATTTATTTAAATCATTAAATCCCCCCCCCCCCCACTTGCATTCTCCTAAAAATGCAACTTGCACCTATTTGTTGAAATAAATGAATTTTATTTTAATAAAAATCCTATTTTCCGTCACCTACCAAACCCACTTGCAATCCTAATCCCCTTCTAGATTCTTCTAATCCCTTCCTAATTAGCCTAATTCATCCCCTAATTATTGTCACATTCCTAAGCAACTTGGAGTCACTTCTCAAAGACTCCAAAGTCTTTGAAAAGCATTTAATGCTTTATGTGTCCAACAAGCTAACCTCTATAGTCTTCCAAACCACTAATGGCTCTTGCATGACCATTTATGGTTAAATCCACTTGTACCCATGGTTAGGGACTTTGACCCCTAAAATCAACCCTCATGTAACCCATGTGTCCCCTCAAGCATTTATTGCTTTGACCATGGTTATCCTCACTAACTCTTTCACAAGAGTTTACCCATTGGATAAAGACATTATTTATTGGACAATGGCTTTATTCTTTCAACTCAACATTAACCTTACCTCCCAAGTTAACCTTCTGGTCATGTCAAGCATTTAATGCTTATTCCCTCTCCTCTCAACCCATCTCATATTGACACTTGTCAACAAGAGATTGGGTTGAAAGCCCTCTCATGGATTTAATATCATTCAATCTTGACCCTTGTTGAGATTACTCAATCTCAACCCTCCATTGCTCCATTTTTCCTATAAATAGAGCCCATTTATTCATAATCTAAATCCTGAAAACTTGTATGCATTTACATTATAGTCATTTTAGAGAGCATTTAGCATAAATCAATCATATTCACTCTTTTGGTTTAAAAATCAACACTAGCTAATTAGATAATCTCTCATTTTTACTTTTGTTCACACTTGCATAACATTTAGATTAATCATTTTCAATCTTGAATCTCCGTAAGGCATCCATAGTGCAAAAAGATGTTGAGAGCTACACTAATTTGGAACTTGGGGAGGAGAGGAACAAGGGAGGAAGAGCTACAAGCATGGTAGAAGACATTTGGAGATGTCTTCTTGCATTCATTTTCATAATTAAATGCTTTACTATGTTTTTAGTGTCTCTCTTGGTATGCCTGCTTAGACTAGTTTTTGGTTTATTAACGCTAACATTTCTCTTGGTTTCTTGTGTTTTCTTGTGTTATATGACCACGGGTTCTTGTCTAACATCACCCCATTTTGCAGAGCATCATTTGGTGAACCCGACGTGAATAGAAGACCAATCTTTTTTGGAAAACTAACTTTTTGATTGTTTTACTTGACACACAGGTCATGCTTCAGCGCTTTTGTTCGCGCTTTAGCGCTATCGCAAATTTGGTCTTTTAAGATTATTGTCTCTACAATAGCGCTATTGTCCCAAAATTTAGCGTTGTTGACTATAGTATAGTGCTATTGACCCTTAAGTAGTGCTTTTGTTCCCATATTAGCGCATTTGTCTTTCTGTATAATATTGTCTTTTAGCACTTTTGTCCTTATTATCGTGCTTTTGTGTTAAGTAGCACTTCTATTCTCACACAGAGTAGCGCTATTGTAACAGAGCGTTGTAAATAATGCCTTGTAACCAATAAATTAATTTTTCTTAGGCTTGTGGAAGCCCACCATGTGTTCAGATTTTACTGACTTTTCGTTTCTTGTGCAAGTTTGAACTAACACATTTTATTGCTTAAAATTTTAGAAATTTATTTTTCTTGATTTTATTGCAAGTTAAAACAAACTTAAATACTTCATTTGGTGCTTAAAAATCAAACTTCAAACACTTCATTTTGGTGTATTAAAATTCACAACAAACTTGGTTTTTCATGCAAGATAGGCAAACTTGCAACACTTCATTTGGTGCTTAAAAAATCAAACTTCAAACATTTCATTTTGGTGTATTAAAACTCACAACAAACTTGGTTTTTCATGCAAGATAAGAAAACAAACACTTCATTTTGGTGCCTAAAACTCAACAAAACAACTTTTGATTTCCTTGCATCAACTCAAGTTAAAAATTCACAATCCACACTTCAACTTTTTGTGCAAGTAAAAAGAACAATCAACTTGTTTATTTTTCAAAAGCGCTTTCCTTTCAAAAGAGAAAATGTACTTTTCATTAAGTTGACCAGGATTTCATTTTTCCTAGTTACTCAACATATTGCCTTTGAAGGATAAAAAGAACATCATGACTGTTGGAGCAACATCTCCAAATAGTTAGATAACATTGTGATGATGAGTTAAAAAGAACAAGTGTCTTTTGTGTTTGGTACACTTGTGCAAAAGGTTTGTCGAGTGGTCCTACTTCTAACACACACTATCCTCTCCCTTGGCTTTCGTGGTCCTAAGTGCAAGATTAAAGTGTTAGCAACACTCAAAGTTTATCTTTTTAAGAGAGGCCTGCCAAGAGACATATCACTCTTGGGAATGACCTCGCGTAGTAAATCCTTTAAGCGGCTATAGAAATCAGGTGTGAGCGAAAGTTGTAGCATTAGGTATAGTTGTTCCTACAGTGTAACTTGCCAAAAGGACAAATGGGCCCCACCACAAGTTACAAGGCTCTTAAGTGAGTCACTACAGAATGAACTTATGTCCAAAGACATCAAAAATTACTAAATACCTTTATGTAGTAACCCACCCGTTCTATTGATTGAGAATATTTGTGATAAATTCATTGCAAGAGCATAGAAGGTTTTGCTCCCAAGATACTCACCATACACATTTCCTTGAGTAGAAACATAGCTTTTTGAAAGGTTACTTGTAGCCTGATAAAAGTGGTGACTCCCCCATAATAGGGATCATCTATTTGTTATGCTCATGCAAGAATTAGTATATCACATCCTTACCTGCCACGTCAGGATTCATAAGGTATGTAGTACCAAAGTTGAAGAAATATCAAGATGTGGGCTGAAATTATCGCAACTAGCCATTTGACCTTAGGGATAAAGTGTGTTTGAAGTATCTTCATTTTGAGTCAAGACCAGTGATAAACTAAGCCGACTTCAGGTTTTTTTGGAAAAACATACTCAAAAACATTTGGAAAGAAAGGGTCATAAAAGTCCAAAGATTGGGTTGATCTAGACCCATACTTACTTGTTCCTTTTGAGGCAACATTCTTGTGTTTGTGTGCTTGCTTTGTTTTCTTGTCAAAGAAAAATAAAAAATCAGTTCCAAAAACAAGTATTCATCCAACACAAACATTTTCAAAAATCAAAGATCAAAAACAAAGTATCAAACTATATGACCATTCTTCACATTTTGAGAAAGAAGAATCTTCATCAACACATCAACTTGAAGAAAAGACCATTGAGATCAAAGGATTTCATTAAAAGAAGGAAATTCTTCTATCTTAATAAACAAATCTTTGTCTCACATAGAACCTTCTTACGTCACATGCATCTATATCTTCAAGGAAAATCAAACAAGTTTGATCAAGAGTCAATAAACTGCAGAGCTTTTACTCAATATAGAGCTTTGAGCTATCATCAAAACAAAGGAGGCAAAATCAATCCTACCTTCTTTCTAGACATTTGCATCACATATAATTCAGCTAGGGAAGAACCACCAACCCCTGAAAGAGAAGAAGAAGAATTTGTTCCTTTTGTAACACAAAGTTTTTATTGAAGTTAACATTTCATCCATTATCACATTCACATCTCATTAAATCCATTCCAACTCTCAAAACATCAAGAGGTTTTTGTCCTAAGTTCTCTTTCAATATTGCTTGAATCAAACACAATACATCCTTTTTTTAGAGTGTCTCTACATCTAGGATAAACTCATTCTAAGAGGCATTTCTACATAGGTTAAAACTAGTCTATGGGTGAATCCTCTCATTACTAGGTAGTTGGGTTTGTAACACATCTCAAATCTCTCTAAACCTTATCACATCAAACATTGTCAACAAAACACAACAAGCAATTCAAGGAAAAACTTTGGTAATATCTACCTTTAGTGCTAGAGATCCATATGCAAAACACTTCACCAAACATTAGTCTTTCATTCCATCACCAACTCATCATCATTTTCACAAAACTTCAACAAAAACTTGTAAACCAAATGGCTCAAACAAGATCAAGCTCTAGACAACAAGAAATTGAAGAGGAAGAGGAAGAAAATCTCAATGAATTCCAAGAAGCCCTTGGAGGAAACGCAAATGATGAAAATCCAAGTACTCCTACTCCCGCGGATATACAAAGGGTGCAACACAACCCTCTCTTCAATCGACTTTTTGATGAAATACTCAGGAGCAACGTTGATGCTCACTTTTTAAGACTTGCCCAAGAGGGAGCCAAACTACCCTTTGATTTTGATATTGCGCAACTAAGGCAAGCATTGAAACACCAAAGTCATAAGGAGGATGAAAGAGGTCAAGATCCCATTAGATACAACCTTCATCAAGGAAATCTCCCACCTCCTCCTCCTCCAAATGACATAGACATGTTGTGGCAACAAATAAAAAATTTGGCCCAACAACTCCACAATGGTGCGAAAACAAACCAGTTTTCACTTAACGATATTTGTCCCTATCCCTTTGATAGGAATATATATATGCCACCTTTTCCATGAGGGTTTGAAACACCTAAGTTCGAAAAGTATCGATGAAAAGGAGACCCTCACGATCATGTTAGAGAGTTTCATTCAGCTTTCCTAGAAGTGGCATATGAGGACACATACCTAATGCAACTCTTTCCTCAAAGTTTGGGAGGGACAACCACATCATGGTTTTCCTGAATAGCAAGCGGCATTAGGACACTCGAAGAATTAGTCCAAAAATTCATTGCACATTACTCACATAACATTGAACGCGATATCACCATGGCCGATCTATGCAACACTAAGCAAAAACTAGGGGAGCTATTTTCAGCTTTCTTGCAACGATGGCGACAAATGTCTAGCAGGCATTCCCTTTAGCTACTTGAAAGAGAACTAGTGGAAATTTTTATTTCCAAATTGAATGAAGAAATGGAATTTCATTTAGACATGAAAGGTACAAAGTCTTTCAATGACATGATCACACAGGGTTTAAAATGTGAAAGGGCCCTCATCAAAAAGGGGCTCATCAAAATATACAATGAATCCAAAGATGCGCCTTGCCTATGATTCAATAGTGCTAAACCTAACTTCTAGAACCAAAACAAAAACATCGTCAATGATGGGGTTGTAGATGCAAGAACTATCAAAAGTGCACAACTTGTGGTCTGCTTTGCAGGGCAAAACCCCCCTCCAAAGACCAACACGGTTCCTCTCCCACCAAATCAAGGATGCAATGTACCGCAAGAAGAACCAAGACAACGCCAGCAAAATTATAAACAAAAATGAACATACACTCCCTTAGGGGAACCTATTGAAACAGTGTTACGTCAGTTGGTTTCTCAAAATCTGGTGACCCTACCAAAGACGTCCAATTACAAACCTCAAGTTAAACCTTCATGGTGGAGAGATACTGAACATTGTGAATTCCATCAAGGGAAAGGGCATAAAATAAGCAATTGTCACAGATTGAAAGATCTTATTCAGGATCTCATTGACCGAGGCGAGATTGAAATTGAAGGACACGACCCAAAAATAGCAAAAAATGATCATCTTATATTTAAAAATCCACTTCCATCACAAGATCAAAGGGGTCCTTCCACTTTAGGCCGAAATACAGATACCACTGATTATACGTGAGCTGCTTATAATTACACTGTCAACCACCTATATGATGCCAATGAACAAATTGCAACCATTACCATAGAAAATCCAAACTCTACCTACAATGTTGTTACGCATCACAGCAAAATTACCATCAAAGCAACTCCACAAGGTACACCTTTCATCCCAAAGCAGTATAGCCTTGTGGAATAGTTAGATAAGATGCCCACACTTATCTCCATCTTAGAGATTTTGTGCCTATCCCCATCTCATAAAACAATCTTGGATCAAGCCCTCCAAGAGGCATCAGTCCCCGCAAATCTAAATTCAGATCAATTCCAAGCTATGGTTGGAAATCTGAGGTCATCACCATGTCTCACTTTCTTTGAAACTGGCAATACATCCTTCCAGCAACCTCATAACACCTCACTCCATATTGAAGGATTTATCAAACAACATAGGATCGAGCGAGTCTTAATCTACAATGGAGCAGGCCTAAATATGTGTACACTACAATTGGTCACCGCATTGGGGTATGCACTTGAATCAATGGATCCCCACAAAAAGATAACCATAAAAGCTTATGATGATGCAAAGCATTCGCCCAAAGGAGCAGTTGTGCTACCAATCCGAGTAGGCCCTGTGGTGAAGCACATCACATGCCAAGTTATGGACCTTCCTCTGTTGTATAACTTGTTGTTAGGAAGACCTTGGATACATGCAATGTAGGTCGTTCCATCCACCTACCACCAGTGTATCAAGTTCCCTCATAATGGTGTAGAAATTACAATCCTGGGTGATGCAAATCCATTTGCATATTGTAATAATATCAACCATCAACCAAAGAGTACCGTTCCTAACAGTAGAGTAGCCACCTCATCCACCTCATATGTTAGTCCCACCTCTCTTTCCAATTCAAACACCACTATACCCAAGCAAGAGAATCTCAAGATGTAAATGACAGAGGAAGGCCCTGGGGAGTACAATCTCAGCCAACTCTTTTGTGTTGGGAAACTACCCACTTCTCCTAGAACTCATGGTAAACCTCAATGATTACTTCAAACGCCACTGGTCAGGCCAACATGCATTTTGACACCTTTCATTCTTGGAAAGAGCCAAGAAGAAGAGACCAGAGATGAGGACTTAGCAAAATGGATCTATAAAGATCCTATCACCATAGACATCCCACAAGCTAAGCTTCCCATAGATCAGTATAGAAAAGGCCTTCTCATTATGCAAAGAATGGGCTATGATGGTTAGAGTACTTTGGGACCTTGCAAGCAATGACAACATGATCCACTGTAGCCATAATTAAAGCCTAAAGATAACACTGGCTTAGGCTTTCAAAAGGAGATCCTTCCTAAACTCAGATTCAAAGGAAAACCCGACAAACCTCTATATCAGCCTAAAACTCTAAAGAGGCTGCCTTTGATTATATCAGTAGCACCAAGCACCATACCAACTGCCCCATTGAGGCTAAACATCCTAGCAATAACATCCACAACACAAATCATCCCATCAATCAAACCAACAACTCCATCAACCACAACAACTGCATCAACAACACCATTAGCACTATCAGAACCCCCAGTAGTATCAACAACACTGGCAATTCCAGCAGAAGTAGCAGATTCAACACTACCAATACTCCCCGTATCAGATTCATTGATCCCCATAATCCTTCTTGTAGCACCCATCATTTCATCTACAAGGGTACATCAACCAATCACACCTGCAGTGTTTAACTTAAAGGACATCCCAGTATGGTATAGTAATCGGATACTGGAAAGCGACTCAGAGACTGACTCACATGAGTGGGAATTTGATTCCATCCAGCTTAATACTTTAGATGAGGAAGACGCATCACTACCTCCACCCCACAAAGACATCCCTATTTACAGAGAAGCATAGATAAAGACCTCTTGGATTCCTGAACTGGAAACTTCTTCCACAGACCCTACGTCACATCCTATGCCTGATTCTGACAGGGATAGTTCCATCAACGACCTTCACCACAACGTCTTGACCCTCACTAACACCTCTTATAAACTTAACCTGATTGATGAGGTAATTCCTATTAAACATCCTAAACTCATCTATAGACACCTAAAATTGTCATGTCTAATTAAATAAATATTTTTATTTATTTAATTATCTAAGCCTAATTCTTCTATTAATTAAATAAATCTTTATTTATTTAATTAATTCATTTATCCTCTTCTAGCCTTATTTCTCATTTAAATAAATACATTTATTTATTTAAATTATCCATTTTCTAAATTAAATAAATACTCTTATTTAATTAATTGATCCCACTTCTTCTATTAATTAAATAAATCTTAATTATTTAATTAATTCAGTAACCTTTTCTACCCATGACACGTGTCATTCATCTCTTAATTCCTACACTACCTACCCTCTCATTATTTTATTATTTCTTTTACCTACCCTCTAATCATAGCCGACCTCTTTTACACCTCTCAATCTTATCTCTCCATTTCATATAGTGTCTTCTATATAAGGAGATGCTTCCTTCATTATCAAACCCTGACTATGCATTCAGCCCCGACTACGCTTTCGAACTTGCATATGCAATCAAGCCTACTTGCAACCACATTTATGTTCTTTGTTGAGCTCTTGTGCACATATAAAATCTGAGAGAAAATATATCAAGCAAGATCAATGGAGATAGGAAGAATGGAGATCCAAACCCTATTGGACATGTGATGGTATAATCTTTGTGATTTCACTTGATTTGTATTGTCTTAGGTAATCTTCATATGTTATGGTGGATCTTTGTTGTTGTTAGGCTAGGGTTTTGTGGTTGAATTCATTTAGTCTTTCATCATTGTTGTTTCCATTTTCACCGTATACATTTTGGCACGCTCGGTGGGACCCTTGTCCCTTTTGCATTTAACATCTTTTGTTGCAGATTTTGTTTTGAAGTTGCAGATCTGACATTTCTGACAACATTTTGATATTTTCGCATCTGCGCACTTTCGGATCGCGTTTTTTATTTTCTGCCGCGTCTGTGACATCTGGAACCGCTTCTGCATCTTAGACAATATTTTATTTTTATTTTTTTGCAGATTTCGGCAAACACGTCTGTGTTCCATAGTCTCGTCTGTGAAGTCTTTAGGGGCATCTGTGTTTGAGAGTTGCGTTTATGTTAGATCTAGGCGTGTCTGTGTGTTATCGCACTGTCTATGTCTGTGACAACTGTGTTTGTGTTCGGTTGTCACATTTTTGGTTTCATTGATTCAGTTTTTTGTCATTCGGATTTCAGATCTGGTTTATTTTGAGCTAACATTTTCAGATCTAGCTAACGAAATTGGTGCAGCTTGCCTTGAAAGCAAAATCATTTTGTTGAAGGCCCCTATTTTATAAAGTCTTTTGGATTTAAAATTTACCTAACTTGTGTGCTTGCAGGAAGGGGTGATTATTTCAAACAATCCAAACTACTAATAGATCTTTCTTGCAGGTCCTTGGCAAGGGTTTTTGATATTTATTATGTGCCTTGTTTTCATAGATTAGCAAACACTTCAATTGGTGCACTAAAATTGAACCATTGTCTTTTGTGTCTTGAGCAATAGGCTCTTTTTGTTTAATCTTTAGAGGATCTGTCTCCCCGTGTGGTCATTAGGAGAGAACGACCTAAGTGGTAGCAAAAGAAAAGTCATCTTCTTCCAAACCACTATAAATAACTGTATCCATGATGAAAACTATGGATAACGTGTGCTGATTAGTTCATACTGACACTATGTCTCCCCATAAACCCGTTTGATCAAATTTTTTTGATCAGTTGTAGGGCGTAACCCCTACTGGTTGGGAGCCTTCTATATTTACAAAGCTAAAAGTGTCGCATGTATGGCCACATGAGCGGATGCACTTACTAGCACCTTTTTGTTTTAGAAGCCAAAATCCTTCTAGTTGTTGGGGCAGGAGGTCGGACCTCTGGTAGCGGCCCACACACGTACGGTTCTTAGTAGAGATACAAAGTTCACCATGGGGAGTTTTCATGGGGATTGATGCTTGGATGCCCTGAGAAGTGAGTGCTAAGGGTGGAGCCAGTGGGGTCAAGCATCTAAGTATCTGCTCTGAATAGCGTAGCCTCGGGGGAAACTCCATGTGGGATCAACAACTATTGTCTTGGCCAACCATAAGAATTGTGCTTGACTTATTTTGAACAATGAAACATTCAAGACCAAACACCAAAACATTGTGTCTTTTGTGTCTTCAAGTGTATACAAAACAATTTTACATCAAACAACACACTTTTTTTTCATTTTGGAGTCTAAATACTTACAAACACTGAGTACTCATCAACACTGTGTCCTCTTGTCATGAAAAATAGTCAAACATTCAGATTTGGTCACAACAAAATAGCTTCACGGATTGGAAAAATTGCACAAAGTTTGCAGAAACGCGTCTGTGTCTGACAGAACCGCATCTGTGTCATCTAAACACATTTGTGAAGGACAGAAATGCATCTGTGTCTTTTGGGCAACATTGCATTTACAACATCTCAAAAATATGTCTATATCTGGCAAAACCATGTCTGTGTCATTTAAATGTGTCTGTGTCTGGCAGAACCACATCTATGTCCTTTAAGTACGTCTATGAAGTATACAAGCACATCTGTGTTCAGGATTGAAAACTTTCATAATTCAGCAAACAAGAACAGTCAGTTTCAGATTTATTGAGCTTCCTAGGTTATCTCTCTGGGGTTTTCATCTAGCATTCAACCTGTCTTTGGGTCTCACAAAGTCCATCATTGCTTTACACCTTACATTACATTCACATTTGTCTAAACTTGAGTCAAAAGGTCACTTGCTTGTCCTCATCTTATTTTGTCAACACACTACATATAACAACATTTTGCTAAGTGGTCCCTCATCAAGGTCTATCACCTTTGGGTCTCATTTGGTCTTATTTAGAGTCAAGGTCAACTTACCTCATCAAGAGAAACTATCATCTCTTTGGAAGCCACACCTATTCTACTACATACATACTTGGTCTTACACTTTGGACATTGCAAGTAAACCTCAGATTCATTTACATTTCATCCAACTCTTGCTCTTCCATACTCTTTCCACTTTCATCTAGTCTCAAACATCTTGGTCAATACCTAGTTCATGGTTGAAACCCGTTCCCAAAAATCTAGGAGAGAAGCTAAAGAGGTTCAAGAGTCCGCAAACATGAGTTCCTATGAGTATGACAATGATATCTTTTTCAATTCTGATCATACTACATTACCTGACATGGATGCTTATAGAAACATTCCAAATCTTGAGAACATGGACACTACAAACAACAATGATACACACAATGACAATATGGACAACTTTTCCATACAGTCAGCAGAAGTGGAAGACACCATTATTGATTGGTTGAGGAAATAATGAGGAGAGATAGACAATACTTTCTACAAGTGATGGCACAAAGTGGAGCCAAGATACCTCATGATTTTGACATGTCTCAAATAATGGAAAATCGACCTTTGCAACAACCTCACCTCAACATGGATCAAATGAGGCCTAATAGTGGAGGCAATAAAGGACCACATCTTGTGCCTAAATCACCATCATCTTTGTTTCAAAAACTAGAGGTCCCATACACACATGGTCAAGCATATGATACTCACCTTCATAGACCATTATGGAAGTCTTATGCAGAAAAATATGCTTAATCACATACCAATGCTAAGGATCAACCACCAAAGCAATTGGATATTCAAAGGCATGCTCAAAATTTGGAACAAGGAAACCCCATGTCAAATTTGGGGGCAACACATTAAAACAAACTCATGACATTCCTATAGAGTATGGTATACATGGACAAAATAGATATGTCGTTCCTCAACATGACTCTATACCAAGTGGTCCATATATGCAGCATCACTATAGACCTCCTCCATATGAACATGTGTATGATCAATATCATCCATATATGCAACATGCTCCTCCTCCAATCGGTGCCTCAAGCATGGGGTATGGTCCAAGAAGTCGGTCTCCACCTAAGAATAATTTGGAACAACAAATCAAGGATTTACAAAAGAAAATAGAGGACATAAATACACCGAAGCCAACATACACAATGAGAGACATATGTCCTTATCCATTTGACAAGAGCATTCCAATGCCTCCATTTCCTACACACTTTGTGACACCTAAGCTCGATAAGTACAAAGGCAAAGGAGATCCTAAGGCACATATAAGACAGTTTTTCACAGCTTGCATTGAAGTGGCAGCAGAAGAGACATATATGATGAGATTATTCCCACAAAGCTTAGGTGATCAAGCTATGGAATGGTTCTCTCAACTTCAACCTGGAATTAAGTCATGGGGTGACTTAGTAGAGGCATTTATCCAAGATTTCTCCTACAACATAGAGACAAATATATCAGTCACTACTTTGTGCAACACCAAGCAAAAAGATGGAGAGTCTTTTTCATCATTTTTACAAAGATGGAGGAATCTAGCCAGCAGATGCTCTTGTGAAATTCCACAAAATCAAATGGTAGAAATTGTCATGCCCAAACTTTTGGGCACAAACGGAATAATTTTTTTTTTTTTTTAAATACTTAACCTAATACAACTAACCTAATTAAAATAATGCAAACCTAGTTTAGTCTTAACTATGTTTGAGTGATTTCAGTAACTACACCAATTTGGCGAAAAAACATCTAAGTTTAAAGCACAATTATAATTCTCCAACAGAATTAAAATTATCTTCCATTAATAAATAATTAAACTTATTTAGTAAATAATCTCAACATTAATTGATAGGGGATATTAATAATCTCTTATAGTTCTTTAATTACCTAGGGTCTAAATAAATTTACCCTAACTCTTAGCTTGATTAAACCTATTTAGCAAATTACCATTAATTATAATGTCTTATAAAATTAAAATCTAAAGGGGCATCTCGACTTACAATTAGGTCACTATTCTCCCAAGGGGTCCATCTCCAAAGGATCTAATTTTAATGCATTCAAAAATGTGCACTTAAATATAATAATTAAAAAGAAACATTAATAGTTCACAAAATTATATAGGAACAAAAAAGAACACATATAAATATATATGACTATAGGTACATATACACCTAGCATATATATATATTTATATTTATAAGAAGGTTGCTAAGTCCTAATTTACAACCCAAAAGAAAACATTACATAATACTAAGTTGGGTGGGGAAAACCCTATTTCAATTTTTGAATGGGTATTTCCCCCCAACTTATTTCTATCATTTTTATCTTGTTTTTTTTTTTTTTTTTTTAAAGAAGAGTCCTAACCCTAATCTCTTTTCTTTTACCTCACACATACTCTTTTTTTTTAATTCCTATTTGTATTTTGCCCTAACCCAAAAATAGGGTTAGGGCATGTGTGTGATAATTCTCCCTTTTTTGGTGTGTGTGTGCAAGTGTGGGGAAGCGACAGCCATGGGAGGTGGTGCTTATTTTTTTTATGCCACAGTGGGGCGGGGGGGGGGTTTGGAGTTTCGCGCAGGGCCGAGCCAAATGGTCCGTGGAGGAGGGAGGAGGGAGGAGGGGAGCGGTATACCCGCAGGCTGCGGACAGCTCCGCCCATGGCTGCGACACTTCCACAGATTGTGGACGTCGCTGCCCACAGTTGCGGTGACCCATAGACTGTGGACGAGGCTTCCCACAGCTACAGCTCTCCCGCAAACTGTGGACGTCGCCGCCCACAGCTACGGCCCTCTCTCTTTCTTCATAGCAATTTTTTTTAAGGTTTTTTTTATTTTTTTATTTTATAATTTCTATTTCTTTAAAATGTATTACATATATATATATAAGTATGTTTATATATATATTCTTGAAATATGTAGACTTCTAATAATACATTTAAATGAATAAAAGGTGTATATATATATATATATATATATATATATATATATATATATATATATATATATATATATATATTGCCCTTTCTTTTTATAACTCATTTAGGCATTCTTATGAGTTTTCTTTTTAACTTAAAAAAATACATACAGAGATTTTTCTAATATTACTTGTAGTATGTTAAAGAGAAAAATATCCCCTTTTTTTATAAGGCTGGAAAATGTATGTTTTATATTCTGTTTTTTTTTTTGTTTTAAGTATTTTGAAACTAATATCTACAATGCATTCTAACAGCAAGCTTAAATATAATTTTTTCTGGTAAACAAAATAAAACTAGAACTATGTGCTAATCTTTTTTTTATAAAATAAGCTACTACTATAGGATTTATTTTTTGCATTAAATGAAAGAATAAATGGCAGATTTAATTTAATTGCAGCAGCATAAATAAAACTAGAATCTAATGTATGAGCTTTCATATACCATTTCTATCTTGCATAAAGAATAAAATGAGCCTTTATTTGCAGAATAAATATAAATGCAACAACTTTATTTCTTTTTTTTGTAAATGAGGATTTTAATACAACTCATATATTTCATCTTCCCTTTGCAAAACTTAACCAAATAGAAGAAATACATTTCTTTAAGCAAATTAAAATACAAAGTAAATATTATTACAAATGGGTTTGAAACCCCAACTAGAATTGCCCTTCCATAGGACTATGAATAAATACATACACTTCTTTTCTTTTGGAAAATAAATACAACAATGGCTCTCTTTTTTTTTGCTACAAAATAAATATATATATTTTTTTATTGAAACTTTTTCTACAACTTAGAACAACAACTAATCTCTTCATCTTTTCTTTCCCATCCCAAGCAACCTACAATAAAAATACAATCTTGACCATGGAGAGCTCACCTCCCAGCCTAGGCTTACTAGAAGCCACCCCCGAGCTTGGAGAACCAAGCACTAGACGGGTCACAAACAAACAAACAAACAAACACAACAAACAAAGGGCAAACACTCAACATGCATTTTCCCATCCCAAGCTACACTCTTACCACAACTTGTGATGAACTTTCCACGGGTGGAAGTGGAGCAAATACCATTGGGGAGATTGCAAGCATATTACAACTCAAGCCACCTCATGGCAAAACAAAATACAACAAATTCCTCTCCACACCCTTATGCCCCCCAAAGGAATAAAAGCCATATTCTCTTCCCTTATGACCCCCAAATGCATACACAAGGCTATGTAGCAAGGGTCACAAAGGACACCCTTGAGATCACTCTCCATAAGAAGAGTCTCTCACCCAAGGCTGTCATACTTCTTCCACCCCAAGACCATCCTACTCTCCCAAGAGTAGAAGGCCTTGGACACTCCCAAAACAAGAACACATAACAAAAGAACAAGGAAAGGAAAATTTACATTCTCTTTTTTTTTTTTACCTACAAAACACATTACATATACACATCTTCTCATACAAGCATTTCTTTCTTTCAAAACAACATAAACAACATAACAAAAGGAATTGAAACCAACCTTAATCTGCCAATAGGTATGATAGACTTAGTTGGGGATGAGCAACCCAAATCCACACAAACTCTTCACCAACACTTCACCAAGAATTCTATCCTGCAACTATTTTCAAAAATTGCATAATCTCCAACAATGGAGAGTGGGTGATTACTCACTAAGTCCCTAATCCTTGCCTAAGAAGGCCTCTTTCACACTTCCCAACCCCTTGGGTAAGGTGAGAGTTCCCATTGGTTTCTCTTCCCAACCTCTTACATGTTGCTAAAACTGGAAAGGGAAAGGGTGAGAGAGGATGGGGAAGAGAGTTTGACATCAAAAGGGAAGGTTGTCTATCCTAGGAGGAACCTTCTAAGTTGAATTTTCGCTCACCTTGGGAAAACCACTTTTTGAGGTGACTAAACAGTCACATGGGAGTAGTCACATGTTTAAAAATTCCCCTAACCCATAGGTATACCCTTTGGACTTTTGGAAAAGCCCTAAAACTGACCCTAGGAGTCCATTTGACCCCTTAGAAACCCAACTGAAGTTAACCTACGGGTCAAACCTAAGTTGACCACTCCCAAGACTCCCTACCCAAGGCAAATTTGGGACCACACTCATGTGTTTGAATGGCTTTTGTAGAAACAAAACTCCCTCCAAGAGACAAGTCAAAATCAATGACACTAATTAGCACATGTGTCAAGTGACACAATAAAATACAATATAAAAACCACACATGGAATTTGTCTCTTGCAGGATTACACATATACATAAAATCAATTTAACACTCATGCATCATTTACTTTCACAAATAAAATACAATACAAACAGGGTGTTGTCTCTCCAAATAGACAACCCCTGGCTTAACAAACGTACATAGGTCTAGGTTTGGTTCTCCATATTATTTCCATGGTCACATGGATAATTTTCTTGCACATCTCAATTAACACATTAGTAATTCCAAATAATCACAATTATATATATAATTAAACACATAGATTTCATTGCACATCAAACACTCACACATTTGACAATAATAATTCAATATCCCGTTCATTTAAATTTGATTCCACATAAGCAATTATCATAATCCTCAAAATTGAACCATTCATATAATAAGCATCCTATTTCTATCATCAGAATTAAGTCCTGCAAATCCAATATTGACATACATCATTTCAAAATGATCCTATTCTAGCAACATATAAAGTTTCTTAATCATAATGCATAAAATGAAGCATCAATATACATCAATGTGATCCAAATCATGGAATCATATAGGTTCTAAATCCATAATGCATAAAATAAAGCATCCATAATAGTCTCAATATGAAAATAACAGAAAATGTCAAGCTGAGTCGAGGTAGGGCCTCACAGAAATGTTCACCCAGAATGTTAACAAAGAAATTGGTTATGACCTAAGAAAAGCTTGTTTGTCTACCTTCAAAGACATCATTGAAAAAGGCTTAGCAATAGAGAAAGTCCTAATTGAACAAGGAGTCATTAAGATATTCAAGGAAAACAAAGATGAATTTAAAGGAAAAGATAAGCCAAGATTTTGGAATAAAAACAAGAACACAATCAATGATGGTGTTGTGGATGCCAATACAGTATGACCCAGAATCATTTTTTCTAGATCAAGCTCTACAAATAATCAAGTGAATACTCAAACAACTTCCAAATCATGAAGGAAGTACACCCCATTGGGAGAACCACTTGAGTCCTTTTTCAAAAAGCTAGTGGCAAATAAGATTATCACAATTCCAGATTTTCCTCCATATGAGCCAAAGGTCAAACCAAATTGGTGGAATGATGATGAATATTGTGAATTTCATAAGAGCAAGGGTCATAAAACAGGAAATTGTCATCGACTAAAGAACATCATACAAGATCTCATTGATAGAGGTGACATTGAGATTAAAGGACAATCATCCAATCAAGAACATGAGATGTTTAAAGAACCATTCCCAAAACATGACAAGGGAAAAGCTAAAGCCACAGATGACTAGACCAACTATACCAGAGCATCTTACAACTATGATTCAACTATAAATCACATTTCAATGGACAATTATATCTCTACCATTATCATCAAGGACAAAATGTCTAAGAATTCTACCCAAAGACCCAAGATCATCCTGAAAGGAATTGGATCTTCTTCTGAACCTGCCTCTGAATGTAATGTCATAACTCACCGAGGTAAATTCACTTTGCAAGGTGCTCCAGCTAAAAACACCACTTCTTCATCAACCAAAGCTAAGTATGACCTTGTAGAACAGTTAGGGAAGACACCTGTGCTCATCTCCATCCTTGAGCTCTTACGCATATCTCCCGCACATAAAGCCATTCTTGATAAAATATTGAGAGACACTTTTGTCCCTACCGATCTGAACATCGACTAGTTTCAAGCCATGGTGGGATACCTTTTTGTTCCACACTCACTTACATTCACAGAAGCCGATGATGCCTCCGTAAGTCAGCCACATAATGCACCTTTACACATTGAAGCCTTCATACACAAACATCGAATAAAATGAGTCCTGATAGATGAAGGAGCAGGTCTAAACATTTGTACATTGAGCACTATTAAACAATTGGGATATTTAGACAAAGTTGTGAATTCTACAAACAAAATTACCATCAAAGTATATGATGATGAAGAGAGTTCATCCAAGGGCATAGTCACCTTACCTCTTAGAGTTGGGCTAGTTACAAAAAATGTGGTTTGTCAAGTCCTTGATCTAGAGCTCACATACAACATATTGCTAGGACGTCCATAGATTCATGAGATGAATGCAGTACCATCTACATATCATCGATGTATCAAGTTTCCACACAATGTTGAAGTGACCATCAAATCTGACCCAAATCCATTCATATATTGCAACAATATGCGACCTAGATCAGAAATAACAATACTAGTCAATCAAGAGGCTATTCCATCTTCAACATATGTGGATCCAAAATCCTTGAAAGCTTCTATGTCAACACAAGCAGAGATCAAAGAAAAATTCAAGTTTAAAGACCTAGGATGTGGTGAGTATATCTTTCATGTTGATCAACTCCGACTATCTCCTAAGGTATTCAATCAACATGAACAATCTATAAACAATTTGAAAGGAATTGGGTATGAACCACCTAGTGTTGTGGCTACTAAGTCTGAATGCAAATCTCCTCTAGTGGTGCAAGCAGCTCTTGATATCAATAGTCCTAAGAGTGGTTCCAGCAAAGAATCTATCGAGTGTATCACCAACCCTCTTGAGAACTCACATAGCCTTACCATTTCATCCACTCATTCCATTTCCACCCCACTTATAGACTTGGATCAACAAGAATCACAAAAGCCCTCACTTATTGGGGATCAAAAATCAAGATTTGAAAAGAAAAATCTAAAAGTCAAAAATAAAGAAAAGTCCTTTAGTCCAAATCAAAATATAAAGCTATTGGACTCTGAAAAAATCAAGCTCAAGGATAAAAATTCTATGAAAGAAAAAGAGAAAGAGATGATCTCCCCTAATATCAAAATAACTGGGGGCAAAAGTTCTACAATTTCAAATCAAAACACATACTTGTTGATCCTAAGTCTCCATCATGTCATCTTACTTTCACTTCTTTTCACAATCATAAGTCTTCATCACTCATCCACTTGTTCCTCACATCCTTTCCCTTTTGATGATACATCATGGACCTTTAATGGAGATTCCTTGAAGGAATTTATTATCAGGGATGCCCGAAATTCTTTAGGTGACATGCATATGGACCTGTGTAGTCCACACACTGGTAATTCTATCTCAGTTCCTTTATCAAGGAATACAGACACTCAAGCTACACATCATTCAGTCAAGGAACATTGCAGTTACAATCACAAGGTAAAGCCTCATACATTTGAGGTAGGTGACTTAGTTCTCAAAGAAAATCCTAAAAATCAGCAAGACAAAGAGAAGAAGGGCAAGTTCGAACCAAATTGGCTTGGTCCTTACATCATTACAGCAGCCTATGGATCCGATGCATATCAACTTTCAACCCCAGAGGATGAACCTTTGGAGGATCCTATCAACAACATGCACCTTCGCAGGTTTCACACATAGCTCTTCAGAGTATCCTAATTCAAAAATACAAAAAAAAAAAAAAAAAAAAAATACAAAAAAATAAAAAAAGTAAAGAAAAAACATTTTGTCCAATAGTGAAAACCACTTTGGTGGTGCCCTAGGAAAATACCATGGTGAAAACTGGGTCACCAGCGCCATGTGTAGAGACATTGCTCCTCCCTCCTTCAGGATTCCATTTCATCCTTTCACTTTGCACACACTCACAACCTATTTATCCATAATAAACTTACCCATTCCCATCATGGCTTGTCATTGATCTACCTAAGATTGGTTCGCCATTCATAATAAACCTCCCTTTTTACCCCTTTCAATCCATAATAAATCATCTCCTATCTGTGGCTAAGGCAGATCCTACATCTAGTGATGGGTGTGGAACTAAGAGCATCGCTTGTTCTGAGGAGTACAATTTCTTCCAGTTTTCTTCAGTCTATCCACGCACAATCCACAATAAAGCAACATTTGCATCGCAAATCCACAATAGAGTTTCATCTTCTTTGCAATAAAGTATCAATTTCATAGATTTAGTCAGTTTCAGATGAGGCACAACAGCAACAATGGGCTTCAACAAATCAAATCTTTCAATAGACTCAGACAACATTATGGTTCAGTGCTATCTATCCTTTTGTGAAAGTAAACATTGTGACCACAATCAAATAAGACTTATACAAGTGACAAGAGACACTAAACTTGAGGACTACAGTGGATGTTGGTGTTGAGTCTTGGTGTTATTTTGATTTTATCTTTTGGTGACATGTCTTTTAGCTTTTCTAGGATGTCTCTGACTAGAGATTCTATCTCCAGGATGTCTTTGACTAGAAAGGTGAGGATGGGGTATCGTCACCTATTTTTCTTTGTTGTTTGTAGATTGTCTCTTAGTAATGCTATGACTTGTCCAAGGATATGAGGACACTGTGAGTCTAATGTGAACTAGGGCATTCCTTGTTTGTGATTGTCCTATCTCCATGCAAATAGGTACAATGACTTTCTGGGTCGAACATATGCCTCAATTGTCATAGCCTACTTGCCATAATAAAGCTCAATGATGATAATGCACAAGAAGCTCTTTCACTTTCATATCTTCTATCTTCCATCCCCTGTTCTTGATTGACCTACATTGTCCTTCTTGAGCCCATGTAGCCTACTATCACATGACTGAGTATAATGACACACCAAAAACATTTGCATTTCATGTAGTTGCACCTACATTACCACATATAAGCATTTCATACATACATATAGATATCACAATTGCATCACATCCTGCACATAACACATGTTAGCACATCTTACATTCTCATCATGTAAATAGTCATTTGCATTCTCATATTTATCTGCATTTCATACATTCACATTTGCATCATGCATAACATATTAAAAACATAAAAGATAAAAAATATTGCATTTCATCATGTACATATTTGCATCCATAACATAATCATCACATAGGTACACATGCATATAGTTGCCGTAAAGATGAATCATCTCATATATATAATCAAAAGTGTCATGATACAATGATGTCAAAATCATATGGCTACAACCACCCGAAGTTGTCTACATCATAATACAAAATGGTACAAAAATGATACATAGGGAGCCCTCTATGGCTATGATGAACTCCCTCCCTCGGAGCCGCTGGCCTCAATGGAGTCTGAGCCCTGGAAGGACCCACCTTAGGATCATCTTTCTTGTCCCCTCTATCTGGTGGTGGTGGAGGACCCATAACCCCACCATTGGATGCTTGTCTCCTCTGACTCCCTCCAGTAGTCGTTGTTGTCCGCGATGGTCTACAGAAGCTCCTCGCCCGCTGCTCTAGTGACATTGCCCCATAGTGTAGGTCTCATGAATAACCTATCTCCTCCCCTACCCACAAAACATAGGTGTATCCAGCTCCTGTGTCCTCTGTCGCCTACCTCCCAGCCCTCAGTGTTGTCTCAGCCTCAATATAATGCTGGATAGCCTGATCCCGCTCTCACTCAGTATCCCTTAGTTGTCTCCCTCTCCAAATCTTGGATCTCATCTGCCTATCCCTGGTAGATCTCCCTCAGCTCAAATAGCTCATCCTCCTCCTCCTTGAACCCTTGTGGCTGTGCCTGTGGCTCCCCCTATACTGGTGGTTGTGCCTATGCCTATGCCTATGCCTATACCTGTAACTGCCTTTGTCCCTATCCCTGCACCTGTCTAGGACCCTGTGATGCTGGCACCTATAATGGCAATCCATCGCGACCCCTCACCACCTAAGCTTGTCTCTTCTCCCCACCCTCTCTTCATGGAGCCATCTTCCTCTCTCCAACTATAGCATGCCTCCTCCGTTGGCCTCTCCCCCCACCATCTCCATCCTCATCCTCATCCTCTCCACCATCTCCATCTATCTGCTCCCTTGGGTCTGTCAGTCATTAAAATAGATGCTCAACCCAATATGCAGTGTACTCTGCATCCATACCTGCATCCTCAATCTCAATCCACATATCCCATGACATGGGAACCATCTCTACCAGCTGCATCACGACCTGATCATATGATAACAGTGGTCCAAAGTGTGCGTGGTCTCGTACTATTCGCGCATACATACCAGAACCCCATGGCATCCGCTGGATCCTGCCAAGTTGCCTGCATACCTTGTCCACTAACTGCCTCTCTAGTACATAGGGTGTCCGCCCAATTAGGTATCTAATCCTGAAGGAATAGGGTAGATTCACTGTGTCATCCTCCCACTACTTGCACTTGTGGTACGACCTCCATATCACAGTGTCAATCTCATTGATCACTCGACACCAGTGCTCCAACCTGCCAATCCATGGCTGTGAGGTAATCATATCATACAAATGAACAAAACTGCGTCCATGACCCTGACCTCTGAAATGTATCAGCCGTGTGACTGGCAGATGCTCATACGCCCAAACCTGCAACAATGTAACTCCGCAGCCCAATCCTACGGATCCATGATAAACAAATTGATGAAGCTCATAGTACAAGTGTGCCAGCATGCACGGTCCCCAGGCATATCTAGTATGTTGTGTAACCAGTGTCTCCAAGGTGCTCCCCTAGCCCACAGCCAACCCCCGTGTCGCCCTGTCTGGACACAGGAACCCACTAATCACTCCTCCTAGCACTGCTAGTAGTGCCAGTCCTGTCGTTGTCATCATGTCCCATGCTACGTGTCCAGCCCTCATCTCCAGTCCCAGATCCTGGAACACTTGTCTCAGGGCCTCCTTGTCTCCATCTCGATCATAGGGTATTAGCTCCCCATTGATCGATATCCTCAATATCTTGTACACATCCTCCAAGGTGACTATCATCTCACCCATCGGCAAATGAAAAGTGCATGTCTCAAAATGCCACCTCTCAACAAGCACAGTCAGCAAACCCATATTTGCTCGAAACTCAAGCACATACAGGATGTATCTTAGACCCATAACCTCAATGGCAACCCTGTCCTCGAATGTTAGCTTTGGTCGTAACCTCTAAGTCGATGGGAATCTCTCCCATGACTCCAACATAGGCAAGTACTCCTACAGTCAAGCAAAGCAATCATGTCAGTCAAAGTGACACTCACTATTCATCACAAAGTGTTGCTTCTATCCTAGTGACACTCACTATTCATCACAAAGTGTTGCTTCTATCCTAGTGACACTCACTATTCATCACAAAGTGTTGCTTTTATCCTAGTGGTACTCCCTGTTCATCACAAAGTGCTGCTCCTATTTTAGTACTCCCTGTTCATCACAAAGTACTATGTCTTGGTACTCATTATTAATCACAAAGTTCCTCGATCTATCTTATCCTAGGGCTATACTTGAGTGTATCCTCTTGAGTAGTTTCCTAATTGGCAACGTATGTTCTATCACAGAATTGTCAATCCTAGCCCTATCTGCTATTCTAGTCTTCCCTAGAGGACCTGCTTGAGTGTATCCTCTTAGCAACTTATCCAATCAACAGTGTATGTTCATCACAGAACTATCAATTTGACCTTGAAGACATAAACGCACTTACAGACTGCACAAACGTGCTTTGCACAGATGCGCCTAAAATACACAGATGCACCTAGCACAAACATAGACGTGCCTAAGCGCTTTTTAACCTTGTTTGACATACCTAAAATGCATTTATTGTGCTACCTAACATGCATTAATGACAACATTTATTACAACAAAGTACAAGGAGGTTTTGTCGTACTTACCAGCTCTCTGGCATCTGCTGGCCTCTGATATCAGTGAACGCAATCGAATCTATGCACCAATGCCATCGCTGCTGACTGCTACTACTCTATTCTTGCTCTGCACTCTGATCTCTTGGATGTGTGGATGACAATGAGGATGTTTTCCCCTCGTGGTCTATTTTATAGACTGCCCTAGCCCTAGCCCTCGTTTCCCGAGTCAGTCTTCTTTATCTCGTGACTCTGTCACTTTATCCTATCTGGTCAGTCCATTCTAGCATTTCTTTCTTATCGAGAGATTGTCTGCGATCTTTCTAGACATTTTCATCCAATCTCTTGAGGGGGCATATCATTCCCATATTGGGGCAACTTTGTATCAGTTCATCTTATCTTCTTAGAAACAACGCGACAAGCTGCATTGTCTCAAAGAGGGGAAAAATGTAGACACGTAAAATTGTCATGTCTAATTAAATAAATTTTTTTATTTATTTAGTTATCTAAGCCTAATTCTTCTATTAATTAAATAAATCTTTATTTATTTAATTAATTCATTTATCCTCTTCTAGCCTTATTTCTCATTTAAATAAATACATTTATTTATTTAAATTATCCATTTTCTAAAGTAAATAAATACTCTTATTTATTTAATTGATCCTTCTTCTATTAATTAAATAAATCTTTATTTATTTAATTAATTCATTAACCTTTTGCTACCCATGACACATGTCATTCATCTCTTAATTCCTACACTACCTACCCTCTCATTATTTTATTATTTCTTTTACCTACCCTCTAATCATAGCCGACCTCTTTTACACCTCTCAATCTTATCCCTCCATTTCATATAGTGTCTTCTATATAAGGAGATGCTTCCTTCATTATCAAACCTTGACTATGCATTCATCCCCGATTACGCTTTTGAACTTGCATATGCAATCAAGCCTACTTGCAACCACATTTCCATTCTTTGTTGAGCTCTTGTGCACATATAAAATCTGAGAGAAAATATATCAAGCAAGATCAATGGAGATAGGAAGAGTGGAGATCCAAACCCTATTGGACATGTGATGGTATAATCTTTGTGATTTCAATTGATTTGCATTGTGGATCTTTTTTATTGTTAGGCTAGGGTTTTGTGGTTGAATTCATTTAGTCTTTCAATATTGTTGTTATCCATTTTCACTGTATACATCATCGAATGGAACCAATCTAATCCCCCATTCCTTGACCAATTCCAAAACGATGAGGCGATCATTGAATTTTTGGAACTAAGGGATAACATACCAAGTGGGGATCACAAAGCTGGATTTGCCATTGAACTTAATAGCACAACATACTCTGGGGTGGATGCCAAACCTTTCAGCTGCAAAAATATAACAATAAAACATGGATCTTCCAATGAAAACCACACTGTGGCACTGTTTAATCCCACACAAGTAAAAAGAAAGAGTGTATCCAACGGTGAAAACCTCTCTGAGGTGCATGAGGATGAAAGCTTTGACATCCTCCCCTCTAGTACATAGCAGGAACAATCAATGATTCTCATCAAGGAAACAAAAGAATACAATGTGGGGACTCCTGAACCTCCTCACCACATACATCTAGCATCTCTTTTAACTCCAAAGGAACAACCTAATTTTTTCAAATTCTTCCAGAAGCATCAAATTAACTTTGCATGGTCATATGCAGACATGCCTGGTCTTGATCCAAATTTAGTCATGCATCATATTGCCATAGTAGAAGGAGCTAAGCCTGTCAAGCAGAAACTTCGCAAGATGCATCCCCAGATTACAGTACTAGTCAAAGCAGAACTTAAGAAACTCCTGGATGTTGGTTTTATTAGACCAATTGATTATGCAGAATGGATATCCAATATTTTACCTGTCGGAAAACCCAATGGGGGCATTCGTATCTGTACTGACTTCAAAGATCTAAACAAGGCATGTCCTAAAGATGACTTCCCCCTACCCAACATCAACATGATAGTGGACCTAACAACAGGACATGCCATGCTTTCACTCATGGATGGTTTTTTCGGGTACAACCAAATAAAGGTCGTGTTAGGATTCCCATAGATACTGAGAGGGGGGGGTGAATCAGTATCTAACCGGTGAATATATTTTCTTGACTTAAAACATGTAAAACATATTAATACTGTATACCGGTAAACAAGAAATAATTCAATGAATAGAGATAACAACAACCACATGAAAAAAACACCATAAAACAGTAGTTTAACAAGGAAATCCAGTGTGGGAAAAACCTTAGTGGGATTTGTGACCCACAATATTTACTTACTTGCCAATAAGAGAATATTACTGTTACAAGAGGGGCCTGCACATGCAGGAAGGCCAAGTGCCTAGAGCTCACTGCTCAATTACAAAATGGGAAGTCTCGCTAACTTACAAAATGGATTATATAAATCCAATGTCTTGTACTACTTCAAAATAGCATCTACTATGCTAGATCCAGTTGTTATCACTTTTTTAAAAATGGATGTTCTCAATCCATAAATGGCTAGGTTTTTGAAAATTTTGTGTCCAATGCGCCCATGTTCTTTCAAATTGTTTTAAATCCTAAGGGGTTCAGGGTTTAGGTTTAAGTCACTTCAATATCTGAGAAAAACCCTTTTGGTTTCTAATTTGGCGTTACTTTATTCACTTAAGTGATGGGTCCATTTATCATAAAAGTGTTCCCCCCTTGTCATTTACCTAGGCGGTCCTTTTAAATGTTTTAATTTTTTATTCACTTTTGAATCTGCCTTTTCTAATGTCCGTCAGACCTTGTAAGCATCATGCAATTTTCTATTGATCTAACGGCCCACATTGATTCGCGACCAAAAGGTGCTCAAAAGTTAGCTTCTGTGAAGTAGCGAAAGGCAAAAGTGGACCCAACATATAGGTTTGGACCGAAGTTAAACACCAATCAAGTTTCATCTGATCGGACGGACAACGTGGTTTTGTGTGATCAAGCTGAATGTGTTTTAACCTTTGCAAAATGGCGAAAGGGTTTGGCGGGTCTCAGAGACAAGTGGTCTTTTTTGGTTAAAGAGTGATTGGGTTGAAAAAGGATCAATGGCTCGTGTTGATTCGCGGTCGAGAGATGCACGAGTCTACCTTCAATGAAATAGCGAAAAGGTGGTGGATCCCGCTAAAGGTGGCAGTGAACGTGGTAGGTGCAGTTGGCAGTGATAGAGCAGTGATGAGGTGCTTAGTTGGCGGTCTACAGTGGGCCTGAGCACGATTTCCATAGAAAGGAGTAAAAAACAAGCAAGTTTTTGAGATCCAACGGCTCACATGAATTCACGAAGACAAGATGCTAGCAAGTTAACCTTTGCGAAGTGGTGAAAAGGTTGGTGGGCCCAAAGGACAGGCAGGCCACGAAGCTAAAAGTAGATCAGGTCTATTTTGATCTAATAGTTCTCATGATTTCATGGTTACAAGCCAAATTAAGAATAATGTTTATGAATTTGCAAAAGACAGGTGGAAATCACACAGAGGCGTGATGTGGCATAACAGCTTCCGCTTTTTGTAGAGCTCGATAGTGATGTGTCGAGTGACACATGGTTTTAAAAAGTGGTTGAGGGCCCGTCTAGGTGTAACCGGCAGTTATGTGGGAATAATAAAGATAACACATGGTGGATTAAAGGTGGAACCCAAAGAAAGTTTCAGGGCTAATGGCCGACTACCATGTGGCATTTATTAACCGGAGAACAAATGGGGTAAGTAATTCCCTGATAAAGGGCCCACTTAAAAGGCATTCATCTCAAGATTGATCCAACGCTTCTCATTGTTTCGTGGCCCGAAGATGCCCACAGCTTAACTTCAGTGAAATGGCGAAAACCGTTAGCTGTCAAGATGAGGCGCGGTTAGTTAAAAGGATTGATGGTCCCAGTTGGAGTTAAAGGTTGGGTGGTTTGAGTTTGATCTAATGCTTGGCGCGGCCTTGCGAAAGAAAAGTGCATGACTGTTAAAGTCCGCAAAGTGGCAAAAATGAGGTAGGGCCCGACACTAAAGCAAAGAGATCAAGAGGAGATAAAAGCAATGTAAGTTCTCATGATCCAACGACCAGGGTTGTTTTGCGAAAGAAAATAGCACAGGTTTTATGTTCTGCAAAATAGCGGAAGAGCGAAATAGAGGAAAGACTTAGAGAAATTATGACCTGTTGGAGCCAGTTTTGAATTCAATTTGGCAAATTCAATTCTGAAAAGAAAGCCAAAGCATGCAGAGTTAATTTCTAAAAACTTAAATGCCAACTTGTCCTTTTGAGTCTGCATCAACTTGATTGCTAAGTATTGTTTCATTGAAGTTTGTTGCAGACAGAATTGTTGTAGAGCGAATTGTTGCAGAGCATTTTTCTTCAGGCGAATAATCAGGTTTTTTGTGCTTTTCTTGATAACTCTTGGTTTGTTCTCAAATACTATTGTGTGAATTACTTCATTAGAGGTCTGTGCTAGCTGCTAGTGGTATAATTGTTTGACTAGAATGGCACCCAGAAGAGAATTAACAGGGAAGGTGAATTACCAAGACCGAAATATCTGTGATGATTTTTTAGAGCAATTAACCATGTCCACCAACGCTGGGGCTAAGGCCAAAGAGCTAGTACCCAAGAACCCTCATCTAAAAATTGGAGATGGCCTTTATGATAAGGGTAATTGGTTGAGGGACCCTGAAATAGGATTGACAAGCTTAGGACTATTCAAAGTCGGTTTTGGGTAGAGGAATTCCCCATCTCCTTTGAATGGCATATGGGAACAGGATGTAGGAAAGCTTGTGGCCCCAAGTGTTTTTATGGATGTAGATTTGTTAGCCCTGATTGCATCGAATTATGACCCTATGGAAAGATGCATCAGGAACATAAAAGGATCAGTCTCAATTGAGATAAATGAAGATGAATTCAGGAAAGTGTTTAAACTCAATGAGTCCTCCAATTTATTAGAGCCTATTGACTTTGAGTCATTAGCCCAGGTTTACAACGCACAAAGGGATCATCTTACAAATGGTCCATTGAAAGAATTCTTTGTAAAGATAGGGGGGTTAACAGTTGTAGGCCCCAACACAATGGAACCATTCTCTCTCAACTTATTTACTCAGAGAGCTAAGGGTATGTATTAGGCATTATGCCAGATCTTTGGAGAAGATGTTGAAAAGAATATGCCAACCCATTATATGTTAATGATTGCACAAATTCTAAACCCCTCCATAGCAATAACATTTGATTATGCCTCATACCTTGCTGATGCAATTCATAAAGGGCTAGTATGAATCAAGAATGGTAAGGTGGATAGGCCATTTGGATGGTATTCCATGTTAATGCACATGTTCTTATTCAAAGGTGCTGATTACTTTGCAAAGGAAATGGACCCGATCAAGATAAAGGATAAAGAGGAGATGCCAGTACAATTGTGGAGTACAATTGTGGAGTACTATTCTATATTGGGATAGAGAGGATGCAAGTTATCTAAAGTTTGATAGATGCTTTGCATCTAAAATTAGGATTCTTCTATACAGAGAAAACCCTAGAATTCCTAAGGCTCTTTTGGAATTTCTTAGACCTAAGGAGTTTGCAGAGGATATCAAGATTGTTCATAATTGGGGAGACATATATTTGTACCCTGTGTCTATTGTTTTTAGAGTGTTTGGGTTTAGAGGCACCCCCTATTTACTACCCTATCAAATCCCATTAAAGATAGGGATTGCAGAAGTATTAAGACAGATTGGAGGAGTGCAGGAGGCTAAGTTAACTAACAGGGGTAAAGGGACAATTTTCCCAACTATTACCATGGCCCACCATTTTGTAATCACTAAGGGTGGATGGAAATATTTTGAAGATTTCTTTAAGCTATATAGGCTATCAACTGTAGTGTCAAGATTTGCAGACCCCGAAGACTTTTTCAATGACATGTTCAGAAAAAGAGTAGTGTGTAGAGGTAGGCCACATCAATTTCAGTTCCCAAAAGATTTGATTAGAAATGAGTTCAGCCTAGATGAGCAAGAATTGAGGAAGGAGAAGTGGGTTGCATATAAGAAATCCCTTGATTTTATCCATCAATTTGACATTAGCTATGATCCTCTCTCTAGCTTCAACCCATTTGAGGAGAAAATAAAGTTCCTGATTCTTTATTTTGAAGACCTCATGCAGACTTTAAAAGAAAAGAGGGAGGCCATAATGCAAAATGATCTTGATAAGGCTAAGATGGTATTGGCTAAGCTTTCCTTTGCTAGAGATATCCCACTTGGTGACTATGTAATGCATAAAAGGTCAAAGTACATTGTGATGATGCTAGTGACAGGTGAGCCTTCCACCTCAAAAGGGAAGAGGAAAATTGAAGATGTCATTGACATTCAGGATTCCCCTAAGAGGCAAAAAGTGGGAAAGGAAATTGAAACTGATGAGCCTCAATATTCTCCATCTCAGTCTCCTATCCACATTGGAGATGAACAAGTTGTGGCTAAACAATTATTGCAGCTAGGGAGTCTCGATGAGATTGCCTATACCTATGAGGAGACCCAAGAGAGGATGCCCGAAGAGCCACCTACTGCTGAAATGGATTTGACTGATGGTGAGTTAAAGGGCCAAGAATTGGACCTTACTGTTAACCAAGCTAGTGAAGAATTCCTAGCTGACAGTAATTTCTTCACATCAGGAGCTTTTATGCAGTTTTTATGGAAGCAAAATATTGATCAATTCAAGATCAGATGTGAGCAAAAGGTAAGTGAACAGCCTCTCAAGGATGGAGCTCAAATGGAGGAAGAGGTTAAGCAAGAAATGATAGAGGAGTTCAAAGCAATCACTCCTGAGAAAGGAAAAGAGATGTTGGATAAAGCTGGTGTGTTGATTCTCCCTGAATGGGATATAGCTGATGCATTGATTCTTGATGCAGTAAGGAAGGAGACAAAACCAATGGAAGGAGTGACCTTTAGCAAGGATAATGCTGCCCTGGTCATGTGGTCTCTAAAAAGAGATGAAAATAGAAAGAAAAAGGATACCCCAGGGTCAAGCTACCTTGGAGGCATGATTGTTAAAAGAGTCCAAGACACAGGGGTAGTAGAAGCTTCTAGCACAATACTAGAGACAACAAAGTTTAATGTGGCAGTAGCAGAGAAAGAGGCACAAGAAAAGGCTAATCTCCAATTGAAGTTGGAGACTATTTTTAAAGCTTACAATGATGCCAAAGAAGGAATAGCCAACAGAGATAGCATAATTGCTAGACTCCAGAGTCAATTGGCAGGTCAACATCATCCAGGTGAGTCTTCTACACTCATGATAGCCTCCTCTCTAGCAAGGCCCCCTTCTACTAGTCCAATCATTGAATAACCCCCTTCTCCTATACCTTCGAGTTCCCAATTACCTAAAAATGTCCAACATGAGTTGGAAAAGTTGAAACAAGCTCAGACCTTGTATGCAAACAAATATGAGGAGAAGGTGAAAGCCACCATTTTGAAGTTTGCTGACTCAGTAAAAACCTCCAATGTATACATAAATATGAAGAGGATTCTTGAGATTTTGATCAAATTCAGAGAAGAAGAAGGAACTTTGGAACCAATCCTGAATAAGTGGATGCCTAGAGGTAAGGAGTTAGAGCTCATGTGTTCTTCCCATGTAGATGCATAAGAAAATGACAATCTTAGGTCCGCATGTGAGTTTATAAAAGAGATGAATATTATTTCAGTGGAAGGAATAGGTATAAAAAGAAAATCCCAACTTTATAGAAAAGAATATTCAGATCATAAATTTGAAATATTTCTGGGAGGTTTCATTGGTCCTATTCAACTAAAGGAAGATAAGACTTGGTTAAAAGAGGTGGATCACGATTTGTCCCTAAGGATCAATTAGATTATTAGTACTGATGACACATCCTTGTTTGTCCAAACAATTGAGGAAATTGAAAAAGTGAAATCTCATTATGGTTTCATAGAAACAGAGATTGGGCATGTACGAGTCACTTGGAAGTGGCTAGAAGATATGAAACAGAAGGTTGCTAGTTTTACTTGGCCTAGTGATGATGTGTATCAGGAGTGGAAAGATAAGTATATGGGACAAAAAGAAGATGCTTGGGAGTAGTTACAAGAGGGTCCAACGAAACAACAAGTAGAGGAAGCCGCAGATGTTGAAAAAGACTTATAACCGCTTCTTGGAAAAGGCTGTTGTTGGTAACAAACTTTCTTTTGAAAGGTCCAAAGCTTGTATGCATCCATGATATTATAAATGGATACCAGGACTTCTAAAAAATGATCGCAAGAATTTGTAAGAAAACTCTGTAGAAATATATCTGAGATTTTCTAGTCTTATCGAGAATACTATGATTTTTGTAATATTTTCTCAAAATTAATATCAATATATAGACTATCAACTTTCGAGCCTAAAGTTTGTGTTGTCTTCTGATCTACTTGCAAATATTTACTATTTTCAATATGAGTAATCTAAGGTTATTCATTTGAGTATGGATTGTAAGGCAATCTTAAATAAAGGTGTTTCTTAGCTTTTCTCTCTAGGAGGGAAATTAAATACGCATGAAGCATGTCTATCAGTAAATTCCTCGTGGGAGATTTTGAATTTGATGAATGTAGTTTAGTTTGATAAGGGTAAATTCTTATGTATGTCAGGCATATGTGGGGTTTTATGGAAGCTGAGGTGATGGGTTGTGTGGAGATATTTGATTGTGGGAGTATTGTTTAAACTTTAGATGACTCTGTGGCCTAGATAAGGCACTGGTATCAATTGTGGTTATCTTTTACATATCTTGTAGGTCAATACTAAACATGAGTATAAGATTTATTTCTTTGTTATAGTTAGTTTTGAGGTGATAAGATTCATTGGTTTTCAGACTGGTTTATTGTGGATCTATCTTTTAAAAGTGTGAAGTCAATTCACATAAGGTATACCCGCCTGAACTTTGGATAAGTCCAAAGTGTAGAAGGTTTTAGAACCTTGTCATATGTTGCTCTGAAGTTTCCTTCTCTTTGATCTCTCTTCTGCAAACAGAGTTTATTATTTTATTATAAGGGTTTTTAAGGGGAATCAGAATTTGAGAACAACACCAGTACCAGTTTATAGCTCTACTTCATACATAAATCCTTAACCTATAATTCACATTATAGGTCTGTCTTATTTCGCCTAATTACATTCCTCCATGCATCCCTAATTGTTCTACAATGATCTCTTATATATATGAGTCATTTGACAATTTGCCAAGTCGGCTTACAATGGTTTTATAATAATAATCAAAATAAATTACAAACAAAATTCCTGTTGGCTTCTGTGTCGGTATGCTTCCTTTCACTACCAGTGTTGGTGGTCTGTGTGCCAGTGTAGAATCTGACTTTGTTGGTGCTGGTGTCATAGTATTGTACGGTTGCCATTAATGACAAAACCTTCAGTCACCTACAATGTCTCATTCAAGTGTGCATTTGCCAACAATCTCCCCCTTTGGCATTGATGGCAACACTCATGAGAAAAATTCAAAAGTGTATCCAAAAATTGAAGTCCAAAAATTGTTACCAAAAATGTGTGCTCCCCCTGAGCAGATGATCCCTAAGTTATTGGATTTTTCTCATACCACTACTCCCCCTTTGGCATCAATGACAAAGGTTGTCAAAGTGTCAATAGAGTGTATTTTCCTATTTCAACCTTGTAACCGGTTGGTTACAATCTGAAAAAGATCTGCCAAAACTAGATTCAAGTTCTCAATGAACTTTTTATTGTCTTTTATTGTGGCCTCTATCCTCTGAGTTGTACTGGTGAGGTGTTGCATTTTCTCTGTCGATGTTTTCTGTCCTTGAACCAAGGCATTAGATATTTCTTTCCATAAGGTGGTGAGGTAGTCCAGTTGTGGACTTAGTCTCCATTTAAGATCCTTAGCCTTACCTTTTATTCTTTCCTTTTCTCTTTCCAACTTTAATAGTTCTTCCTCAAAATTTGTTATCTTCTGCTCAAAAACTAAAATGAATCAGATGAGTTAATGAAATTGTCAGCTAGTTGATTTATTTCCTCCTGTATCTTGATGATATTCTTGTCTATATCAATTGTCAAAAAGTTAGTCTTACAAGTATCTCTGTACAAAGTTTTGAATTCCTTTAATGTGCTACATAATTCTGGTAGAAGTGTGTCAAACTGCCTTGTACACTTCTTTATTTCTTCCTCAAAGAATTTGTGTTTTTCCTTCTCTAATCTCTCCTTGAATGCTTCCTCTTTTATTTGTTCAACTATCATAGTGTTTTTCAGTAATATACTTAGACAAAGTGTCAAGTTGACTCAAAGAATCTTTATTTTCTACATTACATTTTGGAGCTATCATCTTTAGAATTGGAATTGTATCATCTATAGCCTTGTATGCTTGTGAGCTACAATCTGTTATTTTCTTTAAGGAGTCCGAAAGAACTTTTGTTACATTAGTTGATTTGAATCCTATAGTTGAAGTGCCAACACTATGTATCTCATCGGTGGGAGAAATATCCTTGCTTGTGGTGACCTCTGGTAGGTCAGTTTGTGTTTCCATTTCTTTAAGAAAAGGTTTGTCTTCCTCAGTTGATGCCGGTGGTACTAACTCTGTGTGAACCTGTTGCTGTGATGGAGCCTTTTGCTCTACTTGTTGTTCTATGTTACCATCTGCTAGTTTACCTTTTGTGTTATCAGTTACCGGTGACTCACTAGCCATATCTGTCTTACCAGTTGTGTCCTTATCTACCACAATGTTAACTTTCTAAGTATCAATGTCTACTGTGTATAATACCTCAGAGTTTGGATTTGTGTCCTCTTGTGGTACATCCATAGTCTCATTTGTCGGTTGATCTTTAGTAGTTACTATCCGTGGAGTATTCAGAGGCGATGGGGATAAGTTATCTTTTATTTTTATGCTCAGAGGTCCACCAACCTTGCCTTTTCCTTTATCTTTATCTTTCTGATATACTTTAATAGGTTTAGGATTTCTATACTCTTCTTATTTTTCTTTCTCTACAAGGAATATATCCCATCCATTTACAGTTTCCTCTGCAACCTCATTTACTCTACCAACCATAAGTGCTACATGTCGGTGTGCAGTTGAGAATACTGTCTGGTTAGCCTCTGAGATCATATCATCTATCTCCTTTGGTGAGTTAATAGGATAAACAACAAGTAGTTTCTCAATTTTTATTTTCTTGTCAAGCTCTATAGTAGCTTGCCTTCTAGCTTCAAGTCTTTTAAACAGTTCTATCGGTAATTCATCTACAACTTGCATCAAAAATTTCTTATAGATATCCAAGTGTAGAATTACACTGTTTTCAACTTTCTCCTTGTCATCAACTGATAATGTATCAAATAATTTGTTGATGTTTTTTAGCTGTCCATCCTCTGTTATTTCATCTAGTAGTTTGTCAATTGGAGCAATGTTTTGTTGAGTCTTTTTCTTTGGTGTTAACTTTTTCTTCTTTGGAGTTGTCTTCTTAGCTAGGGGCCTTACTGCCTGTTGTTTTTGTCTAGTTCTTCTAGGCGAAGGTGTGGATACTGGTGAAGGTTCTCCTTTCCTCACAACTCTTTTAAATGCAGCTGGCATGTCACTTTCCAAAGAAGTTGCTACCGGTGAAAGGTGAGTTTCTAGCTATTGTGCTTGTAACTCATCTTCAGTGATACCGGTTTGTTTAAGTACATCTTCTTTGATAGCCTTTCCTTGCCTAGATCCTCTTCTTACTATTGCTTCTACCTTCTTTACTCTTTTCTTTGATTGAATTTGATTCTCAATAGTCTCAGCACTACCAAATACCTCTTCTTTAGGTTCATTAGGTGCTTCCAGAAGGGATTTTGCATATGTTTCAATTATATGATCATCAGTTTCATAACCCATCTCAATAACCCAAATTGTTAACTGCTTCCATCCAAATCTCATCCTTCTTAATAACAAAGCATATTTCATCCTTATACTTATCTACAATTGTTTGTGATAATCTGACTCTATTGTTCATCTAGGCCTTCAATGCTTGAAAGTATTCATTAATATTCTTTCCTCTATTTTCACCCATGTTGTTTAGTAAATCAGATAGTTGTTTGCCTGCCGGTATGTCAAAACCAATATTCTTGTTACCTATACTGGGCACCTGTTTTGTTATATGCAACATTAAACAAACAAGTAGGTTACCAAATCTAAATATCCCCTTTTTGTCTTTCTTGATCTTTCCAAGATTATCAATCAGTTCATCCTTCAACCATTCACACACATCTATTTTTGCATTATCCCTAATCATATCATAAGCACTCTTTATGCATAAACTAGAAACTAAATTTAACCTATTTGCATGTGTTGTTTTATACCCTAAAATCATGCTAATGAATCTGACATTGATGTCGGTTACATCATTCACTCTTAAAGATCTCTTGTCAGATGTTGCTCCTGTCAGGTTGGTCACTAGGTCATTTTAGACCTTCTTTGTCTTATCAAGTCTATTACTTGTGGAGGGTAACCCTGTCACAGCCTTTACTGCCTCTTTAGTTATTTTGTGAACTGAGTCTAACCAGATAAATTCACCATGAACCCTGCTTAAAACTATCCTTATAACATCCTTAGGGAATTCTGGAATATTGAGGATTTCAGTGAATCCTAGGGCTCGACTATTTTGTGTTCAGGTTTCACATTACCGAAATCATCACAAATTACAGTCTTATACATATTCTTAATTTCCTCATCACCTAATTCTTCTATTTGACAATGAATGTACATTCTAGGGTCTTCTGCAAAAACTACTCCTTTGGGGATTTGAGAAAATGCACCAACATTATCATCCTTTTTAGCTATTTCAGGAACTAATAGAAATACGGGCCTAGGGCATTTGATTACTTTGACTACAGTAGGGTTTGCTATGAATTCAGGTACAGAAGAAGATGCCATGATTATAAATACCTTTCTCTGTCTTAGGAATGATTGATTGCTGAATTGCTTTGCTACTTTGCTCGAAATGTCTTTGCTCATAATTTTTGCACTCTTCAAATGTTTGAATGCTCGGTGAAGTAGAATAGAGCCAAAAACACTGATTTATAATGTTAATTTTGCCAACCACCACATTTAATGCTTGTCGGTTAAGTAATGACTTAACTTATCTGCCAGTATAGAAGTAATTTCAACTTCTTACCATCAACTGAGGGAATAATAGCATGTTTCACATTTCTTTGCCAAACCCTCAAGGGAATTTTCTTCAATTAGATGAAGACTCTCCTATCGGTGGAGTGTTACTTTCTTCTGTCGATGGAGTGTTACTCTATTCTGCCGGTGGAGGAGTATTCCTATCAACATTTAGTTTTGATTTCTTGATCCATTGTTTTGAGAATACCTGCTTTACTTCTTCAACCTTTTCTTTACCTTTCAAACTAGCACCATTTTTGTTTACCGGTGAGGACTTGCTTCTACAAAATTTTGCAATATGTCCAATCTTGTTAAAGGCATAACAAGTCACATTATTTTTCTGAATAGCTTTCCCATAACCTATGCCAATTTGTGTTCTGCATTGATTAGATAAGTGTGCAAATCTTTCACAAACATAACATCTCACATTCATTCTGTAATTTTCAGAATTATGACCAACTTTGTTGCATTTTGAACATTGACCAGTGGGTGTATTGGTATTCTGATAATTTCTAGATCTACATTGATTTGCTCTATGACCATACTTGTTATAGTTAAAGCATTTTCCATTAAATTTATAAGCAGCAGGTTGTCTTACCGGTTTGCCATGATCCTGTGTGTTTGCAGTACCGGAGCTTTCACCAGTTTCAAAGCCAATATCATTAGTGTCACCATTAGGTTTTTGATTCTTCAACAAGTCACCAAGTTCTTTTGAACTTTTCTTGAATTTTTCTTTATGTTGATTTGTAGCAGCCAGTTCTCCTTCCAAGATACCTTTTTGTCTCATGAGTTTATTTGAGTCATTTTGTGCATGCATTAGATCTGTCTTCAACATATCATTTTCATAACTAAGTCTTGTGTTTTCATTTGCAACATCATTCAGTCTTCCAGTCAAGTCTTCTTCATTCTTCTTTCTATCTTCAATTTTTTTACAAAATCTCATAGTCATATCCTGCATCTCATTCTTTGTTGTCATGCTTTCTTGTTTCAGCTTATTCATCAGATCACTAAGAGTTTCCTTTTCATCATTCTCATTTTGCATCTTTTCACAAAGTTCTTGATGCAGAGCATCTATCACAAACCATAAAACCTTCATTCAAAGGTAGACTTTAAACTTGAATCAAAAGATGCATATAAAAAGATAAAACATTCTTGGGTGAATTCACAAAGCTGGTTCCCACTTTTTCCAATGAAGGAATTTGGTGAAAGTGGGAATTTTGGATTTGCCAGTGTTCGAGCGAAATACAAATGTTCGCTCGGACTACCCCTGGGAGTCCGAGCGAACCAAACTGTTCAGTTGGGTTCGCTTGAACATCGAGTGGGTTCGCTCGAACATCAAGCGTGCCAAAATAAAGCTCACTTGTTCGAGCGAATGGGGGTTCACTCGAACCCCTTTTGGTTTGAGCGAACCCAATCCGATCGAACTCGTGTTCGTTCGAACCCCAAAAATTAGAAGTTTCTCCCAAAAAATTTCAGAGTTCTGAAGAATTAATGACTTCGGAGCTCTGGTTCAATGCATGAATGAAATAATCTTGATAACCCAAAAATATTAGATGGTAGTACTCGAAGCAAGCTTTCCAACGAATATAATTTTGTAATATTTTGAATTTATTATGTTCTTGATTTTTTAATTTTATTAAAAATTGGTTTTTCACCGAACATGAACTTCTCTGTTCAACGCATTGGGAAAAATAAGAAACTAATTCAAAAAAATTCTGAAAAATATCTATGCCCTTGGTATTGATGTCTTCTTTCTAACAAAAAAAAATAAATTGAATTTCGATTTATATAGAACAAGTTATGTGTTCAAACGTAAACCTATGTTTGAATTATGACTAGTCGGACTTCAAAACTTTATAAAATGAAAAATATTGAACATATCGCTATAAAACCAAATGCAAGCCCTGGATATTGATGTTACAAACCAAAATTCGAAAGAATTGAGTTTTTATCATTTATAGAAAAAAAGTTATGCATTTCGGGAGGCACATCACTCTTAAAAAATGTAGTTTGTTGTAAAAAACTACTTTTCGAGGGAGATGGAAAATTTTTTAAAAAATCTTTCAAAAAAATTTGAAAAAAATGTATATAGAATCTACAAACAAAATGCTAGAAATCACTAATTTACATCATCTTCAAATTTTTAATAGTTTAAAAGTTATAGTTCTCGGAAGTTGAAGATTATTTTAAAAATGTACATCTTAGTGTCAAAAGTGGCAAAAAAGTGGGAACCATTATTGTGAGTTCACCCTCTTCTCAAATCCAAACCAATTTCAAAGGTCGTCTTACATCCCTAAAAACCTTCATTCAATATTTTAGATCATAAAATTCACCATAACATGAGAGAACAAATTCTTTATTGCCATGGAATACCCTAGTTCAAGGTTTCATCCCTTAAACACTGTTTTCACAAAAATAACCACATAATATTCAATTCTCAACCAATTTAAGTAAGAAAAAAAACACTAGAAAGGAGATTTAGAGACCTTTCCAACACATATAGTCTTTCTTCATTACTATTCCTCATGTGACCACACCAAATTCTGCAACCGGACTGTTGCTGCCTTCACGGGTCTGCCTTTCACCATGAACTGTAACAAATAGTCATCAATAACATTTTAAATATTTCTCATAAAGCAAATCACTTCAGTCCAGATTTACAATACTGAGTTAAACAAGTTCTCTCCAAATTTCAGCTAGATCCAACAGTTAAATCAAAAGTTCTGATCATTTTCCCAAAATCGGGTAACCCTTGACAGGGTTTTGACAATTATTGTAAAAACAAACATATCTTGCCACCACTTTTTGGCAATATTGAAACTTTGCAATTTTTACAATTTTTGACATAAATGACTCTAACTCTTACATGGACACTTTTAAAACTTCAATATGGACCAAATATGATATCTTTGGACAAAATGGATCATTTATCCTTACATAATATGATTCAATTGACTCAAATAATCTTAATACATTATGAATGACTCAAATACAATAAATTGTTCATATTATGACTTTTGACCTCCTAGTATGCTTGTGTGCTTAGGTGCCTCTGCACCATACTCCCGACCTTGAAAATTTTTCAAGTCCCATGGAAACGTGGGTACAATGACCTGCAAGAAAAATTTTGAGTAAAATTTTCACCTTTGTCTTCATCTTTACATCTTTATGCCTCTTTACGCTACGACTATCTTCTCAAACAATCTCTTTGTGACTCCTATCAATGGAGTTTGTAGTGGCTGCCACCCAAGTGCTTTTACCAACCATAAGTCCACCTCTCCATGTTGCATCACCTCACCAACAACCTCCTTGCCTCACCTAGGAGTTCTCCTCTTGGCCTCTCTCCCTAGTCTCTTGGCAATCAATGGACCATCCCTTTGGCCCTTGACAGACCTTCCTTGTCTGCCTTCTTGCAGCTAGATGGACGAGTACCTTGCAACCAAAAACTCATCGGCAAAAACCAAATAACAAATCCTTCATGGCTAGGTCCTAGTGTGGATTGCCTCCTTCGGTGTTCTATCCACACACTCAAGCTCTTCTAGCTCTGATACCAATTTGATGCAGAGCATCTATCACAAACCTTCATTCAAAGGTAGACTTTAAACTTGAATCAAAAGATGCATATAAAAAGATAAAACATTCTTCTCAAATCCAAACCAATTTCAAAGGTTATCTTACATCCCTAAAAACCTTCATTCAATATTTCAGATCATAAAATTCACCATAACATGAGAGAACAAATTCTTTATTGCCATGGAATACCCTAGTTCAGGGTTTCATCCCTTAAACACTATTTTCACCAAAATAAACGCACAATATTCAATTCTCAACCAATTTAAGTAAGAAAAAAAACACTGGAAAGGAGATTCAGAGACCTTTCCAACACATATAGTCTTTCTTCATTACTATTACTCATGTGACCACACCAAATTCTGCAACCGGACTGTTGCTGCCTTCACCGGTCTGCCTTTCACCATGAACTGTAATAAATAGTCATCAATAACATTTTAAATATTTCTCATAAAGAAAATTGCTTCAGTCCATATTTACAATACTAAGTTAAACAAGTTCTCTCCTAATTTCAGCCAGATCCAACGATTAAATCAAAAGTTCTGATCATTTTCCCAAAAACGGGTAACCCTTGACAGGGTTTTGACAATTATTGTAAAAACAAACATATCTTGCCACCACTTTTTTGCAATATTGCAACTTTGCAATTTTTACAATTTTTGACATAAATGACTCTAACTCTTACATGGACACTTTTAAAACTTCAATATGGACCAAATATGATATCTTTGGACAAAATGGATCATTTATCCTTACATAATATGATTCAATTGACTCAAATAATCTTAATACATTATGAATGACTCAAACACAATAAATTGTTCATATTATGACTTTTGACCTCCTGGTATGCTTGTGTGCTTAGGTGCCTCTGCACCATACTCCCGACCTTGAAAAGTTTCCAAGTCCCTTGGAAACGTGGGTACAATGACCTGCAAGAAAAATTTTGAGTAAAATTTTCACCTTTGTCTTCATCTTTACCTCTTTATGCCTCTTTATGCTACGACTTTCTTCTCAAACAATCTCTTTGTGACTCCTATCAATGGAGTTTGTAGTGGCTGCCACCCAAGTGCTTTTACCAACCATAAGTCCACCTCTCCATGCTACATCACCTCACCAACAACCTCCTTGCCTCACCTAGGAGTTCTCCTCTTGGCCTCTCTCCCTAGTCTCTTGGCAATCAATGGACCATCCCTTTGGCCCTTGACAGACCTTCCTTGTCTACCTTCTTGCAGCTAGATGGACGAGCACCTTGCAACCAAAAACTCATCAGCAAAAACCAAATAACAAATCCTTCATGGCTAGGTCCTGGTGTGGATTGCCTCCTTCGGTGTTCTATCCACACACTCAGGCTCTTCTAGCTCTGATACCAATTTGATGCAGAGCATCTATCACAAACCATAAAACCTTCATTCAAAGGTAGACTTTAAACTTGAATCAAAAGATGCATATAAAAAGATAAAACATTCTTCTCAAATCCAAACCAATTTCAAAGGTTATCTTACATCCCTAAAAACCTTCATTCAATATTTCAGATTATAAAATTCACCATAACATGAGAGAACAAATTCTTTATTGCCATGGAATACCCTGGTTCAGGGTTTCATCCCTTAAACATTGTTTTCACCAAAATAAACGCACAATATTCAATTCTCAACCAATTTAAGTAAGAAAAAAAACACTGGAAAGGAGATTCAGAGACCTTTCCAACACATATAGTCTTTCTTCATTACTATTCCTCATGTGACCACACCAAATGTTGCAACCAGATTGTTACTGCCTTCACCAATCTTCCTTTCACCATGAACTGTAACAAACAGTCATCAATAACATTTTAAATATTTCTCATAAAGCAAATCACTTCGGTCTGGATTTACAATACTGAGTTAAACAAGTTCTCTCCAAATTTCAACTAGATCCAATGGTTAAATCAAAAAATCTGATCATTTTCCCAAAAACGGGTAACCCTTGATAGGGTTTTGACAATTATTGTAAAAACAAACATATCTTGCCATCACTTTTTGGCAATATTGCAACTTTGCAATTTTTACAATTTTTGACATAAATGACTCTAACTCTTACATGGACACTTTTAAAACTTCAATATGGACCAAATATGATATCTTTGGACAAAATGGATCATTTATCCTTACATAATATGATTCAATTGACTCAAATAATCTTAATACATTATGAATGACTCAAATACAATAAATTGTTCATATTATGACTTTTGACCTCCTGGTATGCTTGTGTGCTTAGGTGCCTCTGCACCAGTTCTCTTCTCTTGTTTCTTGAAATGGTGAGATTTTCTTGAAGTGCTTGAATAATATCCTATGCAGCTTTTAGATCATCTTCAAGTTTGATATTTTTCAATTTTTCTGCATCATAGTCTGAGAGAGCTACTTCTAATTGCTTCATCAAGTTTTCCATCTCTACCGGTGTCAAGATCTTCCTCAAGTTGTTAGGCTTCTAAAAATAGAGGACCAAACTCTGATACCAATTGTTAGGATTCCCACAGATACTGAGAGGGGAGGTGAATCAATATCTAACCGATGAATATATTTTCTTGACTTAAAACATGTAAAGCATATTAATACTGTATACCGGTAAACAAGAAATAATGCAATGAACAGAGATAACAACAACCACATGAAAAACACACCATAACACAGTAGTTTAACGAGGAAACCCAATGTGGGAAAAACCTCGATGGGATTTGTGACCCACAATATTCACTTACTGGCCAATAAGAGAATATTACTGTTACAAGAGGGGCTTGCACATGAAGGAAGGCCAAGTGCCTAGAGCTCACTGCTCAATTACAAAATGGGAAGTTTCAGTGACTTACAAAATGGATTATATAAATCCAATGTCTTGTACTAATTCAAAATAGCATCTACTATGCCAGATCCAGTACCGGTTTATAGATCTTCTTCATACATAAATCCTTAACCTATAATTCGCATAATAGGTTTGCCCTATTTCGCCTAATTACATTCCTCCATGCATCCCTAATTGTTCTACAATGATCTCTTATATACATGAGTCATTTTACAATTTGCCAAGTCGGCTTACAATGATTTTATAATAATAATCAAAATAAATTACAAACAAAATTCATGTCGGCTTCTGTGTCGATATGCTTCCTTTCACTGCTGTTGCCGGTGGTCTGTGTGCCAGTGTAGAATTTGACTTTGCTGGTGCTGGTGGATTGCCCTGCTAATGTCATAGGATTGTAAGGTTGCCTTCAATGAGAAAACCTTCAATCACCTACAATGTCGCATTGGAGTGTGCATTTTCCAACAGATCGAACCAGAGGATCAACATAAGACGACCTTCACATGTCCATGGGGAACATACTACTGGAATGTAATGGCTTTCGGTCTAAAGAATGTAGGAGCGACCTATCAAAGAGAAATGACCACCACTTTTCATGATATGATGCATACCATAATGGAAGATTATGTTGATGACTTATTGGCAAAATCACTAACAAGAGAAGGTCATCTGGAAATATTAGATAAAATATTTGATAGACTAGAACAATATCATGTTCAACTCAACCCAAAGAAATGTGTCTTTGGAGTAACCTCAGGGAAGCTTCTAGGATACATTGTCTCAAGCAAAGGCACTGAGGTTGATCATACAAAATTCAAAGCAATCATGGACATGCCACCTCCATGCAACATTAGTTAGCTAAGGACATTACAAGGGCGACTACAATTCATCCGAAGATTCATTGCAAACTAGCAGATAAGTGTCACCCCTTTACACACTTATTACACAAAAACATCCACTTTCAATGGGATACCAGATGCTTAAATACTATCTCATAAATACACCGTTGCTAATTCCACCAGATCGAAGTAAACCTCTATTACTCTATATTTCAGCAACAACTACAACATTAGGTGTACTACTGGCACAACACAATGCAGAAGGGAAAGAGTGTGCTATTTACTACATCTCTCGCACACTGGTCGTCTATGAACTCCTTTACACACCTATTGAGCGAGCTTGCCTAGCAGTAATCTTGGCAACCACTAAACTAAGGCACTATTTGTTAACACATAAAGTACAACTCATTGCAAAGATAGATCCACTAAAGTACTTACTCAGCAAAGCAGCATTGATTGGCCGCTTAGCCAAATAGGTGATGATTCTAAGTGAATTTGACAGCACATATGTTGACCATAAGGTTATCAAGGGTCAAGTTATTGTAGATTAGTTGGCTGACGCACCACTCATAAGCGATCATCCTCTCATTTCCAATTTTGCATATGAATAGATATTCATGATCACAGCAACACAACCATGGAAACTATACTTTTATGGTTCCTATACTAGACATGGCTCAGAGGCAGGCATTCTATTTATCACATCTGAAGGTGACAACATCCCTAAGTCTTACAGGCTCACATTTCTATGCACAAACAACATAGCAGAATATGAAGCCTTGATCACAGGACTCGGGCTAGCCATTCAATGGAAACTGACAGAGCTACAGATATATGGAGACTCCCAATTGGTCATCCAACAAGTCACAGATGAATATCAAACCAAGGATAATAAACTCATGCCATACAAGCAAATGGTGGACAATTTAAAGGCATCATTTACTACTATCACCTTTGAGAAGATACCTAGAGATCAGAATCGAGTTGCTGACGCTATGGCTACTATCGCATCTCTCCTCGATCTTCCACAAAAATTCAACACACTACAAGTTCTTGGTAGAACAGCTTTGGATTCCCGCTTATGATATCCCTGAATCTGAGATGATATATGGCCTTGTCGGTTCTGAATCCCCATGGTACGGTGAGTTCTACACCTATCTACTTGATCACACACTTCCTCCAAACCAATCATCTAACCAATGTAAAAGCTTCATTTGCCAAACCACTCGATATACTATTATTGTTGAAACCCTATACTGGCGCAGTCTTGATGGTACTTTCCTTCGATGTCTGGAACAGGATGAGATAACAAAGGCCTTGGAAGAGGTACATGAAGGAATTTGTAGAACTCACGCAAGCGGCTCGTCCCTAGAAAAGAAGATCATACGTGCTGGATACTATTGGCCATCTATTGAAAAAGACTCCTATTACTTTGTCAGAAAATGCAAGAAATGCCAAGTTCATGGAGACCTGATACATGCACCTGCAAAAGAATCGTAACCAATCACAACACCATGGCCTTTTTGTCAATGGGGGCTTGACCTTGTGGGTAAGATTCATCCATCTTCATCCAATGACCACAAATTCATTATTACCACCACCAAATACTTCACAAAGTGGATCAAAGTTGTTCCACTTACCCAGGTCACCAACAAGAAGATCACCTCATTCATCCTTAATTACATCATCTTCCGATATGGTGTACCCATGTCCATCATCATAGATAATGGTCTTCCTTTCAAAAATCAAGATGTCTGTGAGCTCTGTGAGAAGTTTCACATCCAACACCAATTTTCCACTCCCTATTACCCACAAGGAAATGGTCAGGCTGAAGCATCGAACAAGAACATATTGAGAATCCTCAAGAAGAAAGTCAATGATGTTAGTCGTGATTGGAATGTTCAATTGAATCCTGCACTATGGGCATATCGAACTAGCATTTGAACCCCTACAGGTGCAACTCCCTACTCACTGGTCTATGGCATAGAGGCTATGTTACCTATTGAGGTCAAGATACCATCTCTATGGGTTTCCTTGCATAATCTCATAGATGATGAAGCATACAAAGTATCACGTCTTCAAGACTTAGAGCTACTTGATGAGAAATGACAAGTGGCATACAATCACCTCAAAGCCTATTAGTAGCGCATGAGAAAAAGCTATAATCATTGAGTTAGACCTCGCACATTTGAGGTAGGTGATCTTGTTCTCTGAGAGAATCCTCATAACCAACCAAACAAAGAACATCAGGGAAAGTTTGAATCAAGCTGGTTGGGTCCATATGTTATCATTGATGTATTTGGGTCTGGGGCATATCAATTGGCTACTTCAGAAGGAGACCCGCTAGCAGATCCGATCAATAACATGCACCTCAAATGGTTTATACATGAGTTGTATAGAGCATCAAGCTCCCATACATACCACAAAAACACCAAAAAAAATCTAATAAATGTCCTGAAGAGAATACAAAAAAGTCAAAATAGTAAAGAAAAATCATGCATCCAAACGGTGAACAACCACTCCGGTGGCACCTTGGGTAAGTGCGATGGTGAAAACCTGGCAAACAAGTGCCACTCATAAAGGCTATGGCTCCATTGTCTTTCAGACTTGTTGCAATCACATTCATTTCATCCATTCATCCATCAGTCAAAGCCATGGCTTGTTATCAATCTGCAATCAAGGATAGTACTTCATGTGTCTTGCATCCTACTTTTCCATAGTCATTTCTAAAATGGGGGCAATGCCCTTAATCTATTTGATGGAAGTGGATTCTACATTACTTATGATTCATTGAGTTCTTCATTCAAAAGTGTCTCACATAAATACCAAAAACATTCAAAAAAATGTCTCACAAAATATCAAAAACATTCAAAAAAATTGTCTCACAAAATACCAAAAATATTCAAAAACACTCACAAAAGCAAAACAAAATCCAAAAAACATCAAAAATCAATCAAAAACATGGCAACACCTTGTACATATGCATCCAAGTAGATATCAAACAAACATTGTGACATACTCAAACGATGACCCCTTATCATATCAACCAAACAATCAACATCGACACACAACTGTCTTAACAATGGTGCATCCTTCCTTACCCAAAACGAAGACAAGATAACATTTTCTTTGACAAGAAAATTTTGTTTAAGATATCAAGTACTTGGTTGGTTTGTAGGATATTTACTCATTTATATCAGGTTCCTATGCTACTCCGGGATATCCACAAGTGATTAGAGTGGCTGGGATGGTTCCTAAGCATTGTTTAGGTATCTTCTGCAAATTTCTTCCAATGAAGTTCTAGGGAATGTACTAATGGTGTCTACGTGGGAAGCTCACTAAGATACGTGATCTTATGAAAAATATAGTCATGCATCACTAGGGCTTGCTAACTACAACATATACCTTGACCATATGAGCATGAATCATTATGGAGGGTCCATATTCTTTATTCTTTATTTGTGTTGTTTGTTTGCAAGTACAATGTTCCCTCCTTGGTTCCTACTATCTCGTCCAAGATTGATACTATCATGCTCAATGATTAAAATAAAGCACTATGGATCGTCATTCCATCTCATCTATTTATATTGCATTCCATTGCATATCACCTATCCATTTAATCATTCATTGTTCATATGCATGGTTTTTTGTATGCAAGTGTGAACAAGATTAATATGAGAAGTTATTTGAAAAACACGACTTGGTCTTAGATACAATCATGCTAGAGTTCTCTGATACATCATCAGTGCATCATGCAAAGTCTAAACAACCTTACATTCATCTATCATGACCACATCATCATTTCATTACATTTAGTTGCATTTAAATACACCTAGTTCATTATCATATGCTTGCATATAGGTTTATTAACTTTATTTTTAGCCATTCATTAGGGTGAATTTCATATCATTTAGTCGCATTTAAATACATCTAGTTCATTATCAGGTACTTGCATTAGTATCATTACATCATTTCATCATTGCAAACTCATGACATTTAGATTCATTTATATGAAAAATTCTGATCATCGCATTTATTACCATTATTAGCCATTACTGTGCATTCATTTAGTATCATTTACAACTCATCATTCATCATCATTTTAACTTGTTTCCCATACATTTGTTTAGATTTCCATAGTTGCATGTATTTATTTATCTATCCACAAGTTAAGTGCATTCATTTATCCATCCAGTATATTCTTATATTCATTCATTTCATCTTACAAAAAATTTCATTTAAGATTCATTAGAATGCATTCATTATCTTTTTTAATTGCATTAAGGTGCAGTTATTCATTACCCATGAGCTGCATTATCATTTCACTTAGCTATATTTTATCATTTAGATCATCACAAACAACACCATTTTCTTCAACATTGGTTTATACATTTTACATATGCATTCATTTATAAATTATCATCGTTAGCATAATTTCATTATGCACACATCATCATCATGGTATTACATACATCAAGCATTACACCAACACATCATGCATATATAAACTTGCATCCACATGTTAGCATCACATTCATAAAACATGCATATAGACATCATATAAATCAAATATTACATGCATATAGGAATCATCTCATAAATACATACATCTAGCAAGTAATAAATCATAAGATCATAATCCTGCATAAATCCATACATATCATCAACATGCATATCATTACAAAAATATGGGATCTCCTCATATATCTCCTCATATATCATATCATCACAAAAGCATACATGTATCAGAGTACAATGAAGTCCAAAATATCAGCTACCAAGAGCCATCCAAGACACAGTCCAAAAATGACAAATATGATAACATACAAAATGCTCTCTCAGATGCCACTCTGACCAGATGTTGCACCACCATCACCACCTGCACCACCATGACCACCTGCTCCCCTACTCCCCATGCACCACCCAATCTATCTTGTCATGGTGGACCCATCACACCACCATTGCTCTGCATCCTCTGAGACCGCTCTAATCTCGCTCGCCACATATGGGAATAACTTAGTGCTCGTTGACTAGCTGGCACCACCTACTCATATAACCCCCACCAATACTCTATCTCAGCCTATGCTCGCTGAATCTCCCTCTTCACCTCCCCAGTAGGACCCTATGCTCCTACTCTAACCCAGACTCTCTCCCATAGCTCTGCTGATCTCTCTACTGCATCATCCCTCTCCCGCAGCACTACAGTCAACTCTAACTCTCATGCAAGCAGCTGCACATCTCTAGTTGCCACCTCTGCAAAAATAATATCATATGGTCTCATAGATCTCCACCTGTAGCTCCCTCCCCTATATCCATAGGTGCCTCTCCAATGGCTCCCTCTCTAGTGGCTCCCTCCCCTATCTCCATAGGTCCCTGTCCCTCCCCCAATCTAAAGCCTCACTACATCAAAGTTCCTTGTGATAACCAGAATGGCTGACCACCTCTCCCTCTCCATTGTAACTGTTCAACACCCCCACCTCCACCTCTAAATTCACCACCTCCTCCAAATCCTCCTCCTCCTCCTCCTCCATCACCTCCTCCTCCATCCCCTCTCCCTTGTCCACCTACATGACCTCCTCTCCTCCTCCATCTCTATCTCCTCTCCTCAAAGGAAGGAATAGGCTTGGTTGGATCTGATATCCGAGGAATCGGATGTGCCGCGATTTACTGTGCATACTCATCAGTAACCCCTGCATCTACCTTCCTCAACCTCATCTGCCATGGTCTCACCTATAGCATGCAGAAATCTGCCAAAGCCTGATTATAGGGTAATACTAGCCCCCATAAGAACCTCTCTCGTACCACCCGTGCATACTCTCCCAATCCACTAGGCAATCCCTGCCTCCGCCCAAACTGTCTCAGTACTCTCCCCGGAAGCTATCTCTCCACATTGTAGGTTGTCCTACCAATAAGGTATCATGTCATGAACACATATAGAAAGGCCTCTACATCATCTTCCCAGGGCTCACAGTCAATGTACGACCTCCAGATCATGGTATCTAAATCATCCAATGACCGCCGCCACCACTCTAACTTCCCCAGGTGGGGCTGACTCATCATACCTCCATACATGTATACATATAGCTGGTCCAATACTCTGAATCTCAGACTCACAAGTCACATCATAGGAAGGTGCTCCCATGCCCAAATATGAAGCAGAGTGATCCCTACTCCCAATGAGCTCACCTCTCAGTATACTACCTCATGTAGCTCCTCATATAAGTGTGATAATACGAATGATCCCCATGCAAACCGGGTCCCCTCTGTCATCATCTGCTCAATCACCTGCCCCCAACCAATGGCTAGTCCATGTGATCATCGATCTAGACATAGCAGTCCCCCAACAATACCTGATATAATAGATGGTAGTGGCTCATACAAAGCAGCTATATCCTCCCATGCTATCAAGCCATCGTGAATAAATACATCCTCATCAAAAAATCTCTACACTACTGCTATCCCCCAAGCTCGGTCATACGTCATCAGCTCTCCTCGAATAGGAATGTGTAGGATGCACCATACATCCTCCAATGTAACCATCATCTCCCCCTGCGCTAAGTGAAATGTGCATGTCTCACTATGCCATCGCTCTACCAATGTTGTGATCAACCCGTGATTCATCTGAATCACGGGCATATACATAACATCATACAGGCCTGTCATTGCAATGCAATCCACTTCAGCCTCTATCAATCGATCGCGCAACACGTGTGTGGCTAGATGCCTCTCGTGCATTTGTAAGACGCGAAGATTCTCCTACACACATGCATCAACCATCATCATCAATTGTTTTGTTTCAAACTTTCTTAAGTTTAAACCTAGACTATCAATAGATACTTTGATCAAGTATCTTCGAGTCTCAATAGGTAAGCAATCATGGCACACCTAGACTACAACAGGCATTTATCCTAATGACCTAAGTCTCATCAGGGTTGCTATGGTTCAAAACAACTCTCAAAATCACATCTCCATCCATCCATCGTTGGCATCAGAAGATTCTTTTTCAACACACTGGGGCATCTACCTTTCTAACAAAAGCGCTACTATGCACACAATAGTGCTAATATTCTGACAACTATGCTAAATCCACTACCCAATAGCGCTAAACCAATAATAGTGCTAAATCAACTATACAATAGCGCCACAAAAAAATAAAAGTGTTGCAAGCCATGCTCACTAGCGCTACAAACACAACAACACTAAAACAACTATACCATAGCGCTAGACTTGACAAAAGTGCTAAAACCACTATGCAAAAGCGCTATAGAGGCACAATAGCGCTAAAGAAACTAACAACGGGGCCAAAATATAGTTTTCACGCTCTTGTTCTAACTCAACTTGGACACGCTTAAAAACCCATAAAAAATGCATAAAAATAAAAAATTCAAATTCACATACTGCTAGTCCATAGTCGTTTGGCCACTGGAATCGACGAACTCACTCTAGTCGATGATCTGCTATAGGAACCGACATCTTGACTGCTGCTTGCTCTTTCAAAAGGTCACTATTAGAGCTTTGAAAATCAATATGGAGATGAATGCAAATGAACCTGTTTTCACTCCTTTCCCCTCATATATACCCTTCGCCATAACCCTAATTTTACCCTGCTCACCACCGTGGTCTCCATGAACTTCCAGAGCCTCCCATTTCTCCATTTTATCTTCGATTTCTTCTATTTTTTCACCAGTATTACTAATCTTCTCTTCTACCACCCCGCCAATTTTCATTCTTTTTAGAGAGATCACCCGATTTTTCAAATTTTTTTGACCCATCTCTCGAAGGGGCATACAACCCATTAAATTAATATTTTATGGGGCATATTTCTTCACACCTATTTTTCTTTCTTTGAAATGACACGATAAACTGCATCGTCTCAAAGAGGGGCAAATGTAGTCACATAAATCTGTCCATTTTAATCAAATGAATATTTGCTATTTATTTGATTAAAAACCCACTAGCCACCAGTTAATTAAATTAACATTTAAATAATTCAGCTTCAAACATTATCCTATTAATTAAATAAATTATTCAATTTATTTTAATTAATTCATTAAACCAAATTCACAATCAATTAAATGAATAAATCCTATTATTCAATTTAATCCCCTTTCCTCTTTTAAATAAATTAAATAAAACATTTATTTAAATCATTAAATCCCCCCCCCCACTTGCATTCTCTTAAAAATGCAACTTGCACCTATTTGTTGAAATAAATGAATTTTATTTTAATAAAAATCTTATTTTCCCTCACCCACCAAACCCACTTGCAATCCTAATCCTCTTCTAGATTCTTCTAACCCCTTCCTAATTAGCCTAATCCATCCCCTAATTATTGTCACATTCCTAAGCAACTTGGAGTCACTTTTCAAAGACTTCAAAGTCTTTGAAAAGCATTTAATTCTTTATGTGTCCAACAAGCTAACCTCTAAAGTCTTCCAAACCACTAATGGCTCTTACATGACCATTTATGGTTAAGTCCACTTGCACCCATGGTTAAGGACTTTGACCCCTAAACTCAACCCTCATGTAACCCATGTGTCCCCTCAAGCATTTATTGCTCTGACCATGGTTATCCTCACTAACTCTTGCACAAGAGTTTACCCATTGGATAAAGACATTATTTACTAGATAATAGCTTTATTCTTTTAACTCAACATTAACCTTACCTCCCAAGTTAACCTTCAGGTCATGTCGAGCATTTAATGTTTATTCCCTCTCCTCTCAACCCATATCATATTGACACTTGTCAACATGGGATTGGATTGAAAGCCCTCTCATGGATTGGATATAATTCAATCTTAACCCTTGTTGAGATTACTCAATCTCAACCCTCCATTGCTCCATTTTTCCTATAAATAGAGCCCATTTCTTCATAATCCAGATCCTGAAAACTTGTATGCATTTACATTATAGTCATTTTTAGAGAGCATTTAGCATAAATCAATCATATTCACTCTTTTAATTTAAAAATCAACACTAACTAATTAGATAATCTCTCATTTTTAGCATTTGTTCACACTTGCATAACATTTAGATTAATCATTTTCAATCTTGAATCTCCATAAGGCATCCATAGTGCAAAAATCTGCTAAGAGCTACACTAATTTGGAACTTGGAGAGGAGAGGAACAAGGGAGGAAGAGCTACAAGCATGGTAGAAGACATTTGGAGATGTCTTTTTGCATTCATTTTTCATAGTTAAATGCTTTACTCTGTTCTTAGTGTCTCTCTTGGTATGCTTGCTTCGACTAGTTTTGGTTGATTAATGCTAACATTTCTCTTTGTTTTTTGTGTTTTCTTGTGTTATACGACCATAGGTTCTTGTCTAACATCACTCCATTTTGTAGAGCATCACAAATCAAGGACTATCTTTCTAATCCACCCATATTGATGCCACCAATTCAAGGTAAACCATTGATTCTATACATATCAACTACCAATACATCATTGGGGGAACTTCTGGCACAACAAGATGAAAATAAAAAGGAAAGAGCTATATATTATATCAGTAGAACCTTGGTGTCCTATGAAATGAACTATACTATCATAGAAAAAACTTGTTTTGCATTTGTATTTGCATCATAGAAATTAAGACACTACATGTTAGCATACTCTATTAAGTTGGTGGCTAAGATTGATCTGCTCAAATATCTTCTCAGTAAAGCAACACTCATAGGAAGATTGGCTAAATGGGTCATGGTTCTTACAGAATTTGATATTGAATATTTAGAATGCAAATCCATCAAAGGATAGGTCATTGCAAACCAACTTGTTGATGCTCCACTTGAAGACAGTTAACCTTTGCACATAGAATTTCCAGATGAATCAATCATGCACCTTACTCAATGATCATGGAAGATGTTCTTTGATGGGTCTTTCACTCAACATGGTTCTGGTGCTGGAATTCTTTTTATTACTCCTAAAAAATATTCAATCCCAAAATCTTACAAGATTCTCTTCCTTTGCACAAGCAACATTGTAGAATATGAAGCTTTGGTAAATGGGATCAAGTTGGCCATCAAATGGAAGCTTGTTGAATTACACATCTATGGAGATTCTCAGCTAATAATCAACCAAATCAATGATATATATCAGACTAGAGATGAGAAAATGATGCCTTATAAGAGAATGGTGGATGATCTCAAGAAATACTTTATCATTGTATCATTTCAACAGATTCCCAAATCACCAAATAGAGCAGTGGAAGCAATGGCCACCTTGGTGTCTATACCATAGCTGCAAGAATTTTATTTTCACTTTGAATTCCTGGTGGAAGAGTTACATTATCCTGCCTATGATTCTCCTGAGTCCCAGATGGTCTATTCTATTATTGGACATGACTCATCTCGCTACAGCCACATTTACTCTTACCTGTATGACCAAGCTATCCTTTCTAATCTTACCCATAATGAGAAAAGGAACCTAATCCAAAATGCTTCATGGGACATCATCATCGCTAACGACCTATTTAGGTGAGGTTTGGATAGTACTTTTCTTAGGTGTTTATAAACTGAAGAGTCCCAACGCGCATTATCCGAAGTCCATGAAGGTATTTGTGGATCCCATTCAAATGGTCTAACTTTAGCACATAAAATACTAAGGGCTGGCTACTACTAGCTCGAAATGGAGAAAGATACTATAAAATTTTCTAAAACTTGTGAGAAGTGTCAGCTACATGGAAACCTCATACATGCTCCAGTAAGGGATCTCATACTCTTCATTACACATTGGCCCTTTCAACAATGGGCATTTGATCTCATTGGCCAAATATATCCCACATCATCTAACAGACACAAGTGTATTATAACTATCATTGAGTACTTCACTAAGTGGGTAGAAGTAGTTCTGCTCATCAAAGCAACTGGTAAACAAGTAGCTTTGTTCATCCTTAACTATATCATCTACAGGTATGGGATACCTTCATCCATTGTGACTGACAATGGAGGGCAGTTCAAAAGAAAAGATCTAGATGAACTCTGTGAAAAATTCAAAATAAAACAACACTGGTCATCCATATACTACCCTCAAGGTAGTGGACAAGTTGAAGCATCTAACAAGAATCTGTTGACTATCTTACACAGAACAATAAATAAATCTGGAAAGGATTGGCATCTACAGCTCAATCCTGCATTATGGGCTTAAAGAACAAGTATCAGAATACCTATTGGGGCTACACCTTTTTCTTTGGTGTATGGGTCCGAAGCAGTCTTACCTATTGAGGTGGAAATGACATCTTTGAGAGTTTCTTTGCAAGGTCGTATAATTGATGAAGACTATAGAATTTCTAGATTGCAAGAACTTGAGTTGCTAGATGAACGTCGACAAGTGGCATTTGATCATCTGAGAGCATATCAAAAGAGAATATCTAGCGGTTATAACAAAAAAGTTTGACAACGAGAATTTCAGGCAAGTGACCTTGTTCTGAGACAAAATCCTAAAAATCAATAGTTTTGAGACAACAAAGGGAAGTTTGAACCCAACTGGTTGGGTCCCTACATCGTTACTGTAGTCTTTGGCTTTGGTGCCTATCAACTCTCAACATCAGAAGGAGAAAAGCTTCATGAAATGATCAACACCATCCACTTGAAGAAATTGTTCACTTAGAATTCTCTGTTCCAGCAACCTGTACAGCTAAAAAGTCTTGAAGAAATTCTAAAAATCATAAAATGTCCTGAAAAAAAAAAAGAAAAAGAGAAAGGATCTTTGCCAAGCAGGTGAAAACCTAGTTAACAGGTGCCTCTTATACTTAAGTGCTCCATCTATCAATGCATTACATTTCCCGTTTTCATTCCCACTTTCTTGCATCTTTGCTTTTGCTTGTATATATCTTTTAGTCACTTTTGTGACATCCTAGTTCTTTTGGAACTCTCATAGCTTGAAACCAATCAATGTCCTAGTCTTAGGGTAATCGACTAAGCAATTTACATGTCCTAAGCAATATCAACCAAGTCATCTTTCTGTCAGTGGTACCCGTCATCCACTCTGAGTCAGTCACCTATCTCCAAACTACTGAAGAGTTTTATCATTGAGTACACAAGCAAAACAAGACTATTGAAAACAACCACTAAATTGTTTCAGATATGCATGAAATTTTCTTTGTGTGTTGTCTTTTACATTGGCTTTTGCTTATTATTCCCACTGAGTAACTCAAGGAAATCTATCTTAACTAAGAGAAGCAAGGATTGGGGGCATAATAATTTTCTTTGTTTTCTTCTTTCAGGAATGAATCTGATGATTTGGAAAGATCTAATTAGCTAGGTGTCTATGATAAGTGCCTTCACATCAAGGTGAAATCGCCACACATACCTTGACTCCACTTATTTGTATGCTACAGGGAGGTTGGAGTCATTTCTTTGTCTATTTGAGGAAATTTATTTACTATGCAATCCAGAAGCATGCGTAATCTGTCCAAGGATATGAACAAAAAAAAGGTCATTGTAGACAAGGTAATTAATATTGAATATACAAAGGAAGGAACTCTATTTTGCTTGTTGTGTTTGTAAAATGCTCAGTGATGAAAAAGAAGCATACCAAATCCAGTGACTAGGTTTAGGTTGCATTCATTCTAAATTTTATGCATTTCAAGTGATTTCGACATGATAACAATGATCTCTTTATCTTTTGAATGAGAGTCTGAGGCAATCATCATTTCTCAGCTAAGTGGTATCTTTTTTATAATCATTTCTCTGATCGAGTACTTGTGTATTGAGATGTTAGTTGCATACATGAGAATATTATAAGATCCATACATTCCATTATTACTGATTTGCATTCATATTATTGCATGAAAAAAAAAAACATTTGCATTACTCGTTACTAATTTTCATCATTCATTTGCATATGAAAAAGAAACAAAAATAAAAATCCATATTCATCTGCATTACATACATCCATACTGAAAAGATATGCATACATATAGAATAAAGCATACAGAAAGACATCTCATAATCAATCAACACAAGTACGATGAAATAAAATCAAGATCTCGTATATATCATCATAATCTTAGAATCTCAGAGTACAAATGATATCAACTATCATATATAATGCCTCATCAAAGCAAGAATCGTATAGGCTACAAAAACTGGGGTGTATAACAAAATATAGGAGCTATAAAAATCTAACTCTGTGCCTCTCCCTCATCGCCAGATGGAGGAGGTGGTTCCCGCTAACTGGCGTCCTGTATAAGTGCCCTAGCTCCCTCAGATTGAGCCATATACTGTGAATACGAGACAACCTGCTGCGCTACTAGGATTGCTACACTATAAGCTACAACATAATATGCTGACTGACTCGTCTGATGTTACACCTCTCACTGCATTACATCCCACTCTGCTTTGAACTTAGAAAGATGTTGATCTTGCTCTGCAATCTGCGTCTGTGCCACTATCAACTGTGACTGCAAACCTGCCAATCTAGTCCTCAGAGACCATGCTACATCTGCTACAACCTGCTCTCTCCCAGCCCCTTCAACTCCCTCTCCACCTCCCTGCTCATCCCTCCACTACCTCACCTGCCTAGGAGCTTCTCTCTCCTCACCTCCACCCTCTATCACCTTGGCACCGCTAGTCTCAACACCAACAACCCCTAGAGATCCACCCTCCCCTCTCTACCGCTATCTTACTCCAGTTGGTATCTTGTTGTTACTAGCCCCAGGGTCACCTCCTACCCACCTAGGTGCATTCTCTCTTGGTCCCTGCACCTATCCTCATCCCTACACCTATCCTCATCCTTGTACCTGACCTGGTACCTGTACCTACGCTAGTGCCTCATCCTTGACCTCATTTATGAGAGGCGCATGCTCTCCGGGATCTATAAATCTAGGAAACGGATGTCTCTGGAACCAATCCCTATACTGGGGCAATACCCCCACATCTGCAACATCCTCCAAATAATCCCATCTTTTTCGTTGTAACCCGACTAGCTCCTGCATTCTTAGTGCATATGATAACTTTGAAGCCCATCCTTGTCTCTCCTCCTCTCCATACCGGACATAAGCTGTAAACTCTTGAGATATACCCTGTGGTCTCCCATACTACCTCATCACCCTGGACACTACAAACTACTCAATAATAGACACTAATCGACTGATGAGAGGTCTATTCATGAACATATCCTTCCTCTGTGATCTCCAATCATCCCACAACTCCAGACCCCTATATGGTCTCCATACTACCATGATCAGATTGTCCAGCCATCTCCTCTAGTAGTCTGTCTTGCCCAGATGGGGCTGAGTAACATAACCTAAATAACAATAAACAATGGGTTGGTGTGTCTCTCTAGAATCATCTACTATTGGCCTTCATATTGGGATGTTCTCCCATGCCCATATCTATAAAACTAAAACCCCTGCTGCCATACTCTTACCCTCTCGATAAACAACCTCGTGCATCTCATGATACATATGGGCTAGCAAACAAGATCCCCACCCTAGTCTCTCAGGATGAGTCAACAACCTCTCAAGCATCCTCGCCCAACCACACAGAAAAACCTGTTGTCCCCTATCCAGCATAACAAAACAACCAAGGATACTTTCTAACATGCATGCTAGTGGAAACTACTCACTATACCTGCTCATCAGAAGATCCCATGTGATAGCCCACTCAAGGATAGTCTCATCATGGAATATCCATCTCAATGCTAAGATACCCAGCCACTGAGAAGAATCATAATTGACCTTGTCGCCAATAAATGGAATCTTGAGAATCCAATATACATCCTCCAGTGTGATCATCATCTCTCCCACAAGTAGATGGAAGGTGTTATGCTCTAAATGAAATTGCTCTACTATTGCAGTCAACATCCCGTGATTCACATGGATATCTGACATCTGAAGAAGGTATCCAAACCTGCACAAATCAATATGTACCCTATCTGTGTCTAATAAACTACGAACTAACCCCATCATCACCAAATAAACACATCAAAACAAGATATCCGGCAACCGAATCTGCAAAATCAAACATAAACACTATCATCATGTGATCCAAATTGTGCTAAAAATATGCTAAAGATTCTTGCTAATCCAAATATACAAAATGCAAAATAGAAATTTGATGTTGTGACCCTCAAACATGCTTGTTGTTTTTCATACGAGTTTTCATAGACAGGTAAAAACTCATACGAATCAAGATTACACCTCGCACGACAAACTATCACCATACGATAAAACATGATACATCGCATGATAAAATGGGCACTCAAGCACACTTTCGTATGAGACGTGGGCCCACATCAGACAACAAACCCTACATTCCCATATGATAAAACACTAAAGAGATAGTTTATTGTACAAAAAATGGTCTTAGCCCACATGATAAACTGAGGCACGCGACTTTAAGCGACTCTAAAATGCAAAAAAATTAACCAAAATTTGAAATCTAAGAAATGAAACAAGCTTAAGATCGATCACTTTCCGCGGGGTCGTAATTTTGTAGTCAATTATGATGTCTTTGACACTCAAAATGATGCTCTTGGATCAGAATGGCCATTTTTCTTCGTAGAGGACTTTTAAAATTTCAAACTTGGAGAGGTTAAAATGAATTGAAAATGACACATGGACCCCTTATATAGCCAAAACCCTAATTTTTCAACTTTCTCTGATGGACGTGAAAACTATACCCTAAGCTAATTTGCCCATCTTGATTCCATTTTTGGGATCGTAATCGAAATCTGAGATTATCTTCCTAGTCAATTTTTCACAACTTTAACCACTTAGCGCTTCCATCAGCTGCTCATTCTTTTCTTCAATTTGCACTCAATTTCTCATCAATCAATGCTAAATCTTCAAATGGCCCTCTGAATCATTCTTTGTGATCACATCATTAATCGCTTCATCTTTTTATCAAATTTCTTAAAATCATTGTACCCTTGCTATCTTTCGATTTTTCTCTCAAGGGGGCATACTCATGACCTCATCATCTTTTTAGTGATTATCATCATCAAAAGTCAAGAAATTTTTCAAATCTTCATATAAAGTCGAGAAAAAAATCTTTACAACCAAAGAAAATCAACCAAACCTTGTTACTAGGGGCATCTTAACTAAATCATGTCGTATCAAGTTCAGATTCTTCGATGTCAAATAGAGAAATCTCTAGGGGCATATCAATCTTTGTTTTTATCTTAATCAATCTTTAAATCGATGTTTAGTTTGAATTACATCAAATCAAGATGGACATTTTCTCTTGCTAATCAGTTCTTGTTCAATCAAGTTCAAAATCGGTTTTTATCTCACTTCGCTCAGTCGGTTCTTGTTCAATCAAGTTCGGAATCAGTTGTGTCTCTCACTCAATCTAGTTCAATCAAGTTCTAGATCAATGCTTGTTTCTTAATCAATCAAGTTCAAGAACGGTATCTCACTCTTTGTCGATTCTTGTTCAATCAAGTTCAGGATCGATATCACTTTAATCAAATCTGATCAGTTTCATCACTTCAAATCAAGCTAAACATCTCGCTCTTCATCAGTTTGTGATCAATCAAGTTCAGAATTGATTTCTATTTGACATCAACTATTCTTTGAACCAACATGTTGCTCGCACATTAATTCAAAGAGCGGCAAATGTAATACCCTAAAAATGGTCACCTAAACCATGGGCCCCTAATCTCGACAACATCACCAAGGTCCTAACCAAAAGCAATTTAAAATCAATCTTGAGCACACAATTAATTTCTTAAATCATCAATGTCACATGGCAAATTAATCACTTTGAATTAATTAAATAAATATTTAATTGATCATTCCAAGTAAATCATTTTTAAACAATTATCCTATTTATTTTATTAAATATCCTAGTAGATTTAATTAAATAAATCAATTTGCCATTAAATCATCAAAAAAAGAATTAATTGGGAAAAAAGAATTAAAAATGGAGAAAAGAAATCAAATGGAGATAATCTTGAAAATCAAATTAGAAATTGAAGAAAAATCTCAAAGAAAGTAATTAAAACAATTAAATATCAAAATTGAATGAAATAGAGAATAAAACAGTTTTTTCTGATTTTATCTTAATTTTAGTTCAATTTCCTTTAAAACTGAGAAAAGCAACCAGTCACATCAATTCACCTGGATTGTGCTTCTTCTTGGAAAATCTTGACTACTCATCATCATTTGCTCTTGGTCGTCGGTTTCTTTCTGAATTTTTTATAAATTTGAGCTCTTATCTCCTAATTAAGGATCCTGGAGAACATACGGTTATTATCCTATTTTTTCTCTAGGTTCATTAAAGATTTGTGCATTGAGATATTACATATTAGTTATTGCATACTTATTAAATCATCTAGCTTAATATTACTTAAATCATGTTAGATTAATCATGCATATCTAGCTTAATCTTGCATCCATTTAGCTCAATTTTGTACTCATATAGATTAAATCCTTCATTTAGGTATCGTCTAGTCACTGGTATTGCATATGAAATCCTAGAGAAAGACTAAACTCGCATCTACTAGAAGGCAATAGGTCGCTTTGTCATGGTTTATTGTTTATTATTGATTATTGATTTACTAACCATGTATTTAATGACTTAATTGAAGTGTTGTGTATTCAGATATAGATACAGATACGATCCACTTTTCACACACATAAGAAGAAGGAAAAGCAAATGAGACTGAGGATGCTCGGAATCCTCTGATTGACACTATTGATCCTCTTGAAACAATTGAGAGGGATGATGATGAAGAGATGGAGAAGGTGGAGGTTAAGGTTAAAGTTGAGACTGAAGCAAGAGACATTGCAGGGGTAGTGAAGGGAAAGAAATTGATGATCCATAATTTATACAAGGTCCAATCAACCTTGCCTCTCTATCCCCCATCTAGAAGCTTCAATTAGCATCTTTTTCTCAAGCTAAGGCTAGTGAAGATCTCCTAAAGTCTCACACTAAAGATAGTGATCTTTTTACCCTGGCATCTGGTGTTCTTGGAAAGATAATGCCCACATTTCAGAAGAGAACTTTAGACACCACATCCGAACAATTGAAAAGTTTGATCAATTTAGTGGACACTCAGTTTGAATCATTTGATAAATCTGCTAAGGTGAAGGTTCAAAATGAGTTCAATACAAAAAGTCTCTAGACACTGAAGAGGATGATTGTTGATGACAGAGCTACATTAGATGCTTGTGTCAAAGGTATGCAGGATGCATTATTTGAAGGAGGAAACATCTACAAATCATGCCTATCTCTATCAAAATTCACTAAGGATATAGAGAAAATTTCTAAGTAGCATGAGGATGAGTTAACCCACATATCTCAGTCAATTGATCCCATGTCAGTATCTATGAGCAGTCATGAAGATCAAGTAATTTCCTTACTTGAAAAAGTCATAATTTTGAGCCATGACTAGGAGAAGATTATTGGTAGAGTTAGTGATCTTCGGAGTCATTTTACTCCTAAGTTGGACACTATGCTTAGTGCCTTGATAGATGCTCAGAATGCTTAGGCTACCAGTGAACCTTCATATCTGAAAATAGCAGAGACTCAAGAATATATGTTCAATGGGTTTATAATGATTTTAGAACTCCTCAAGGGTTGGGATAGCCACTTGGACTCATTGAAGAATACTTATCCAGACATCTTCAAATTTTCGTAAGTAAAGGTTGTGTGTATATGTGTATATAGAATTTTGGTTTGAACTTTGATTTTGGGAATCCCTATCTTTTCCATTGATGTCAAAGGGGGAGTGTAGTAGAGTGAAAAATGTTGTAATAAGATTAGGGGGAGTTCTTTTGGAGTCCGGTTGTAAGATTTTGGAAGTATTGCAGTAAATAGTATTTTGGTTTTGATCTGACACTTAGTCATTTTTTACTAAGTGTTGCCATCAATGGAAAAGGGGGAGATTGTTGGAAAGAGACATTGTATAGATGATCAAATATTGTCATTGATGGAAATTGATGTCAAAAATCCCATCTGTAGTTCATGATTTGTTCATACCAGAGAGTGATTGAGTTTTGGTTAGGCCCGGTGAGATAAAACAAGACATCTAATAGTATGCATTATTTTGGTTGGTGGTTCATTTCTGGTAAATATCTTATGTTGCAGATCTGTGGAAAGATTTATGGAAGTGTTATTTACCTTATTCCAGGTTTTTGGCCTCCGGTAATGATTCTTGAGTGAGTTAGAATGTTTGATTTACAGGTTTTTGGATAGAACGGTGCTCATCAGCAATCTTGTGTGGATAATCATTGTGCAGATTATGTGGATCGATTTTGATGGTTTTTTCTGTGTTTGAGGATGGTCAGTCGACATATGAGAAACATGTGGATAATTTTTTTTGGTCTGCATGATTGTTTTAGTTCAGATTCAGCCGACTTGGAGAACATGTTTCATTTGTGTGTTATGCATTTTTAGGCTGACATGTAGAAGACCTAATTTGATGTTGTGGATATATAAGAGAGATTTATATTATCATTTTTGATATCGATGGTCATGTGTAAAATATTTCTGAGCGATTGTTCACGGTTTCATGTGCACAAGTAAAGGATTTGTGCTTCGGAATATAGCAGAACATAGCAGTATAGCAAAATAGTGTAGGATTATGTAATTTGTGCTTAACTGGAACTGTATTTTAGCATTTGAAAATGTTGTTTATAAGTTCAAACATTCCAATTATATTTTGTAATCACTTTGTAAGGTAGTGATCCTTCCAGAGTTGTAGCCCTTACTGTAATTTGGGTAGTGAGCTCTAGGCAGTGTGCTTGAATGCATGTGCATTCCTCTTATGTAATATTTTTTATACTTCTAACTTAGTATTAATATTGTGGGTCTCAATCCCACCGTGGTTTTCCCTTAACTGGGTTTCCATGTAAAAATCCTAGTGTTATGGTGTTGTGGATACTTGCTTTATGTATTTACATCTTTCTTTTTTTAATTTGTATTAGATGGTTGAAGAATCAAATTAATAATGTTAAATATTGCAGAACAATGATTCACCCCCCCTCTCAATGTTCCTTGATTCCAACAATTTTCAATATCCATTCAATCACCATGGTTTGTTGTTCATTTTAGTCCTAAATTAAAGAAAACCCTTATTCATGAAAGTTCCAAATTTCAATGGATAAATGGTCTTTTATTTAAAATGTGTCCTGATCATGTTCTTCAAAGGTGTGTATAGGAAGTAGATGCTTATGACATTATACATGCATGTCCTAATGAACCAGAAGGAGGACACTATTCTATGGTCAAAATAATTTACAAGATCTTGGGAGTACAGTACTTTTGGTCTACCATGTCCAAAGATGTTTTATTTTATGTGAAACATTGTGACGAAAGTCAGTGCATGGGACGACCTACACATACAATGGAGATGCCGCTACAACCCTAAATAGGTCTTGAACTATTTGAAAAATGAGGAATTGATTTTGTGGGACTTGTTGATCCACCTTCAAAAGGACATCACTACATTCTAGTCTATGCAGACTATGTCATAAAATGGGAATAAGTGAAGGCATTACCAGCAGCAAGAGAAGATAAGGTAGCTGATTTTCTATACAAACATATTTTTCAGAGATTTGGTGCACCAAGAGATAGTTTATGATCAAGGAACTCTGTGTATGTCTACTATGATGGAAGCCTTCATGCATAAGTACATGATGACAAAAAAAAAAACTACACCATATCATCCAGGAAAATGGACAAGTAGAAGTCACTAATAGATAATTGGAGAATATTTTAACAAAAAATATTTCTCTAGGAAAAACAGATTGGTTAGAAAGATTAGATGAAGTAGTATGGGCCTACAATGCAACATGCAAGACTGTTAGGCCCAATATGGAAAGCTAATGTACTGAGAGGGGAGGGGTGAATTAGTACTTCAAATCCTTTTCTCAACAATATCTTTACTGTTATGCATAAACCAAAAACTACTATAACATAACATAAAGCAAAAACAAATGAGTAACAATCATACATGATTCACTCCATAACACATATATTTTGGTTATGCAGAAACTCTTGGTTAGAGAGAAAAAATGCGGTGGGGATGGCACCCAGAACTTCACTGCTGCAATAATAAAGAGTGCTCGGTTAGAGCTACATATTTATCTATTCTGATAGCTTTCCCTATTAGGAGTAACAAGATCTGTTAGATCTACCTTGCTAAAGGATTTTACAACACTATATATATGCTGCACCTGGTTAGAGGATTTACAATTTATAGACTTGATTAGAGTCTTTTACCCTTGTACGTTAGGAAATAGGAAATCATCACAAACAAAGATAAACATAATAGCTCAATCACAATTGCATTCATTGTAATGAATCTATCCTAAGACACATTGAATAGAGACATGAAAACAAAGCATACAAAACTAGAAAATTATGCAAACTGAATGACGATTTGAATGCTCCTTCCATGCGGCTCCATTGTTCTTCTTTCCTCTCCAAAGAGTTGTGGATCTCACCTACAAGTGCACACACAATTGAAAGCAAGTAGACGGGGTTTTTGATCAAGAGTACTAGAAGCGTAAATTCGATAGTCTGATTAAGGATTATTCTCATTATTAGTCAAGATTGATGAAGATCATCCAATTTATAGATAAATTGGAGAAATGACAAGATTAGCATGATAGTGATTCAAATGGAAATTCAAATCAAGAATAGCAAAATTATGACATGTCTATGACAAATTGCTATGCAAGGGTTTATGACAATTTATGACAAATTCTATGTCAAGAATTTATGACAATTTATGACAATTTATGACAAATTGCTATGCAAAGATTTATGACAAGAATTTGAAATAGAAATAGACATTTAGGAATTTAGGAGAAATTAGAAAATTAGGTTAGAAATGATGACTTGGAAATTAGGAATTGATGCAAATTAGGTAAATTAATTAATAATTTCTCATTCATTAATTAATTTACAAAAATAGGAGGAATTAATTAGCCAATTAAATAAACATTTAATTGTGACAAGAAGACTTAGGATAAATAAATAAATTATTTAACCTAGAGGGAAAATGCCAAACAAGATTAAATGAATAAATCATAAAACCTTGGAAAATGAATTAGAAATACAAGGACGACAATTAGGTCTTGACAAAGGATCGTTGATATTGATTCGATCATGATTTTGAATTGATAAATGACCAGTGTTGATAAATGATTTGATTGAGATTGGTTGACAAAAATTAATGACAAATTGACCAAATTGACATGATTGGAAAGGACAAGGATCGATGACGAATCGATCGCAATATGACAAGATTGACAAGGACAAAGATCGACCAAAATCATGACTGAAGGTTGTTGTCGACAAGACCAAATTTGAAGGCGAGATGATAGAAGAATGACTCGATGCTCGCAAATGATAAAAACCAAGTACGAATCATAGGAGAAATGTTAATGCGATGCAAAAACCTAAAATGAGGCAATGCGCAAATGTTAAAGTATGATCCCGCAAGCGTTGACCATTTTTAGGTGTCTACAGTTTGCCCCTCTTTGAGACAATGTGATTTTAAGCATTGTTTCAAAGAACAGTAATGAAAATGCCCCAGACAATGACAATGACATATGCATGCCCCCTCGAGGAATTGGCCGGAAACATGCAAAAAAAGAGGCAAATTGATCGATAAAAATGATAGGATCGAACGGACTGACAATCGGAGATCGGATACATGAAGGACAAGCAATTGAAGATGCACAAGACTGCGATCAACATAAGATGGAGAGGACATACGTCCATCTATGCACTGACAAAGATCTATAAATGGGACCAAGAGAGTGAAAATTGTTCATTTGCACTAGCCCAAGAAGAGGATTTGTTGCTCTGGAAAAGGACACTTGCAGAGAGATGGCGAACATTCAAATGGTAGATCACCTCGGGGAATGCATACGCACGTACAAATGACCGGACGATGTGGGAGCAGCGATATGTATCTCAAAAACCCATGTTTTCAATTTCATGAATTTGACTTGCTTGCGGGACATTGCGGGGCCCACAGGGGATACAGAAACTGACTTCTACGCTTGTGTAGTGTCTTCTGCGCTTGTGTGAGGTTTTCTACACTTGTGTAAGGGTACACAAGTGCAGGTTACATGACACAAGCACAGGTTCCTTGACACAAACGCAGGTTCCTTGACACAAGCGCAGTTGTGCATTGGGAACTCAATTTTGGTCCAAAACAACACGCAAATGATCCGAAAAGGGGGGATAAGGGTAGGATAGGTCAGAATAGATGAAAAACACCCTGAGGTGGACATGAAAATGAGGAAATACAACCCATAGGAGCAAACCCTAAAAATGACAAAATGTGCCCCAATTGTGATGCAGAGTCGACAGTATCCGTTGATCACGCGGGAGAACCGACCTGACTGCTTCATGTTACGACATAGACTCAGAAGCACAGACAGAGATATATTAGCAGGACTTGAGACATGGTAGGGATGAGGAGGATAGAGGGAGAACCCAGTGATAGAGGCACGTGCTCCTTATGACAGACAATGGACACTATGTAGTTTGACATTATATAGTCAGCCTGCGGGCCATACTTAGGACAGATAGTCCAATTTTGTACTCTGATATTATTTTGACATATGATATGATATGCATCGATATGATGGGATGCAAATGACTTATGACTGATGTTATTTTTCCATGTATGGATGACGTATACACTGTTTATGGACCTTTGTGGAATATGTATGGATGTATATATTTTTTTGCTTATGCGTTTTTGATGCATTTATAATATGAAATGGATAAGATGCTTGATGTGATGCAAATGTACTAACCAAATGGATGCAGGATGCAGCATATGTGTGCGGGGAAATCGGAGCACTAAACTGAATTGACTATCCGAACTGATGGAAGAGATGTTAGTAAGAAGAAAATGAGATAGAAGACAGTTAAAGATGAAGAAAACTTGCTTTCAGTAATGCACTTTGTAGGTGAGAACCTTTATTTTTATGTAGCAAAATGGATGCGTAGCATCATGGCATTGAAGGCCAGAGCTGAAATGCAACCCTTTTTGCAAAGGACAGACACATCATAGACAAGCAACACTCACAATCAAAAAAGAAAAGGATCATGAACCATCCCGGTCACTCTAAATCACTCAGTGACATCATCGAGCAACATAGGAACATGACCGAAGCCAAAGATAAATCAATAAAAAGCTAAGATGCACAAATTCCAACAAATCAAACAAACACCTTGATCTTCGTTGTCAAAAGTTGAAAGTGCTGGTAGGACGATCATGCTGTCTGGTTTCAGGACATGTGGTACCCCGTCTAAGACAGGACACAGTCTGGTTTCGAGTATACCACACCCTGTATAAGACCCATGATAGTGTGCCAAGGACGAATAAATTTGCGGTTGATTGATATGACAAGTGCGATCAGTTTGAATGTCTGGTTTGAGTAACAAGTTCATCTATTAATGCGTGATTTCATTAAAGCACAATGTTCGATTGATTGCGAGGTATTGGATGGATGCTCAGTGATCTGTCTATGCACCAAGGGATCCTTTATTGCAAAATGTGTGTTTTTGGATTTTAATGTTTTGAAATGTTTTTGTGTTCATTTTTTTTCAGGACTTTTTATGATTTTTAGGGATTTTCATTTTTTCCGTTTTTAGATACTTTTTTCAGGACTTTATTCAATTTTTTTTTTATTTTTTTTTCAGGACATTTTTTAAATGTTTTTGAGATTTTTTTAGGACATTTTCAATTTTTTTGAATTTTTTTAGGACTTTATTTGATTTTTTAGAGATTTATTCAGGACATTATGTGATTTTTTAAAAAAAATTTCAGGACAATATTTGATTTTTTTGGATTATTTCAGGACGTTTTTCAATTTTTTTTTGAATTATTTCAGGACATTGTCCAATTTTTTTTTGAGATTTTTTAAGGACATTTTTCAATTTTTTTTGAATTTTTTTCAGGACATTTTTCAATTTTTTAGGATTATTTCAGGACATGTTTCAATTTTTAGGATTATTTCAGGACATGTTTCAATTTTTAGGATTATTTCAGGACATTTTTCAATTTTTTTTTGAGATTTTTTTAGGACATTTTTCAATTTTTATGATTTTTGATTTTTAATGACTTTGCCCCCAGTGTCTAGCAAGGCAAGGAATATGACAGGTGAATAAATAGGCTTGCTGAAATGTTGGTGGATAGAGGAAAGACAAAGGCCTTTTATTATGGAGATAATATGGATGCAATTTTAAGGGCTATTGCGTGATGGGACAAGAGATTGGATATCACAATGTAAAGTAGGGACAGGGCATGAGGGACATGTCAAGAGGTGTTTGAAACCATGTTTAAATTTTGCGTCCTTATGTCAGATCAAGATCAAGGAATGAAAAAGAATGTATGGATAGTGATAAGATATGGATAGGATAAGCAAGACCAAGAATGGATAAGAGACATGGACTGAAGGTCAGGATTGGATAAGGGATAGTGGCAGAAAGTTGCAATAAGCCAGGGAATATGGATGAAAGGTTGAAATAAGCAAATGGATAAATGACCAAAAGCTATGATGGACTAAAAGTTGCAAACAAGATGCTTGATGCTCATGAAGATCGTCATCCTTGTCAAGATCAAAGGTGGAAAGGGAAACTGGACATGAGGGACAACAGGATAACGGAGGGTAATGATAGGGGTTCGATAGGATAATGGAAGGGCAATAGGATATGAAGGAGGAAACCTGCCCCCAAGTGTGGCATGCAAGAAGTTCATAGATTACGCATGACGCCTATTTGCCAGGTTTTCATCATGGTACTTGCCCAAGGCGCCTGTTTGCCAGGTTTTCACCAGTGGACGAATTATTTGTGCTTTACTTTTTTCTTCTTTTTCAAATTTTTTTTTTTTTACTTTTTTTCTTTTTTTGCATTTTTTTGACTTTTTCAATAGAAGATGGACACATGATAGGGGATGGAAGAAGGACTCAAGCGTCTTTTTGATTGGATAGTAGCCTTGAAAAAAATGGACCATGACCTTTAAAAGTATGCTCAAAGACATTGGTAGGATAAGGACATGGAAAATGAGATGAAACTAAGGCGAGGATTTATGCAAAGGATTGGATCAAAGGGATCGAAGGATGGAAAATATGAATTGGATAATGGATAGGGTATTGGAAGAATTGGGCTTCAGTGGATGGAAATGTTGGCAAGATCGACATTGGCACACACCTTGAGGGGTGATGGACTGATGGAGGAAAGATGTATTTTGGATATTGAGATTTTGACGGAGGAAAGGCTTGGGATTTTGGGACATAAGGGCCCAAAATAGATGAAGAAGGTGATGGAGGGACAAATTTGAGAGGTTTGGATGGAGGAATAACAATTTTGGATGCCAATTTTGATGTTTCTTTAGGCTTTTGTGCTTCAAGGAGCTGCTTAGGGATCCACATGGTTTTTGATTTTTCATGCTTTTGTGGTTCCTTGGAGTGCATTGCTTGCACAAGGGATTTAGAAACCCATATATATTTTGACTTTGCTTTATTTTTCTCAGTGGGCCTTTGTGGCCTTTTGGATATATTTTTTTCTTTATAGATCATATTGTTCTTTGTTTTGACATGTCGATTATATTGGACATGTTGATCCTTGAATACATGTGGATTGCTAGACTTATGACTTTTATACTTGGCATCCAAATTGCTTGGAGGGGGAAAGGAATGCATGGATGGATATGAATGAAGTGGACTTCTTTTGGAGGGATGAAATTTACTCAAGGATGTGTGCCTTTGCTGACCTTGCCTAGAGGACGGAGGAATATAAGGACCTAAGATGGATGGAAGGTATGATGGGGAAGGTGTATGTTTTAATTTTGATGGAGGGATACCAACGTCTTGAGGAATTTCACTGAGGCCATGACCATTAGTATATTCTTTGATATGAAGGGATTCTTGCTTATGGAGATCTACTCCTTTGCCTTTATGAATATATTGACTTGTAGGATACTCTTTTCTTTGGGAAGAAGATGCGAGTCCATTATGAGGTGGATATGATATGAGAGAAATAATGAGATCTTGAAGTGGATCGGATTGCACCAAAGTGGAAGAACCCATTATGCATGTCGAGGGTTCATGAACATCTTGCACTGACACGTTAGAATCATGAGTGGGATTAGGATCATGAGGGGGACTAGGATCATGTAGTGGACATGGTTCAATGACAGGCTCTTCAAGAGATGGAATGGGAGAAATAATGGGATCATCAAAAGAAATGCAATCTTGGAGTGGATATGGAGGATTAAGACAAGGAGATGGAGGAACAAAAGGATCTTGTGGAGGATTTAAAGGAATAATTTGATCTTGACAAGGAGGAAGATCATTGGAATCCTCTTTAAAGGTGCTTTGCTCTTGACTTTCAATGGGATCATCGGAAAGGATGGAAGGGATATCTGGAATGTCAATGGGATCTGAAAGGATATTGTGTTCTTGGAATGGAAGGGGATCATTTGGGATTGGATGAACTAGGATATCTTGATCTTGCTCGGGTAATGGAGTGTCAATAGGACTTTGGATAGGATGGACAAGAATAGGGGAATCATCATGAGTGTCTAGGAGGATGGGGTCCTGGTCAACAATTGGATGGGATGATAAGGTTTCAGGATCTTGATCTTGATCTATTTTAAGACATGTTTCTTTATGCTCTAAATTATCCTCTTGACATGAGGTTGGACTTTGGATATGTATGGAGGATTCTGACAAGGAATCAATGTTTTGGCATGAAGGAAATGCACTTTGAACATTTGTGATGGATTCTGGCAAGGAATCGATGCTTGAACATGAGGAAGAGGGACTTCGAATGGGGTCCTCCAAAACAGGTATTGGCAATAAAGTGCATGGTGGCATTGGGTCTTGTATTTCTGAAACATGACAAGGATGTGCATCATGAATTGGATTATCATGGCAATCAATTATGGATAGCTCTTGGATAATTGCCTCCTTGGGTGTATTGTTTGATGAGGACAATAGAGAAGGTTCTTGTGAAACTTCTAAAGGTGTAGGGATAGATGCCACTGGAGAGTCAATTTGTTTGCGAGGGGATGAGGCATTGCTAGACATCAGTGTATTATCTTGATCTTCTTCAATAAACTCACTTGGTAGTTTCCTTAAGAGCATTGCAATAAAGCCACCTTTCTTTCGAGGTTTTGACATGATTGGATCTGGAATTTGAACTTGTTTTTGGTTTGATGTCATGTTTTGATATTGGACTTGGTCCAATTGTTCCAACATGTTTGAAACTTGGGTTCGTGTGTGCTGCAACCTTTGTTTTTGAATGTTTGGTTGGTGTTGTTGACATTGATATGTTGATTGAACTTGTTGATATTCCACCATTGGTTGAACTATTTGTTGACATTGTATAGTTGGTTGGACATATTGTTGAAATTGGACCATTGGTTGTATTGGTTGTATATGTTGGACCATTGGTTGTGTTGGTTGAAAATCTGATTGATAGTAAACACCTTCCTGTTCTTGTTGTGGAGGCACATAATGTTGAAATTGATGTTGTCTCTTTTCTTGAAATTGTTTCATCATCTCTATTTGGGAGAGGAGAGCTGGTATGTCTGATCATTCGATAAGAGACCTTACATCAATTGGCTCAATATTTGGATTTCGACCTGGAAGTTTTTGAAACATTTTGGACATTTGTGATCTATTCTTCGCAATGTTTTTCACTCTTTGTTCCAATATCTCCTCTTCTTGAGCTCGTTTCTCCTCTAGTTTTTGTATTTGGAGACTTGTTTTATCATAAAAAGTTTGATCGATATTGCCTTGTTGTTGGGTTGGATAGAATTGTGATTGCCTTGGATTAAAATTTGATTGCATTGTCAGTTGATATGTCAAACTTTGTTGCATCATTGGTGCTTGGAACCTTGTTTCAATAGACATGTCACTATGCAAATGCAATATTTTTGGAATTTTTCAAGGATAATGTATGATATGCAACTAAATGCAAACTAAAATAGATGAAAATACAATCTATGGCAAGAGTGCAACCTATGTTTTTGGTTGTTTTTGAAGATTTTGGACAAACTTTTGGAATGCAAATCTAAAAATGAGACCCTTAGGAAATTGAAATGATATCTAGACCTCAAAGGACAAAAGGACTTAAGTGACAAAAGGACAAAATGACAATGTCTCCCCTATATGCTTGGATACTAAGCTAGGTTTGACCAAATGTTGATGACAAAAGGACAAAAGATTTAATAAGGTCTAGACTTCTTAACAATGACTTAGGGTTTATCAAAGATTTGGATTACTCAAGTATGACAAAACCTAGTTTTGGCACTATATGCAAAGGGACAATTACTATGCAAATGACCCTAATATGATATGATAATGACCTAAACTTGATGAGGAGACCTAGGATATGCAAATATGAATGAATGACAATGGTATTACTCTAATGCAAGAGGACACATGCAAATGAATGACCCTTATTGATATGCAAAGGAGTATGACCTAGGTGAAACCTAACCTTGGTACTTGACAATGAACTTTGCAAAATGCAACCTAGGATGAACTTAAATGTAAGTGACATGAATGTTGAGACAAGATTTTGAACAATATTTGACAACCATGTTTGAAGATGAGTTTTGAATCTTGATAAACTTTTGTTGGATGAATATCTCTTGTGTTTGAACTTATGTTGGATCAATTTGTTTTGCTCTTTGAAATGGGATGCAATTCAACTTTTGACAAGCAAAGAATACAAGATATTGCAACTTAGACTCAAGACAATCATGCTCATTTCCACCATTCTTATGGTAGGCAAAGACATTAGGTACTTGAGAGGTAGACTCATTATGAGATTCAAGGAGAATACATAGATGCTTGACCCCATAGGCTCCCCTCCACGACACTCACTTCTCAGGGCAGCCAAGCATCAGTCCCCATGGAAATCTCCCCATGGCGAACTTAGTATCTCTTCCAAGTATCCGAATTTGTCCTTCTCAAGCAACTAGAAGGGTTTTTGGCCTCTAAAAACAAGGTGTTTAGTAAGGATTTCTGTTAAGCATTACTCCTTGATGTCACGCAAGCGTGATTGAGACATTAAGCCCATCAATATACCAAACAAATGTAGTCGCGCAAGCACGATTTAGACCAAGAGGCCCTACTTAGATGTTGATATGAGAAAGAGTCCAAGGGTCATCACTTCCCAAGTAACTGCAATTCCCACGTAATACTTCCTTCAAAGCTTTCGCTCATCGGGTATTTTTTTATAGTGAGTTAGAATGCCAAGGAATTCTAGCTGTACTCACTTTGGGTCATTCCCTTCTCACAATTATCACTTGCTTGCAAAAGCAAAGTGGTCGAGAAGGCAGGCCCTCTAAAGGAGACACATAATCAACAACACAAGCATGGTATCGAAGATCTGGATTTCTGATCACCCTAAGAAGGATGAGAGCATACTCTCCTACTCCAATGTCATACTCAACAATCAAAGCAAAAAAATGTTCATTCCAACCTATTTAGAAATCACTAGGTGCCTAAAAATTAAATACAAACACAAAGTTTGATTGTTTCTCCAAGGCAACCTGCAAAAACCCGAGTTAGAAGTTTGATTTGTTGTCTTTAACTATCGATTCTGCATAACACATGTTAGTAGTTTGATTCATTGTCTTTGCCATGCATAGACCAAGATTCTGCACAGATAATTAGTACCAAAAAACCAAAACATAGAAAACAAAATGCAAAAACTAAACAAATTTCAAGTAAAATACTGCATTTTTTACCTCTGTTCTGGATTTTACACAGGCGCAGAAGTCATGACACAGGCGCAGAAGTCATGACACAAGCGCAGAATGTCTTCAACACAAGCACAAAATGCATAACACAGGCGCAAGTTGTCTGACACAGGCACAGAAGTCTCCAGAAAGCCCTGCACTGCCCTGTTTTTGGGTTTTTTGGTCTGCAAATCAACTCAAAAGCACTCAAAGACACAATAAAGAGGTTAGATGGTTAGTGTTCACGTCAGGTTCACCAATTAATGTACGTTAGGAAATAGGAAATCATCACAAACAAAGATAAACATAATAGCTCAATCACAATTGCATTCATTGTAATGAATCTATCCTAAGACACATTGAATAGAGACATGAAAACAAAGCATACAAAACTAGAAAATTATGCAAACTGAATGACGATTTGAATGCTCCTTCCATGCGGCTCCATTTTTCTTCTTTCCTCTCCAAAGAGTTGTGGATCTCACCTACAAGTGCACACACAATTGAAAGCAAGTAGATGGGGTTTTTGATCAAGAGTACTAGAAGCGTAAATTCAATAGTCTGATTAAGGATTATTCTCATTATTAGTCAAGATTGATGAAGATCATCCAATTTATAGATAAATTGGAGAAATGACAAGATTAGCATGATAGTGATTCGAATGGAAATTCAAATCAAGAATAGCAAAATTATGACATGTCTATGACAAATTGCTATGCAAGGGTTTATGACAATTTATGACAATTTATGACAATTTATGACAAATTGCTATGCAAAGATTTATGACAAGAATTTGAAATAGAAATAGACATTTAGGAATTTAGGAGAAATTAGAAAATTAGGTTAGAAATGATGACTTGGAAATTAGGAATTGATGCAAATTAGGTAAATTAATTAATAATTTCTCATTCATTAATTAATTTACAAAAATAGGAGGAATTAATTAGCCAATTAAATAAACATTTAATTGTGACAAGAAGACTTAGGATAAATAAATAAATTATTTAACCTAGAGGGAAAATGCCAAACAAGATTAAATGAATAAATCATAAAACCTTGGAAGATGAATTAGAAATACAAGGACGACAATTAGGTCTTGACAAAGGATCGTTGATATTGATTCGATCATGATTTTGAATTGATAAATGACTAGTGTTGATAAATGATTTGATTGAGATTGGTTGACAAAAATTAATGACAAATTGACCAAATTGACATGATTGGAAAGGACAAGGATCGATGATGAATCGATCGCAATATGACAAGATTGACAAGGACAAAGATCGACCAAAATCATGACTGAAGGTTGTTGTCGACAAGACCAAATTCGAAGGCGAGATGATAGAAGAATGACTCGATGCTCACAACTGATAAAAACCAAGTATGAATCATAGGAGAAATGTTAATGCGACGCAAAAACCTAAAATGAGGCAATGCGTAAATGTTAAAGTATGATCCCGCAAGCGTTGACCATTTTTAGGTGTCTACAACCCTGTTAAAGGTTTCTCTTACAACTTCAAAATATTACAATAAGACTTTACAAATATCTGTAACTTTACATCTGAAATGCATAGCAGATTCTATGTGCTCAAAATAAGATTACCTTGCCTATAGCATACCTCGATAACTCATAAAGTAACTTGGTAAACCCTTCTGTTTACTCTGTTCCTCGACTATTCTCTGATAACCTTCTCGGTGACCTCTGTGTCTCTGTAACAGTCATAATACTCTGTGATTTCTCATGTATCACATAAGTCTTGCTTCATACACATATGCACACACATTTCTCACATTCACATATATTTCTAACCCTAAATTCATGCTATATAAATAGACTTCTTATGTCAGTGATCTGATTCATTGCTTCAATCTTACAAACATGATTTCTTGAATAAATAACCATGCAAAATATTTCATTAGTTAGATGACCTCAAAATTATACAAAATATGTATGTGCAATTTCCAATGTGATAACGGTTCTATGTGCCTTGATCTTGTAACACGTTTTCATATGTGTGTCCAGGTTCAATGAATCTGGTAACATGTTTCACTCAGTGTATATCAACTTGGTGTATTATCTTTACTGCTCGGTAGACATGAAATAACACTCAGTAGACAGCTCAGTGTATACTGGGCTTTGTGACTATTTTCCTTCTGTAACCGACTAGGCTGTTCATACCGACTAAATATTTTGGTAGTGGTAACCGACTAGAGTATATAGAATGACTTTGTATATAAAACTAATGGCAATTTGATAAGTAGTAACAATCTCCCCTTTTGACATTAGTTGAGATGTTTGACAAAACTACTTTCAAAGTCATTACTCAAAAATTTGTATACTTTACAAAATTTGACTAAACATGCAGTATATACATTAGTCATTGAAATAGTATAATCAAATATACTCCCCTTATCAATATGTTGTACAAATCTCTGTAATCACTGTTCTTTCCTTTGTTCATTGCTCGGTTCACTGCTCTTGGATACTCTGCATATTCGACTCATTCTCTGCTCGGTATACTCCCCCTGTATACTACACTCTGGTTGTTTGATACTTTGAATACTATACACTCCCCCCATGTACTTTGATGCTATATATACTCTTGATGATATACGCTGATATACTCCCCCTTTTTGACAAACATCAAAATTTAGTTACCATTGGTAGGTGGCAACTGATCAAAAATGGATTTGTACTTTGTCTTGGCTTCGGTGAGAGCGATAGAGAGTGCATCCTTTACACTGTCCATTAAAGAATTATGTGCATTAATATTAGCCAATAATGAAATTAAGCCATCTAAAGTTATTCCCTCTTATGTAGTAGAGAGATAAGTGGCTCGGTTTAGCTGTTCTTGAACGGATGAAAGATGAGGAAGGAATAATGTTTGAAGTGTCATTATGTCCATCCTGATCTTGTGTTCTTCATTCCTCAATTCCAATTGTTGAGCCATGAGTTGTTGTAGCTTAGTATAAAAATTCTGAACTGAATTGGGCTCGAGGGTCAACTTATTTGAGAGATCAGTGATCTCTTTCTCAATTGCTTCTGTTTTATTCTTAATGTCCTTAAGAAATAAAGAAAATGTGCAGAGTTTCTGAAATAATGAAAGAATGTGCTTGAGTTGAGGGGACAACTCAGCAATAAATTTGACAAGTTTTACCTTGCCAACAATAATGGATCTCTGTACTTCCTCTATCATTTTAGCAGTTAGCTCCTTGTCTTTTAGTTTGCTCAAGTATTCAGATGCATCTACTCCAGATGTCTCAATCTGATTAGGAGTTCATCCAATTGAATATGGATGGTTGCATCGGTTGATACTATAGCTGAAGGTAGCATATCTGATAGTAAGGTCTTGACCTTCTGAAGTACTTTATTCTTCTTTTGTATGGCCAGTTGCTTCTCCTGTTCAGCCTTTGCTTTGCATAGTTCACCGAATTCATTGAGTGCTTTCCCTTTCAATGTGGAGATGTCTACATTGGGCAACACTATCGGTTTTGATAAATCAATTTTGAAACTATGCTTTTTCAACTTCTTTTCTTTACCTTTCACCAGGTGAACCACTACAATATCTTGAGAGGCTTGAGGACCCTCAGTAGGTTGTTCGATAGAGACAACACTTTTGTTGGTTTCTTTAGCCTTGGTAGTGTCCTTCAGTGTCTCAGTGCTTGGTGTCTCAGCTGTAACATTTTCCATGCTAGAAGGTTCTTGAGAGGTTTGTTCTTGTGAAGTACCTTTTGCTGTAGACTTTTGACCTTCGGTGCCTTCACCTGTAGCCTGAGGAGCTTCGGTTGTAGCAAGTTAATTGATTGGTGGGTAAGGCTGAACTTGTTCCAAAACAGATTCACTAGAGACAAGTTTTGTATAAGCATTGCCTTCTATCATTTCTTGTTTAGGTGCCTCTGCATCCATGATATCTTCATCTATTTGAATGGTGTCAGTAGGGTCTTGCTCAGTGACACTAGGCTCTTGGTCGGTGACATCGACTATTTCCACTGTAGATTGTTCACCAGCATGCTTTCTTCAAAAGATGGTCTTCCATTGCTCTTTTGTTTCCTTCTCCACTTCTATATATACTGGCCATTCATCAATTTCAAGGCCTTTTGTTTTACTGTAAATTGAGTTTGGTTGTTTGTCAGATGTTCTTTTATTTCATCAACTGACATATCAAGAAAGAGATGCACCAAACTTCTTTCTCTGATTTGTTTCTCCGAGTCTAGGGCATATTGCCATCTGGTTTCAATATGTGCATATAATTCCTTAGGAATAGAATTACATACTTCTAATGGGACCACTCGGAATTTGAGAAGTGTGCAAATGATAGCTTCTTCAATTTGCCTCTTTTCATCAGCAGATCTGGATTCATATTTGACAAATTTGAATCCACCATATTCCTTTAGATTATTACAAAAAATTTCTACACTATGTACATCTACCTTCTTGGTTTTCACAATCTGAAATTTATTTGCATCTTCTGATTCGGTATCACTCGACTCTTTTGGCAAAATGAGTCTCTGAGTAGATTTCTTGTAAGTTCTAGTTACCTTAGGAATGGCACAGTCTTTTGTTTCTTACTCGGTAATGCAGCAGATGCCCTTGTGTTAGGTCTCTTTGTTGGAGGGGTCGGTAGGGGCATTGAAGTGTCTTGTTTCTTTCTTTTCAACACTTTTCCCTTAGGCAATTCGATGCTAAGTGTTATGGCTGCTTCTTGGGCTTCTGTCTCCTCTTCGGTGATGACCAGAACTCCTTTGATAGGTGTGGAGGAAGACTCTTCTCCAAATTTCTCAGTTAATGCCTTAATCATCTTTGTAGCTTTTCTTGTAGCCTTAGGTACTACAATGCTCATTTTTACTTTTTCCTTCATCTCTTCATAGGTTCCATACCTCAGCTCAGTAGTATGCCTTGGCAATGATAAATAGGCATCAATTTGTTGTTGTGTGATATCAAAATCAATCTCGTAACCCATAGGTGAAAAAGATTGAGTCCTCGGCTCCATATAATTCACATAACAGTAATCGGTGTCAACCTCAAAACATATTTCATCTTTGTATTTTTCTACCAGCTGTGGTGGAATCCGATACCTGTTATGCATTTTCTCTTAAAACTTGCTGAAGTAATCATCCATTATATCATTAAAGTTATCACCTAACTTCTTGATGAATTCATTGATCTGATGGGTGATTGGTTGGTGTAGTTCCCAAACAAATTTACCGACTATTGGAAAAAACTTCTCAAAGTAGAAAAACATACATACAAGTAGTGATCCAAATTTTAGAGTATTTGTCATGTTGTTCTTCTTCAACTTCCTGATTGTGTTAAGATTTTCAAACAAGTTCTTCAGCAATACTTCACACAAGTCAATTTTCATGCCTTTCTTAACAATTTTGTATGCTAAGTCCACTGTTGCATAGGGTACACTATTTTCCCTTGCCGATTGGAAAAAATAATAACCAATTACTCTAATGGAAAATTTGAGTTCAGGATCAGTGACATTGTTCAACTTCAGACCTCTGTAATATGATTCAACTCCAGTCAAACTGATCAATTCCTTCTGTGATATCATTTTCTGTGCTCGGGCATGATCATAGATAGGATAACCGGTGATCAAATGAATGATTTCTTTAGTGATCTTAAATGGTTTCTCTTGTAGCCACATGAAATCATCATGCACTCAGCTTAGTACAAACTTGATCCACTGGGGTTTGAACACACGAGGATAGGTTAGGGCTTCAGTCAATCCCTTGATTTTGATATGCTCATACTTGCTATCCATTTTACCATTTGTGCACAATTCATCATAGGTATCTTTGATCTCAACATGACCGAGTTCTTCAACATGGCATTTTGTGAAGAATCTCACATCCTCGACTAACAAGACTCGATCCGGGATGAGTGAGAAAGCAGTTTTGTCATCCGGTTCAGATGCAATTTTGGGAGTCAAAGAGTATTTTAGTGAGGGCTTTTCTACATTTGTGACAACAATGGGGTCTTGGATCTTAGATGCCATTTTGATTTCAGATAAAAATTGACACAGGAACCTTAGGGTTTGAGAACTTAACAAATGGTAGACACTTCACACTCAGCAGATAATAACAACTTAATGAGTTCGGTAAACCAGCTTAGCAATGCGATGAGATTCAATGTAAATACCTTAGATTTTTCTTTGAAGATGGTTTGATCACCTTGATTTGCTCTACTCTACTTCTTGAAAACTTAGTGAATGAAAATGACCACGAAAAACCTTTTAAGTACTCAAAAATACCTTATCGGGCTTCGTGCAAGTTAGGTCAAAGACATTAAATGCACTCGGTTCACTTAATTTTCTTTCTCTTTTTTTTGCACTTTAATCGACTAACTAGATTTCCTTCATATACCGACTTGACAGGCTTCCTGAATTCACCGACTTAACAGTTTTCCTGTAAAGTGCTCCAAAAGACTTTGATAGAATTTCAAACTTACTACTACATCTTACTATGCAGATTTTGAATTCAGTACATACTAAAATAGGAACTGTTTAAGATTTATCCTTGTGAGAATGCAATCCCTTCATACCTTTACCGATTAATTTGGAGTGGGAGCACCTAACTTGGTAGGTAAGGTGCTTTCTTTATTTGACACAATTTCCTTCTTTCTCCAAATCATCTTTAATTTTTCTTTTATTTCCTTAGTGTCTTCTCTAGGTTGATCTCTACAATCTCCAGCCAAGTGTCCAACTTTGTGACAATGAAAACATGCCATACCAGGATTTCTCCATGATCTTTGATTATTCATTCCAAACCTTATAAAGTAGTTGGCACTTATATGTCCATATCTTCCACAACATTCACACCATATCCTTGTATTGTCATCCCATGGTACTATAGAATATTGTCGGTAAAGATCTGTGTGAGTTTGGTAACCTCTAGTATTTGCTCGGTGTGCAGACCACATTTGGTTCTTTTGCTTAAACCAACACTTCTTGGTAATATGTCCATATCTATTGCAGTTTTTACAAAACCCTTTGAATTTTTCCTTTTGATAATTGTTAACAGACTTTTTCCTACATTGATTAGATGTGTGACCATATTTATTGCAATTGTAACATTAACCATTGGTCTTAGTGGTATTCGGTTGCTTACCTTTTCTGATTTGACACATGTTGGTAGTATGACCTTGATTTCCATAGTAGTAGCAAATAGGCTTCTTCCTTTTGATGTTATTCCTTTTTCCAGCTTGTTTTGATGACTCTCCTCTCTTGGTAGTGCAGATTCCCTTCTCGGTAGAGTCTTTTCCTTCGTAACTGAGTCCTCCTTCTTTGTAGGTTCGTCTTGTGTTCAGTTGCTCATGCAACATCTTTGATGCTTCATAACTCTTCTTCAGTGTTTCCTTGGATTTCTTCTCTGTTTCAAGTTCATTGCTCAACCTTGATACTTTAAGTTTCAATGCTTGATTCTCATCATTTTTCAGATTTTCTTCATGATGTGTATAACCTAGTTGATCTGTCAGATTTTGTTGAATACCAGTTAGCCTTATGATTTCATCATTCTTATCAGATACTAAGACTTCAAGTTGTTGTTTCTCTCTTTGTAGATCTCTTGCTTTATCCTCGGCTATCTTTAATGCATCTAGATTTTCAGTCATCTGTGTATTGAAATGTTCATGTTCTCTTTTCATTGCTTTTAGTTGATCAACCAATGCTTTGTTCTTTTATTTCAACATTCCAATCATTTCTTCAGTTTCTTCAGATATACTATTCTCAAATGATGTCTTTATTTGTTCCACTAACTCTTGAGAATCCTGCAAGTCATCAGATAATCTTCTCCTTAATTTCAAATATTTTTGCATTTGCCTTTGCATGTCTGCAATCACTTGATTTGCATTATCTAGCTCTTTTTGTAGATACACAATCCTTCGAGATTGTTTATAGCCTTCCATTGATAAGATCTTTCTCTTTAGGTAGTTAAACCCTTTTCCAAGATTCAAGCTCTGATACCAATTGTTAGGCCCAATATGGAAAGCTAATGTACTGAGAGGGGAGGGGTGAATCAGTACTTCAAATCGTTTTCTCAACAATATCTTTACTATTATGCATGAACCAAAAACTACTGTAACATAACATAAAGCTAAAACAAATGAGTAACAATCATACATGATTCACTCCATAACACATATATTTTGGTTACGCAGAAACTCTTGGTTACAGAGAAAAATTGCGGTGGGGATGGCACCCACAACTTCACTACTGCAATAATAAAGAGTGCTCAGTTAGAGCTACATATTTAGCTATTTCTGATAGCTTGCCCTCTTAGGAGTAACAAGATCTATTAGATCTACCTTGCTAAAGGATTTTACAACACTATATATATGTTGCACCTGGCTAGAGGATTTACAATTTATAGACTTGATTAGAGTCTTTTACCCTGTTAAAGGTTTCTCTTACAACTTCAAAATATTACAATAAGACTTTACAAATATCTGCAACTTTACATCTGAAATGTTGTAGTAGATTCTATGTGCTCAAAATAAGATTACCTTGCCTATAGCATACCTCGGTAACTCATAAAGTAACTCGGTAAACCCTTTTGTTTACTCTGTTCCTCGACTATTCTCTGATAACCTTCTCGGTGACCTCTGTGTCTCTGTAACAGTCATAATACTCTGTGATTTCTCATGTATCACATAAGTCTTGCTTCATACACATATGCACACACATTTCTCACATTCACATATATTTCTAACCCTAAATTCATGCTGTATAAATAGATTTCTTATGTCGGTGATCTGATCCATTGCTTCGATCTTACAAACATGATTTCTCGAATAAATAACCATGCAAAATATTTCATTGGTTAGATGACCTCAAAATTATACAAAATCTGTATGTGCAATTTCCAATGTGATAACGGTTTTGTGTGCCTCGATCTTGTAACACATTTTCATATGTGTGTCTAGGTTCAATGAATCTGGTAACACGTTTCACTCGGTGTATATCAACTTGGTGTATTATCTTTACTGCTCGGTAGACATGAAATAACACTTGGTAGACAGCTCGGTGTATACTAGGCTTTGTGACTGTTTTCCTTCTGTAACCGACTAGGTTGTTCATACCGACTAAATATTTCAGTAGTGGTAACTGACTAGAGTATATAGAATGACTTTGTATATAAAACTAATGGCAATTTGATAAGTAGTAACAAAGACTACTACAATTTTTTCTCCATATGAGTTAGTATATGGAAAAACTCTTGTTATGCCTATTGAATTTGAGTTGCATACATTAAGAACAACATTGGAAGTTGGTATTAGTTTATATAAAGCAGAAAAGATCAGAATTCTACAGTTGAATAGGTTGGATGAAATGAGGATGGAATCTTTTTAGCACACTGAGATGATACAAAAGAAAAGAAAAGTATGACATGATAAACATATTGTTTCCATACAATTTAGAAAAGGAAATTGGGCTTTATTATTTAACTCCAGATTCCAATAATTCAAGGGGAAGTTTCACACAAGATGGTTAGGACCATTTGAGATTGATCGATTTTTTGATAATGGGGTAGTTTAGTTGATACCTATAGATGGGGAAAGAAGAACTATGTTGGTTAATGATCATTATTTGAAATTATATCATAAACCAACATCCAAATATGAGTTTTTTTCAGAGTTGCAGTCTAGAGTTGAACATTTCATCATGGAAGATGTCACTTCCCTAGTGGAATTCAGTTTTGAGTGAATACAGAAAGAAGATAGAATAAAGGAGTTAAATTGAAAACCAAATATGGTGGTTTATCTCCCAAAAAAAAATGGGGATGATGGAAAACCATAAATGACAGTCTACCCCAGGAGTGAATTAAAAACTAGAAATTATGATTCATACCTGAGAAAGTAAATTTGAAAACTAGCAATGACAACTTTACTTGGATCAACTTCAATTCACTCCTGATGAATCCCAATGGCTCTCAATATTCTCAAATACATTTTTTGCAAGTATTAGTATCAATGAATATCTCCAAAATGCTCTTGATCATTTACTTTGAGGAAAGAATCTCTCCTTTTTCAAGAAGATTGTCCCAAATCATTTAATGCATCATTCAGTCCATGCAGGATGATCCCTGAGTAAATCTTAATTATCTTATTGGTTCTTTACCAATTGAGTTGATATATATGCTCTGGCTCACTCCTGATCGGTATGTTGCTTTGTACTTTTGGCAAAATGGTTAATACTTGATGATAGATCCTGATTGACACGAGTTAATAAGTTATGCATGGAACCTCCTGACAAAATATGCATTAAATGAAGAAGGTATACAATTATTGCAAATATTATTTTTGAAGTATTATTTTCTAATTTAGTAAGTGTAAGGTATAATTAAATATTGTTTATATAGACATCTCCATCAATTCATTTTTAACATTATTATTACAAGTTTTAAGTATTAAATCAATGATGATGGAGAGATAAGAATTTATGTTTCTAATTTGAAGTAATGATTATTGTGAAAAGCATACACACATGTTACGGCTACCACTAACCTAGAAAATCAAGGAATAAGTATAGAGAAGTGGTGTGTGGATCATCCAATTATTCTGAAATTAATGAAAGAATGTGTGTAATAAATCATTACTTGTGCTAAAATTTTTGCAGTTAAAAGCAAAAAAAGTCCATTTCTTTTTCTGACTAAAAAAGGAATAGTAAAATTTGCAAAATAATTTTCAATTGCAAAGTTGAAGATGGGGAATAAGAGAAAGACAGAGACATAGAATTTTAGTCTAGACCCTCAGAAAAAGAGAATGTTAGAACAAGAAGGCTAGCTAAATTTATGATAATGTACGAAGGTTTTGAGTTGGATTTAGTGGAAGAATTTGTAAGAAATTTTCATGTAAATGTTACTAGAGTTGATGGAGAGGTCATAGAAGTTACCCCTCAAGTTATCAGTGAATTGTCAAGGTTTCCAACAAAAGGGGAACTAGTAATCAAGGGCATATTAATTTTGAAGAGATGGTTGATGCATTCCATGAGGGGAATGAACGACAACCTGAGTTACATGTCCATAAAGGAAGAAAAAAGGGAGTAATAAAAAATAGCTTAGAGGAACCCTGGAAGATGGTGGTACTATGGTTAATGAAATTCTTCAACTGTGAAGGCCAATGTGAGACTCTATTGGGACTGGGTATGCAATTTTTGATGCATTTGAGGTATGGAAATACCTAACATGAGGCTAGAATTAACCTTCTATCTTTCCTATTTTCTTAAATTTCCTCTATGCTATCTAGGGTGAAGGATAAGGATAGCTCAATAAGATATCATAGTTTTATTCACTTAATTATAAAGCACCATTTCTTAGAAAAAGAATCTGTGAAAGAAGGATGGTTGGAATTTGTGTTTACACCTATGAAGAAAAATGCCAAAATGGGACCCACGATCAAAAGGGTTAAATTGGAAAAAAGGAAAAACATCGAAGAAGAAAACAATAATAGAAATTGATGGGTCTAGGCCCACTAAAGTGACTAAAGGGAAAACATTAGATAAGAAAAGGAAATTATAAAATGATAAGTCTAGAACCACTAGAGTTACTCATAGATCTTTGAAAAGGGCAATTCAAGATTAGATATAAGGAAAATTTATCCCTATTGCTACCACCTCACAAGCTCCTGATGATCCATCTTCTCCAACCCCTTGTGATCCTACTTCCCAAGTTCCTAACAAAACCCCTGAAGTTCCTTAGCCCGCTGAGACTTAGGAGCTTGTGTCATCTGTGATGATGTGATAAATCAATAATGATCTGGTCAACTACTGAGAGGGGGGGGGGGGTGAATCAGTAGATAGAAAACAAAAAAAAATTCACCAAACTCAAACCCAACTCATAAATCAATCACTGAACTAACTGTAGCTAGGAAATTGGAAATCATCAAAGCAAGTAGTATTAGTAATCTAGCTCAATCACGAAAGCTCAAATGCAATGATCAATCCTAAACACACTCAATAAAGACATGAAAACAAGACATCAATTCAAGATTGAAAACTAAGCAAACCAAATGCAGACTTGGATGTCTCCTTCATGTGGCTCCATTGTCCTTCTTTCTCCTTCAAATAGCTTTGTTTGTGGATCTCACCTACTAGTGCATAAGCATGATATGAAAGCAAGTAGACAAGATTGTAGCGCAAGAATACTCGAAGCATGATTGATTCGACTAGGTAGGGATCTTGATTGAAGAAAATCATCCAATTTATAGACAAATTGGAGAAAAGATCAAATTAGCATGAAGAGATTCGAATGGAAATTGCAAATCAAGAATGTCAATTATGACAAATTATGACAAATTTGCACTTTCTATGCAAGATTGATTGATTGATAATTCATGACAATATTATGACAAATTTCTATGTCAAAATTGATTGATTGTCAATTATGACAAATTATGAGAAATTGAAATGTCATTCCCATGAAATTAGGAGGAAAATAGGAGACAATTGAAAAATAAATGAAATAGAAATTAGGAAATTAGGAATTAGAAATTGATGAAAAATTAGGAAATTAGGAATTAGGAGAAATTAGGTAAATCAATTAATAATTTGTCATTTATTAATTAATTCACAAAAAGAGGAATAATTAGTTAGCCAATTAAATAAACATTTAATTGTGACACGAAGACTTAGGATAAATAAATAATTTATTAATCCTAGAGGGGGAAATGACAAACAGGGTTAAATGAATAAAATCATGAAACCCTAAAAGATGAATTAGAAATGCAAGGATGACAATTAGGTCCTGACAAAAGATAATTGACATCGATTCGATTTGATCATGATTCTAACTTGATAAATGACCAATGTTGATAAGAGATTTGATTGATAAATGCGCCAATTGACGAGGAACAATGACTAATTGATCCAAATTGACATAATTGAGAAAGACAACAATCGATGACAAATTGATCACAAAATGACAAAATTGACAAGAAGACAAGGATCGATGACAAAATAGATTGCAAAATGACAAGATTGAAAATGTCAACGATCGATGACAAATCGATCACAAGACAACAAGATTGATGACAAATTGATCGCAAGATAATAAGATTGAAAACGACAACGATCGATGACAAATCAATCGCATGATGACAAGATTGATAAGAGGACAAAACCCTAATTAGGATTGACGATGTCCAAAATGATGACAAATGAATACGCACATTGATGTGACAGGATAAGATTGACCAAAATCATGACAAATATTGTTATTGACAAGACCAAATTTGAAAGCGAGAAAAATGAGGAATGCAGAAGGACTCAATGCTCGCAAATGATAAAGACCAAGTGCGAATCATAGGAGAAATGTTAATGCGACGCAAAATTCCCTTAAATAAGGCAATGCGCAAATGTTAAAGTATGATTTCGCAAGCATTGACCATTTTTAGACGTCTACATTTTGCCCCTCTTTGAGACAATGCGATTTTAAGCGTTGTTTCAAAGAACAATAATGAAAATGCCCCAGACAACTAACAATGACATACGCATGCCCCTAGAGGAATTGGCCAGAAAAATCTAGAAAAGAGGCCAATTGATCGATAAGAATTATAGAAGACGATAGGTTCGAATGGATCGCCAAGACTGACGAAAGAAATGTTAGTAAGAAGAAATTAGACAGAGGGCAGTTAGAGATGAAGGAAAACTTGCTTTCACAAATGCACATAAGTAGATGAGAACCTTTATTTAATGTAGCAAAGCGGATGCAGAGCATCATGGCATTGAGGGCTAGAGCTGAAATGCAACCCTTTTTGCGAAAAACAAACACATCGCAGACAAACAACAATCACAATAAAAAAGAAAGGGACCATGAACCATCCCAGTCACTCTAAATCACTCAGTGACATCATCAAGCAACATAGGAACATGATCAAAGAGAAATCAGGAAAAAGATAAGATGCACAAATTCCAACAAGTCAAACAAACATCTTGATCTTTATTGTCAAAAGTTGAAAGTGTTGATAGGACGATCATGCTGTCTGGTTTAAGGACATGCGGTACCCTGTCTAAGATAGGACATAGTCTGGTTTCAAGTATACCACACCCTATATAAGACCCACGATAGTAGTGACAAGGACAGATGATATTGATGTTGATTGATTGATATGACAATTGTGATCAGTTTGAATGTTTGGTTTGATTGAAAAGTTCATCTGTTAATGCGTGATTTGCAGTAAAGCGGAGTGTTGGATTGCATGTCATTGGAGGGATGCTCAGTGATTTGTCTTATGCACAAAAGGGATATATTTTTTGCAAAATGCTTTTCGAGTTTTTATAATTTTTTTGTGTTCATTTTTTCAGGACTTTATATGACTTTTTAGGGATTTTTTCAGGACATTATTTGATTTTTAGAGATTTTTTCAAGACATTATTTGATGTTTAGGGATTTTTTTTAAGGACATTTTTCAATTTTTTTGAATTATTTCAGGACATTATTTGATGTTTAGGGATTTTTTTCAGGACATTTATCAATTTTTTTGAATTATTTCAGGACATTTTTCAAATTTTAAAAGTTCTAGTGATTGATCATGACAAGGGGAACGCACCCAATGCACATTTGAAAGACATATGTACAAGAAACCAGAGTATGCAAGACAATGATGTTGACCAATCACAGGCCTGGAATAGAACATTGGGTCAAGACAAAGATAGACATGATAAACCGGCCGAGAGAAAGCATAGCTAGAGGTCATGACAGATGACGGAGCAATGATCTCGTTACACATGGCACCTGATTGCCAGGTTTTCACCATGGTACTTGCCCAAAGCGCCTGTTTGCCAGGTTTTCACTAGAGGGCGAATCATTTTTCTTTACTTTTTTGCTCTTTTTCTCTTTTGTTTTTTTTTTCACTTTTTTCACTTTTTTTGTATTTTATGCTTTTTTTATTTTTTTGTATTTTATGCTTTTTTGATTTTTTTGTATTTTTTCATGATCATACTTGAAAAAGTGCTAATAGAAAATTATGTCCAGTACTTGCGAAGGTGCATGCTATTTACAGGATCGGACAAAGGTTCACCTTTTGGGGTGGCAAGCTAATATGCCCCCGAGCCATAGGCTGCAGTTACTATGAAAGGCCCAACCCAATTAGGTTCAAACTTGCCTTTGATGATGTCAGTAGATTGTGCATTCTTGGGGTTTGCCTTTAAAACCAGATCTCCCACTTCGAAGTGTCGCCCTTTGACCTTCTTATTATAAGAGCGACGGAGATGATTTTGATATGCTTGCAAATGTGTCAGGGTTGTCTGACGTTTCTCATCTAACATCTCAAGCTGATGCAACTGAGAGACTCTGTGTGTCTCATCATCAATCAGATGTTGCAAGGAAACACGCAAGGAAGGAATCTCCACTTCCAAGGGTAAAATGGCTTCCACACCATACACCAAGGAATAAGGTGTTGCACCAGTAGGTGTGCGGATAGAAGTGCGATAAGCCCATAGTGCTGGATTCAACTGTACATGCCAATCTCGACCAGCGTCATTGACAACCTTTTTCAGGATCTTGATAATGGTTTTATTTGATGCTTCAGCTTGACCATTACCCTATGGATAGTATGGACTGGAGAAACGGTGTTGGATATGAAACTTTTCACAGAGTTCCTTGACATCTTTATTCTTGAAGGGATGACCATTATCTGTGACTATGGAAAGGGGAACCCCATATCTGCATATGATATAGTTCAATAGGAATTTTGAAATTTGTACACTAGTGATATAGGTCATGGGGATAGCCTCGATCCATTTTGTAAAATACTCTATGGCTGTAATGATGAACTTGTGTCCATTTGCAGATGTTGGGTGAATCTTGCCAATAAGATCCAATCCCCATAGAGAAAAGGGCCATAGAGATATGACAGAATGAAGCTCTTGGGCTGGTGCATGAATGTAGTTTCCATGGATCTGGCATTTGTAGCACTTCTTAACAAAATCATGAACATCTTTTTCCAGAGTGGGCCAATAATACCCAGCACGAATCAACTTTTTGGCTAAGCTCAGACCATTGAAATGGCCCCCACATATACCATCATGAACCTCGTGTAAAGCCGTTTGTGCTTCATCAAAATCCAAACACTTGAGGAGGGTATGGTCAAAGGAATGATGGTAAAGGGTGTCAGCAATGATGACATATTTGGCTGTCTGTCGGATGAAGGCTCGACGTTGGTTAGCGGAAAGGTTAGGTGGTAAGGTTTGGGATTTCAAGTATTGATATACATCATTGTACCACGGGGAGTTAGGACCAACAAGAATGCACATCACATCTGCTGTCAAAATGTCAAAAGAAGGAACAAGCAATTGTTCGACCAAAAATTCACATTTATCCATATTGTGGGGCATATTTAACATGGAAGCGATCGTAGCCATCGCATCTGCCGACCTGTTTTGAATTCTTGGAACTTGACTGAAACGGATAGTTGTGAATTTTGTCTTGAAGAAATATACCATGTGCTTGTAGGGAATAAACTTTTCATCTTTTGTTTCATAGTCATCATTCACTTGTCGGATGACTAATTGAGAATCTCCATAGACTTGTAAATGCATGATGTTCCAGTGGACCGCTACTCAGAGTCCTTTGACCAGTGCTTCATACTCTACAATGTTATTGGTACAATGAAAAGTTATTATGTAGGACTTGGGAATAGCATCACCTTGAGAGGTGACAAACAAGATGCCTGCTCTGGACCCGAACTTGGTATGTGATCCATCAAAATATAACTTCCATTCATTAGAAGATGTGAGAGCAAAGACTGATTCATCTAGAAAATCGGTCAACATGGGATGATCATCATAAATAGGAGCCTCTGCAAGTTGATCTGCTATGACTTGTCCTTTTATCGCCTTTCGCTCCATATACTCAATATCAAATTCACTGAGGATCATAACCCACTTTGCTAGGCGACCCATCAAAGCTGCTCTGCCAAGCAAATATTTTAGGGGATCAATTTTTGCAACTAGCAATGTTTGGTGATTTAACATATAGTGTCGGAGCTTCTGTGTTGCAAATACCACTGCTAAGCATGCCCATTCAATAGTTGAATAATTCAGCTCATAGCCTACTAGTGTCCGGCTGATATAATAAATAGCTCGCTCTTTTCCGCTCTCATCCTATTGGGCCAAGAGAACTCCTAGTGCCATTTCAGTTGCAGAAATATACAATATAAATGGCTTTCCTTCTATAAGAGGCATTAGAAAAGGCGGCGACAGCAAATAGTCCTTGAGAGCCTGAAAGGCTGATTGACATTGCTCAGTCCATTTAAAAGCGACTCCTTTATGCAATAGATGCTGGAATGGATGACATTTGTCTGCCAACTGAGCTATAAAGCGACGGATTAACTGTAGCTTTCCTTGCAGACTTCTTAGTTGACAGAGATTAGAAGGAGGAGGCATATCCATTATTGCTTTAACCTTGGTAGGGTCGACTTCAATGCCTCTGTGAGAAACAATGTACCCTAGTAATTTGCCAGCTGTGACACCAAAGACACACTTCTTTGGATTGAGTCTGAGCTTGTAGGTCTCCATTCGGTCAAAGATTGGGCCCAGGATGGCTAAATGACTATCTCTTGTGATAGATTTGCATAATAAGTCATCAACATAGTCCTCCATCAAAGTATGCATGAAATCATGGAAAATTGTCGTCATCACTCTTTGATATGTTACGCCTACATTTTTAAGACCAAAGGGCATCACATTCCAACAATAGGTACCCCAAGCACATGTGAATGTAGTCTTATGTTGGTCTTCAGAAGCAATGCGAATTTGGTTATAGCCGGAGAAACCATCCATCAATGAGAGCATCTCATATCTAGCAGTCATGTCAACTATGATGTCGATATTTGGTAGTGGAAAATCATCTTTAGGGCATGCTTTATTGAGATCCCTAAAATCTGTACAGATTCTGATTCCCCTAGTTACTTTGCTAACTGGTACCAAATTTGAAATCTAGTCTGCATAATCGATGGGTCTGATAAAGCCCATATGCAGTAATTTTTTCAGTTCTACCTTGACCAAAAGAGCCACCTAAGGATGCATCTTTCTAAGTTTCTATTTGACAAGCTTGGCATCTGCTTTTAATGGCAAGTGATGAAGGACTAATTCTGGATCGAGGCCAGGCATATCTATATAGGACCATGCAAAGCTAATCTTCTTCTCAAGAAATAAATTGACAAAATCTATCTTTTCTTCTTTTGATAGAGAAGTAGCAAAATGAATGACCTTAGGGTTGTCAGGTGTACCCAAATTGATTTCTTCAGTCATTTCCACAAGCAATGTTTATTTATCTTGACTTGATAGGGGTATATCTACTCTTCCACCTTTGGGCGCCTCAGAGAGGTTTTCACCCGCAGGTATGTCTTTTATTTTTACTTTTGCATGATCAGAGAGTGCCTTACGGTTTTCACTCAAAGACCTATCTTTTTTATTTTTAACTTTTTCTTTCCTTTTTTCATTTTGATGATTGGAAGATGAAGTTGACTCCCCAAAATATGCTATGGAATCTAGATCAATAGCAAATCCTGCCTTATGATCACCTTGTGGTATGCCTTCCTGTAGTCCAAGGAATTCTGCAATTGCTTCGTCATTTTGAGAACAATCCAATGTGAGTGGTTCTTGTTGGTCATGTTGGATAAGCTGGGGATAGATGAGGGGCATGTCATCATCAGTTTTAAGGAGGGAGAGGACTGAGATGGTAAAGATGTAAACATCCGTGGTATCATTGTCTCAACTGCTTGTATCTGATGTGGAGCTTGGGTCCCAGAATGACTCTATCCAAGCATTAGGACATGTTTTAGGAGGGGGAGTTATTTCATGTTTGTCTTCCATAGGCAAATTATTAGGGTCAAGGAAAATATTGTCAAGGGCATACGAGCTAGAAGAAAAAGAACTCCACTCCCATTCATTAGAATCAATTTCAGGTCGGATATCCTCAGGTGTTATTTCATCATTAGAGTCACGCCCTTTTCCACAAATGGTCACTTTGGTAGATGAGGATCCAATTCACAATGGTACAAAACCTAACCCTAAAGTTGGAGGTTGCATCTTGGGTATAATAGGTTCTAGCCTTCCATTCTTGTTCAGGCCTAAGCCACTGCAGCCGTCATATCCTTTCTTTTGTAGCATAGTAAATCCTTTGCCGTACCATTCCACTAGCAACCTGACAGGTGGGGTCTCAGTTGGATCCTTATAAAGCCAATCTATGACATCATCATCTAAAATTTCTTTGTCAAGTTCACCCCATCTTGTAAATGTAGTAGGAGGTTGATATTGAATAACTACCTTAGGTTCCTTTTGCAACAAATGTGGTTTGCCATATGATTTTGGAGATATTGGTAAATTCTCGATGAGGAATGTTTGATCCATTGAATATTCTCCACATCCTTGGTCCTGTATCTTCAATTTTCCTTTGACAGCATCTAACAATTCATTAGGATCCACATAACTATGTGAGTGGGCCTCTCTATTGACTAGGACTTGTTGCTGAGGGGAATCCTTTAGAGTAGCACAAAATTGAAATGGATTAGGATCTCCTAGAATTGTTATCTTAGTTCCATTGTAAGGATATTTTAAACATTAATGATAAGTGGATGGAACTACTTTCATTGCGTGGATCCATGGACGGCCAAGAATCATATTGTAAGGGAGATCAAGGTCTAAGACCTACAAGAGAGTGTTTTCTGTCACTAGACCGACTCTAATAGGTAATGTAATTATCCCTTTAGATGGGCACTCAGCATCATCATATGCTTTGATTGTTATTCTTCTAGAAGCATCAATGTCATTTTCTGTATAACCAAGGCCAATGACCACTCTCAAGGTACAAATATTAAGACCCGCTCTGTCATCTATCAAGACTCATCGGATTTTGCAATTATGGAGAAAGACTTCAAGGTGTAAAGGATCATTATGAGGGAGCTTATTAGGTGAGATATCATTATCAAAAAATGTGACATTTTGGGAAACAACTAGATGTCCAATTCGAGCTTGAAACTGGTCAACATCAATGTCTGTCGGGATAGTGGACTCAATTAAAGCTTTATCTAGGACCGCATGATGCATGGGGGACATTTTCAACAACTCAAGGATTGATATTTGTGTAGGTGTTTTTCCTAGATGATCCAAGAGATTATACTGACTTACAGGAGTTGGTTTGGGAGGAGCTGCAGGAGCTCCTTTCAGGACTATTTTGGATCGACAAGTGGTGATTGTGCAAGAAGGATCTTGTCCCTTTATTCTTAGGGTGGAAACATACTCATTTGATGCTCAAAAACAATTGATGACATTGTTATAACCAGTACTTGCATAATTTTCTGTTTGGGTAGAGTTTGAAGAAGATGCTTTACCCTTGTCATGATCAAGCAAAGGAGTTTTGAAAATGGTATGATCAGTGTTAGAGGTTGCGTTGGGTGGATCTACCTCAATTACTCCTTGCTTTAACAAGTCTTGAATCATACGTTTCAATTGAAAACATGACGCGGTTTTATGTCCTTTTGACCGATGGTACTCACAATATGCATTATCATTCCACCAATGTAGTTTTACCACTAGTTCTGCCTTGAAATCTGGTAGCTTAATAAATTTTGCTTGTATTAATTGTTTCATTACTGACTCAATAGGCTCTCCCAATGGCGTAAACTATCGAGGAGGCCCATCCCTCGATCGAAAAGGTTTGCGTTGCTGGTTTTGTTGCTAGCCTTGTTGTTGATTATATTGTTGAGTGTATTGTTGAGTATGTTGTTGATTAACATTGTTCATTGGTGTTTGATTTTGTTCCATAGTTGACATATTAGGAACACTCAATTTCTTGATTGTGAATGGGGGTTGATTTGCATTCACCACTCTTGCATCAACAACTCCATCATTAGTGACATTCTTGTTTTTATACCAAAATCTATTTCTGTCCCCTGAATTGTTTGTGTTGTCATTGTCTTTGTTAAGCTTAATGATTCCCTTGGCTACAAGAGCAGTTTCAATGTTCATCCCTTTCTTAATGAGTTTCTCTATAGTACTGGGACTTTTCAATTTTAGTTCATACATCATTTCTGGGACCAAATTTTGGATAAATAGATTCACTTGTTGTTCTTTAGGTATATCTAGGGAAGAATGACTATACAAGCTTCGCCATCATTGCAAGAAAGTCACTAATGGTTCACCTTGCTTTTGCTTGGTGTTGCATAAATCTGACATGGTCACGTCACTGTCGATGTTGAATGTGAAGTGAGATATAAATTTTTGAGCCAATTCTGACCAAGTCTTTATATTTCCTGGAAGATGCAAAATATGTTTCCTCATAACTCACTTCAGTACATGCCGTGAAAAATGCTCGAATGTGATCTTTTGGATTGCATTCCCTTTATATTTCTCAAAATTAGGTGCTTCAAAATGCTTAGGGAATGGAGGCATGTATAAGCTCTTGTCAAATGGATTAGGACATAAATCCTGATCTGTATACAACTTCTTTGTTCCTTTAGTTTCTAATGCGTCAACTTGTCGTTGCAACTTCTCAAGCTGTTGCGCAATTGTATCAGATTTTGGAGGTCCATCATTAATCCCGGTGGGTACTCTTTGTCGATACATCGTGTTTCCGATCGGTTGTTGATGCTTTGAAATGGCCGTTTTTGGTGTTTCCAGCATATAATGTTCTTGGTACATCTCTTGTTGTTGTGGTTGTGCCATGCCTTGATATTGACCTTGTTGTTGTGCTTCTTGTAGCCTAGGTTGATATTGCAATTGAGGGTGTTGTTGATATTGCACAGGCACCAATTGCGGTTGTGAAGTATGATAGCTTGTTTGTTTTGGCACATATTGAGGCACATGTTGTTGTTGATGCTGACGAATCAGAATTTGCTGACTTTGTGCCAATTGTTGTCGCGGTGTGAATCCCATCATTTGCAAAAAACTTTGTTTGGGTGGTTTTTGTTGTTTCTCCTTAAGATGGGATATGACACTTGCATTAACTTGCTATGTTGTTTGTCCAATCCATTGTGATGGTTGCAAGTTTGCATTAACTTGTAATGGGACAGAAGGCACTACAATTTGTTGTCGAATGCGATATTGTTGTTGTTGTACATTGCTTGTTTGCATATTCGATTGTACCCTTTGTGTATTACTCAATTGTTGCAACAATTGTTGTTGGTGCAAACCACTATCCGTAGCTCTTTGTGTCGCCATTATCGAAGGATCTATCGCAATAGTGTTTGGAAAATATATTGAGCTTAACGGGACATAAGAACTTTGTTGCATTGTGGAATTGTTTTGGACATTGGTGATATCAGGAATTCTAGTCGTGAAGCTTTCTTGCATCTTAGATTTTGATCCAATTTTATGCATATGAGGAACCACTTCTTGTTGAGGGACAGCTGTCAATATTTGTGTGGTCTTCATTTGATCTTGTGTTACAGGTGTTGTGTTAAATAATGGATTATTTATTGTCTCAAATGGTGACTTTTGAGGAATAGTCACTATCAATGCCTTTGAAGCACGTTTACTCATCAAGGTAGATTGAGTTTCTTGTTGCGTATTTTCTTCATTTGGATGCGGAGAGAAACTTAACAGCTCACCACCTTGTTGTTTTTGCACATTGATTTGCTCACTTGAGGAGGTCACATTACTCATCATGTTAAGATATTTGTGTGGGAACATCTTAAAGACCTTGTTCAAGAATTTATCCATCTTTTTTGTCAACTTTGGATCTTGAAGGAACATATCAACATCATCAAAAGCATCAGAATCTGATGAAGAATCTGGTTGGACATTTGGATTTGTTTCTTGTTGAATGCCTTGATCTGAACCAAATCCTGGTGAAAGAGTTTGTTCCTCATGTAATGTTTGAATTTCATGTTGTAGGTTTGGTTGATTCCAATCGAAAGGTGCATTTCCTCTTGGTGTTGGTGGAACAGTCCCATGTCCTAGTTTCATAGGTACAAACACTGGTTCATATAATGGAGGTGGTCCAAGTTGAACCATTCCATATGGTGGTAGTGATGTGTTTGATAAACCTTCAATTTGTACTGTTTGACTAGTTTGAAATTGTGAATTTGATATGTTGTCAATGGGTTGATACGTTGGTTTGCCCATCTTTTTAGATTTTGACCTTGTCTCAACAAGCATGTCACTATGCAAATGCAATATTTTTGGAATTTTTCAAGGACAATATATGATATGCAACTAAATGCAAACTAAATAAATGAGAATGCAATCTATGGCAAGAATGCAACCTATGTTTTTGGTTGTTTTTCAAGATTTTGACAAACTTTTTGGAATGAAAATCTAAAAGAGACCCTTAGGAAATTGAAATTATGTCTAGACCTCAAAGGACAAAAGGACCAGGTGACAAAAGGACAAAATGACAATGTCTCCCCTATATGCTTGGATACTAAGCTAGGTTTGACCAAATGACAATAATGACAAAAAGAGAAAAGGTTTGATAAGGTCTAGACTTCCTAACAATGACTTAGGGTTTATGAAAGATTTGGATTACTCAAGTATGACAAAACCTAGTTTTGACACTATATGCAAAGGGACAATTACTATGCAAATGACCCTAATATGATACGATAATGACCTAAGCTTAATGAAGAGACCTAGGGTATGCAAATATGAATGTATGACAATTGTATTACTCTAATGCAAGAGGACACATGCAAATGGATGACCCTTATTGATATGCAAAGGAGTATGACCTAGGTGAAACCTAACCTTGGTAGTTGACAATGACTTTGCAAAATGCAAACCTAAGACGAACCTAAATCTAAGTGACATGAATGTTGAGACAAGATTTTGAAAAATGTTTGACAACCATGTTTGAAGGTGTTTTGAACTTTGTTGGATGAAATGTTCTTGTGTTTAACCCTGTTTTGAATCAATTTGTCTTGTTTTTGAAATGAGATGTAATTCAACTTTTGACAAGCAAAGAAGACAAGATATTTCAACTTAGACTCAACACAATCATGCTCATTCACACATTTCTTATGGTAGGCAAGGACATTAGGTACTTGAGAAGTAGACTCCTTATGGGATTCACGGAGAATACATAGATGCTTACCCCACGGGCTCCCCTCCATGGCACTCACTTCTCAGGGTAGCCAAGCATCAGTCCCCATGGAAATATCCCCATGGCGAACTTAGTATCTCTTCCAAGTATCTGAACTTGTCCTTCTCAAGCAACTAGAAGGATTTTTGGCCTCTAAATACAAGGTGTTTAGTAAGGATTTATGTTAAGCGTTACTCCTTGGTGTCATGCAAGCATGATTGAGACATTAAGCCCACCAAGATACCAAACAAATGTAGTCGCACAAGCACGATTTAGACCGTGAGGTCCTACTTAGATGTTGATATGAGAAAGAGTTCAAGGGTCATCACTTCCCAAGTAACTACAATTCCCACGTAACCCTTCCTTCAAAGCTTTCGCCCATCAGGTATTTGTTTATAGTGAGTTAGAATGCCAAGGTATTCTAGCCGTACTCACTTTGGGTCGTTCCCTTCTCACGATTGTCACTTGCTTGCAAAAGCAAATGGTCAGGAAGGCAGGCCCTCTAAAGGTGACACACAATCAAAAACATGAGCATGGTATCAAAGATCTGGATTTCTGATCACTCTAAGAAGGATGAGAGCATACTCTCCTACTCCAATGTCAAACTCAACAATCAAAGAAAACATACATTCATTCCATCCTATTTAGAAATCATACTAGGTGCCTAAATATTAATTACAAACACAAAGTTTAGTTGTAGTCCAAGGCAACCTGCAAAACCCAAGTCAGAAGTTTGATATGTTTAGTCTTTGACTATCGAACCTACATAAAACATGTTAGTAGTTTCATTTGTTGTCTTTTCCATGCGTAATGCCAAGGTGCTGCACAAAGAATCAGTACCAAATACCAAAAAAGCAGAAACAAAATGCAAAACAAAACAATTTACAAGTAAAAACACTGCTTTTTTTACCTCTATTTCTGGACTTACACAGGCATAGAACGCTTCACACAGGCACAGATTGTCCTTGACATAGGCACAGAATGCTTGACACAGGCGCAAATTGTCTCACACAGGCGCAGAAGTTCCCAGAAAAGCCTGCATTACCCAGTTTCTTGGGTTTTTAACCTGCAAATCAACTCAAAAGAATCATTAGGGGGTTAGTTCACGTTGGGTTCACCAATTAATGTAGCTAGGAAATTGGAAATAATCAAAGCAAGTAGTATTAGTAATCTAGCTCAATCACGAAAGCTCAAATGCAATGATCAATCCTAAACACACTCAATAAAGACATGAAAACAAGACATCAATTCAAGATTGAAAACTAAGCAAACCAAATGCAGACTTGGATGTCTCCATCATGTGGCTCCATTTTCCTTCTTTCTCCTTCAAATATCTTTGTTTGTGGATCTCACCTACTAGTGCATAAGCATGATATGAAAGCAAGTAGACAAGATTGTAGCACAAGAATACTCGAAGCATGATTGATTCGACTAGGTAGGGATCTTGATTGAAGAAAATCATCCAATTTATAGACAAATTGGAGAAAAGATCAAATTAGCATGAAGAGAGTCGAATGGAAATTGCAAATCAAGAATGTCAATTATGACAAGTTATGACAAATTTGCACTTTCTATGCAAGATTGATTGATTGATAATTCATGACAAAATTATGACAAATTTCTATGTCAAAATTGATTGATTGTCAATTATGACAAATTATGAGAAATTGAAATGTCATTCCCATGAAATTAGGAGGAAAATAGGAGAGAATTGAAAAATAGATGAAATAGAAATTAGGAAATTAGGAATTAGAAATTGATGAAAAATTAGGAAATTAGGAATTAGGAGAAATTAGGTAAATCAATTAATAATTTTTCATTTATTAATTAATTCACAAAAAGAGGAATAATTAGTTAGTCAATTAAATAAACATTTAATTGTGACACGAAGACTTAGGATAAATAAATAATTTATTAATCCTAGAGGGGGAAATGACAAATAGGGTTAAATGAATAAAATCATGAAACCCTAAAAAATGAATTAGAAATGCAAGGATGACAATTAGGTCCTGACAAAAGATAATTGACGTCTATTTGATTTGATCATGATTCTGACTTGATAAATGACCAATTCTGATAAGAGATTTGATTGATAAATGCGCCAATTGATGAGGAACAATGACTAATTGATCCAAATTGACATAATTGAGAAAGACAACGATCGATGACAAATCAATCACAAAATGACAAAATTGACAAGAAGACAAGGATCGATGATAAAATAGATTGCAAAATGATAAGATTGAAAATGTCAACAATCAATGACAAATCGATCACAAGACAACAAGATTGATGACAAATTGATCAAAAGACAAGGATCGATGACAAATTGATCGCAAGATAATAAGATTGAAAACGACAACGATCGATGACAAATCGATCGAATGATGACAAGATTGATAAGAGGACAAAACCCTAATTAGGATTGACGATGTCCAAAATGATGACAAATGAATATGCACATTGATGCGACAGGATAAGATTGACCAAAATCATGACAAATATTGTTATCGACAAGACCAAATTCGAAAGCAAAAAAAATGAGGAATGCAAAAGAAGGACTCGATGCTCGCAAATGATAAAGACCAAGTGCGAATCATAGGAGAAATGTTAATGCGACGCAAAAACCCTAAAATAAGGCAATGCGCAAATGTTAAAGTATGATTCCGTAAGCATTGACCATTTTTAGACGTCTACACTAACCAGTTTAAACATTGTACTATAAACTACAACTGCACTGTCAAGTTTACTGATTGACTGGAATACCAATATAACAGTGTAATAGATCTGAAACTCTCAAACCATTTAACCAAAACATCAAACCACTTTACTAATATTAGTAATAGCACATTTCATATCACTTTCAGTCATCTTAACACATCTAAGTGGCTTTACCAATTAAACAGATTAACCATATCAAAACATAACCATAAAAACCATTCACCACTTGACACAATGATTTTTGATGTGGAAACCCAAATGGGAAAAAAAATGGTGGGGATGAATACCCACAAGTATTCTGAACTCTTATGAAGTTTTCCCTATTAGGAGCCAAGCATGTTAAAGCTTTACAAAAATGTCTTGTTAGGAACAAATCCGGTTAAGGACCACCTAGTTAAGGGATTGACTACATTACCCTGTTAAAGGCAATACCCTATAAGGAGTAACCTTGATAGAGGATTTCAATCCAAGCTAATGGATCACCTAGTTAGAGGATTTATAAAACACCAAGTTTGTTAAAGCTTACCCGATTAAGGGATTTAACTGTTGTAATTGTTAGAGAACAACAAGGTTTTTGTTGATCTAGTAATTGCACTACTCTGCTTGATCAGATCCTTTTTATGCTCCTATCTACCTTCACACATTCTATAGATACTCCTTTTGGTTCCGCAATCAATCACACTGACACTTAGCCAAAATTGCCAACACTACAAAGCAACTCATCAACCTTATAAGTAAAACAATAGGTCGGTAACACATCACAAAACCTAATATCTCATAGAGATTATAAACAAATCAGTTCAAACATGACCATTGGATTACATAGCAATCATTTGCACATTGTTCAAGACAACCTCAATCTCTCCTAGATCACCTCACATTGGATCCTATAACTCATCACGCGATTTCCACTTCATGAAATGCACTTTCTCAGTTCCAAGATAGAACAGTTATCTCTACATGCAAAAACCACTTTGAAAATCATCACGTGTATCATACATATGTGGCATAATCATCTCCGATCACCATTCAATCATAGATCAACACAACCAATTCACCAAGCTCCATTTGTTAGGGTTAGACATATCAATAGGTTAGGGTTATCGGTTGATCTCTCTGCTTCAATAGTAATACTGGTTTCCTTCACTACTCAACTACCGGTTGATATCTCTATTACTGGTTACAATTGACATCAATGACAAAACATACTTTATTAAAGTAATCTTCATGCAATGCCAACAATCTCTTGCTCTTGAAACATAAACTGTTGTTTCGGTAGCTACTAAGAAAACAAATGAAAACCCTACTAAAAACACTTTGCCTACACTCATTAATATTGATGAAATCTTTTCTGATGATTCTATAATGCATCAATCAACCCACTCTTCCTCACCATTAGGATCGGGTACATAATAACTTGAAGCTCTTGAAGAAGTTGTAACTAGTCAAAATTAGTCACCACCTTCACATCCTCTTGATTAGACTTTACCTTCTTCATTGCCTCAAACATTTATCTGAAGAGAGAGAAAGAAAATGATGTGTTGAAGAAGAGGTTATAGAGAAAATAGATAAGGGAAGAATGGAGGAGGAAGAGAAATTGATAAAAATCATGGCATTGTCCATAATGGAAGTAGAGCTCAATGAAGTCAAAATTTTAAATGTGATTACTAGAGGAAAATTTAAGACAAAAAAATGAAGAACTACAAAAGGCTACTCAACAAACAAATAAAATTAACAAAGAGGAAAATTAAAAATAAGATAACTTAAAGAAACAAATTATGGAAACAAAGGAAGCACTTCAACAAGCTAATGCTCGGGCATTAAGAAATGTTGAAGAATTGAAGAAATTGAAAGAGAAACTAGAACAAAAAGAAAGTCAATTGAAAGTCCAAATTGTCCGACCTCATGATCATGAAACCTCAACTTCATCTACTCCTCCTAGGTATCTTTCATTGACTGCCATGAACTATAAATAGAAAAATATTGAATTGACTAAGAAACTTGAACAATTAGAAAAATAGAAAAATGATGCCACTCAAAGGTTAGAACAAGTAGAAGAATTGTCCTCAGCACTTATGGCTATGAGAAATCCCTCTAGAATCTATCTGTTGTTTTTATGGGAATTATTTTTACAATGAAAAATCAATCAATTAATGCTAGGTAGAAAAATAGAGTATGAAGATGATGATGATTTCCTTGTAGATTTTTATAATAGTGACCCTAGTTATCAAAACCAAACGTGTGAATATTATTTACACGGTTTTCTTTTAGGTCATTTTAATAAATATTTTCTCAATGTATTTGATGGTGAATTTCAAATCAGGGCATTTGTCTCATTGTTACAAAATCAAGTCAAATGGGAAAATAGTTTGAACCAATATAGAGAGGCACAAAGTAAATTAGGCCTCCTCATGAGGGATGAGACACCAAGGTCTTTGGAATTCAGGAATAAATTTACTTCCATTTCAGAACTCAATAAAGTAAAATTAGTTTACAAAAATAACCTCTCAACAAGTATTTAGGTTTTCAGGGATGTGTAGAATCAACTTCCTTATTGGGCTCTACAAGAATCAAAGGAAAGTTTCAATACCATACCAATCTAGTTAAGGATAGAACCTATTTCTCCTTGCAATATCACCTAGAGATTCACTAGAGTAAGATCAGTAATTGCAATAATAGAAGAGTTGCAAACAAAATGGATAGGTATGAGATTTAGGTCACCTTTGATCTTATTGCCATCACTAAGGTTGAATGCACTTGATAGTTTTGCAAGAGACATTCTAAGGAACTAGTAAAAAAGAGTGGAAGAATAGAATGGATATGCACCTCACAAGGCTTATCATGAGTCCAATTTTCATTGTCTAAATATACAACTTTGAGATCATTTTTTTACATTATGCGAAGAAAGGAGTCTAAGGAGTAGAAAAGTAGTTGAAGAGAAGAAGAAGAGAAAGAGTTTGTATCGTGGAATCTAGGATGATCATCAGGGAATTGAGAAGCGGAGAATTTCAATATATGGAAAAGGTACGATTGGAAAAATTTGATCTTGAAAAGATTAATAAATTGGAAAGCAATTTGAATGATACAAAATTACAAAAAGTTAAAGAGTCAGAGCATAAAGGAATGGATCTATGGATAAAATTTCCTTGGTTTGATAATGAAGGCTTGATCAAGATTGTCCTAATTTGAGTACAGTTTGATTGCATCATGTTGGATAGACCCTATCCAATCACTAAAGATATCATTTCATTAATTAATGGGCTATGTGACAAATGAATTGTTCCATTAAAGAAGACTATGAATAACAAGAAAGTTGAAACCCTAATCGGAGTTAGAGGGAATCAAAGAGTGATGTTGATTAACACAATTTTTAATCACGTGGTAAGGTATGTTGCATATGGTATCTCTTACAAAATTTACTTCAGAAATAGGGAAGGTTTTACCTTAGCTATTGTTGTATTTGTTGCACATAAGCTTGTTATGGAAGGCATTTTTTGATTTGTGTTAATTTTTTAGGAGTTAGTTGGTAAAGAATATTAACATGACAAAGGATCAAGGTTACCCCTTTTAGTTTGGATTGTTTCTTGTATGCTTAGAAATATATTTCTAAGAACTCTACTAGTAAAAGAAAATGTATTATGAAAGTCATAAGTTTTGGTTGCAAAGCAAATCTACCGGTATCTAAATTGCTTGGAAAAGAAAGATGAAGTATGTGAATATTACTTTAAGACATTTCAGGAGGTTTGGATTATTAATTTGGTATCCCTGCTACCGATTCTTCTAAGGAAATTCTCACCTCCAGAAAGAGGAAACTGAAGGATATTGTTCTTTCTAGTTCTTCAAAACCTGAGAAGAAGAAGAAAGACTGAAAACAGAAAGATGTAATTGAAATAGATGATCTATAATCTCCTTTGGCTAAAGAAAAGTTGACTGGTACAGAGCAAGAAGAAGATGTTTCAGAGACAAAAGTGGATGATGTACATAACATGTTGGAGAGATGCAATGATTCTCATAGGACTCAAATAAAATGCATTCATGAAATGAAGGACTGTATCGATAATGCCAGTAGAGTATACATGTATTATCTCCAATGGTCAGCTGCTATGGAAAACTTCAAGGTAAAATTTGAATCAATTGAATCTAAATTAAACTCTATTAGGGAAAACATTTGATTTTATGAGTGATAAAGATGGTATTCAGAGGAAAAAGGTAGACTCTTTGCAAGCTAAGTTGTTATCACTTTAGAGACAAAGAGAAGACATTGTGAGTATCTTCTAGAGGGTGAAAGAAATTGTTGAGGCTAAATTGGAACATTTTTTAGGACTTCTTAGAGATGCAGAAGAATACAAATAGAATTTGTCCATTCTAGACAACGTATCTCATTCCATTGATCTATTAGTTGAAACTAGAAGCCTATCAATGAGTATCAAACTAGCAGTGAATTCTTGGAAGATCCTCCTTCTAGAACTTAAAGAGAAATACAAGCAAATTTTTCAAAAGAAGAGTAGTTAAGAAATCCTTTTTAGTTGATACACAATTTTGATATCCTTTTTGTTATTTATTGAAAGAACCCTTTGTCCTTGATGTCAAAGGGGGAGAAAGGTAAAGGGATCTAGATGGAGAGAGAGAAATGGAGAAATATGAGTGATATGAGTAAGGGGGAGATATATGATGCAAATATATATGCGGACATGTTTTTCTTTTGAGATTTTTATTTTTGAGATGTTTTTCCATCAATGAAAAAGGGGGAGATTGTTAGATTTGTGTGAATGTTATCATTAATGTCAAACCTTGTGATCTAGTTAGAACTGGATGTAGCATATTGAGCAACAATGGAAGATAGGTATGCATGTGACATTGAGCAGCGAGGCATGTATGGTTTACAGAGAATATTTTTTGGAAGATCCTTTTCTTTAAAATCTAGTGTTTTTCTATTCATGGTTTGTATGAGTGTTGGTATTAGTTGTGATAGTTGAATTTTTATTAAAATGTCTATATATGTTTGTATTGCAATATGATCTATGAATTCTAGTCTCCAAAATCTATGGTAGTCATATCTTGAAGATGGAATTTGTTATGCTTGGAATTTGTGTTTGTGGGTCCATGTCTATGGGTCCGGTAGACCTTTGTTTTGTTTCGGTAATTGAAGCATGTGTTCTAGTAATTAAGAAGGAAGCATGTAGAAGATCAATAAAGCTCAACTTGGTTATTCTGTTTTGGTCAAGGCATATTTGAGTAGCGTGTTGATTTGAGCAATGCATTATTTGGTATAAACCTTTTATGTGTGGCCATCATATTATCTTGATGTATGTGGTTATCGATATATATATATAAACACACAAGTGTATGTCCATATCAAAATTTTGAATAAAATGCACTATTAAATACAATTTGTTACCTCCATCTTTAAAATTTGAATCCCATCCCCTCTTATTCAGTTTCCAAAAATAGTTTGAAATATCATTTGTGGCCTTCTTTAATTTTAACACCGGCCACAACTCCTAATCGGTGAATAGCATAATTTAGGAACTTGCATCCACAATTCTTCAGTTCCCAAAGCTATTGATTACCCAATTATTCTCTGGCATCCCTGATTCTGAATGGTTCTTGAAACCTTTATAGTCAGACAATTAGAGGTTTAGGACTCGAACTTGTCACCAAATATGGTTTCAGGCTTCAGAAATCACTCGATACTAGGTAACTAAATGATCTATCCATCTCCCGAGGTGAAGTCTTTTCAAGATATCTATGCACACAGTGCATTAATGGATAATTAGATAGTGAAGACGTATGGGTTATTGGCATGATTTCTAAGATGAGATGGAAGTGTTTTCATCACAAAAATTAAATGAAATCAATGTTTCCTCAAAAACAATATTAGTTAAAATGTATGGACAATACTAGCACAATTTTTGAAAAAGAATGGTATCATTGTATTTCTATGGAAAACCAATATCATTCGTCAATAAGAAAAAGATGGCAAAATTCCTAGTTTCTTCCCTTTTTAGAAATTAAGACAAAAAATAGTTACTTGAGAAGTTGGCGTCCCTATATAGGGGATTCTCATTTTTGAAAAAGGATAAGCAGAGATTCACAATCTTCTCCTATAGGAGATAAATTGTTGTACTCATGAATCTCATCGCCAAAATAAATGGACTCATAAAATAGCAAGATTTGTCCTACAAAAAGCCTATATTAGAATGGTACTTCTAGGGGAGGGTCTTGTTCCAATTATGTATCTAGGAGAGAATATGATGGAGATTCCACAGGAAGATATTCTTTTTGTTCTTACTATTTTATCCCGAGACTGCCACAACAGTGACAAAGAACTCACGATGGTGACTATAGTGTTAGTTGAAGAGGAAGAGAAATTTGAAATGATCGATACCTAGATTTAGCAAATGATTGAAGAGTCCTAAAAATCTATCCCCAAAAATGATTAAGATATGGTGCCTTATTGGTGTTGCAAGTTATGGTTTTATAAAGTCTAAAATGAAGTAATTTGTTGATTTCCTTTTACAAAAAGTGATTTTTTTCAAAGATCATTTTATTCAAGAAAAATTGCAAACCCTTTAAGTATAAATAGACATAGGAAAAATAGAAGGAGTGGTATTGACCCCCCTTTTACTTTGATGCATGAGTGAGAAATGATCAATTATCATTTTTTGTGTTATTTTTAAATTAAGCTTTGGAAAGTGACAACATGTTTTCCTTTTTAGAAACATAATTTAATATACAAAAAAAGGATATTTTGTGCTTTTTAAAGTGATTCTAAGAATGGGAATTGTTTGAAGCATTGTATTCATCCATGTTATTTTGGTTAGTGTAATTCCTACCAAAATATCCTAGAGAAAATAACTAATCTAACTAACAAATAGAGATAATTTATTATTAGCTTTTTATACATCCATTATAACCATTACCATAGCATCATATTATGCAAGTGGAAATGACAATACAACATCAACCATTCCCTAGGGTACTTCAACATCATTACCTAATTAAACTTAAACACATAAGCACATCTATAATCATGATACTATTAACATTCATTACATTTAGTTCCTAATCAATTACTTTCTTCCTAACATGAGTATTATTAACTATCAATGCAAATCCTACATATTCCCATTAGCTCTTGAATTCATTTTAAAGCACTAAAACCAAATATTCCTATTTCCCTTTTCAAAACCATCAAAACATGATATCATATTTTCCATGCAAACATCATATAAAGTTAACCTACTTATTTTCCTTCAAGTTAACCATATGCGCTTACAAACCACTCATGCATATCCATACTCAAGAGGAAACCAATTATAGGGAATAGCATCATTTCCATTAAGAACATCTACCATAATGGCAATATGTCACATAAGATAATTTAACAATGTTACTCATTCATTCTATTGTTTCCTTCCTATCCCAAATTACATACATAATGAATATCCAATTACAACATAAGTGTTACAATGGTTAAAACAATCAGAACCTACTACATTAGATCATGATCACAACCTACTACGAGTCTTTGTCACATATGATTACAAGATACATAAACAAGGTACACAGTCTCTTTACAAAGACATCTTTCCTCCTGATATAATATACATAATTACTGTCTCAATTACATAGAATAAGCTCCAAGAATCCATCCACATGAAGAGAAGATAAGAATCCTCATCCACACACGCTAGCATCTAGTGAAGAACATCCTGATGGAAGAAGGCATCAAACCACACGACCATGTGGAACCAAAAAGGAACCAACCCCTGTGCTAGGAGATGGTATGGGGTTCCAACTGACACTCATGACCTAGGCTGACACCTAACAACCAAGGTGCTCAACATGACATCCACAAAGACAACAATCAAGAATACAACAACCAAAACACATCACGATGCTAACACAAAAGCAATAAACTCCGAGAGGCATTATCAACAATCGAGGAATAAGGATGATGGACACATGTAGGGAAAGAGTACCATCACATTCTAGCCTTATTCGGAATCCATCTCAACCTTGGAGCCAAACAAGAGAGATTGGTTCACCACACCAATGGTCTTCCCACTATAGATCCCAAAACAACCTACCTGGGACTCTCCATTGGAGCACACACTCAAATTAATTATATTGATTAAGTGAATCCTAATTACCCAACCCACTAATAAATTTATTAAAGTTATCACTTGAAATTACAAAGGAAAACTCTTCACGTGCTTCCATCCTATTTAGACCCCCTATTAGAGGTCTATTGCTCATGACCTTGGTCCTACACATCCAAGAGCCTACTCCCCCTATCCATGGACCAAGACCTTAGGGTGAAACAAAAACACAATAACATCATGAAGGCTCCGATGAAATAAATCCATAGTCACAACAACATAGATACACATCTGAAGCATATCAATGAACTATAATGCCAACATGCCAAAACAAGAGACTCCACCATCAAAAGTATAACAATAAGAAAGAGTAAGGCATACACCATCTTCTCAACAATACGTAAATATAATCCTGAATAGTGAGGCACATCCATCCCACTAGAGATCATATACAATCAACCTCAATAGCAAGTCATTCTCCTTCTTTTTGGAGCTAATCAACATATATGTACAAACCTCAACAACAAGGCACAAAACATCTTGTGGGAGCACAAATCAACAATAAAATGAATGATACTGAGCCATAAAAATGTTAGAGAAAACTCAAGACAATCACAAAAAGCCTTTGGTATAATCCAAAATCCAAAAGTGCATCACAGACTGACAAAATGATTAAAGACTCATATACAAAGCAGTTTAGCACATCCACCAATCAGAATACCGCATTTGCAGAACATAGTAGCACATGCATAAAACATAATAGTGCATATATTGATCATAATGGTGCATGTTAGGATTCCCATAGATACTGAGAGGGGGGGATGAATTAGTATCTAACCGGTATGAGCAATTTCTTAACTTAAAACATGCAGAACATATTAATACTTTGTACCAATAAATAGAAAGTAATGCAATAAATACAGATAATAACAACCACATGAAAAACACACCATAACACAAGGATTTAACAAGGAAACCCAGTGTGGGAAAAACCTCGGTGGGATTTGTGATCCACAATATTCACTTACTGGCCAATAAGAGAATATTACTGCTACAAGAGGGGCTTGCACATGCAGGAAGGCAAATTGCCTAGAGCTCATTGCTCAAATACAAAATAGGAAGTCTCACTGACTTACAAAATGGATTATATAAATCCAGTGTCTTGTACTGCTTCAAAATAGCATCTATAATGCTAGATCCAGTATTGGTTTCTGCTCTGCTTCTTACATAAACCCTTAACCTATAATTTGCATAATAGGTCTGCCTTATTTCGCCTAATTACATTCCTCTTACTTACACAAAATGTTCTACAATGATCTCTCTTATATAAGAGTCATTTTACAACTTGCCAAGTCGGCTAACAATGATTTTACAAATAATAAACAAAATATATTACAACAAAAATCCTATCAGCCTCTGTGCCAGTATGCTTCCTTTCACTGCCGGTGCTGGTGATCTGAGTGCCGGTGTAGACTCTGATCTTGCTAGTGCCAGTGGAATGCCTTGCTGGTGTCATAGGATTGTAAGGTTTCCGTCAATGACAAAACCTTCAATCACCTACAATGTCTCATTGGAGTGTGCATATGCCAACAATCTCCCCCTTTGGAATTGATGGCAACACTCATGAGAAAATTTCAAAAGTGTATCCAAAACTTGTTTCCAAAAATGTGTACCAAAAATATATGAGCTCCCCCTGAGCAGATAAGTCTTTTGCAGATTATTTTCTCATACTACTACTCCCCCTTTGGCATCAATGACAAAGGTTGTCAAGGTGTCAATAGAGTTGTAGGTTTTTTTGTCTCAACCTTGTAACTGGGTGGTTACAATTTGAAAAAGATCTGCCAAAACCAAATTTATGCTTTCCATAAACTTCTTACTGTCTTTTACTGCTGCCTCTATACTTTGAACTGTACTGGTGAGGTGCTACATATGCTCTGCCAGTGTTTTATGTCCTTGTACAAGTGCCTCAGATATTTCCTTTCTCAAGGATGCTAGATAGTCCAGTCTTGGACTCAGTCTTAGTCTCAGATTTTTAGCCTTGTTTATTATTATCTCCTTTTCTCTCTCTAGCTTCAGTAATTCTTCCTCAAAACTAGTTATCTTTTGCTCAAAAACTGATAATGTATCAAGTGAATTAACAAAATTGTCAGCAAGTTTATTTATTTCTTCTTGTACCTTGCTCATTTTCTTATCTATGTCAACTATTAAAAAGTTTGTCTTGCAAGTATCTTTGTACAGAGTTTTGAATTCCTTCAATGATTTGCATAGTTCCGGTAGGAGTGTGTCAAATTCCCTTGTACCCTTCTTTATTTGATCCTCAAAGAGTTTTTGTTTTAAAATTTCCAACCTGTCTTTGAATGCCTCTTCCTTTATTTTCTCAACTGTTACTGTGTTGTCAATAATATACTTTGACAAAGTGTCAAGTTGACTCAAAGAATCCTTATTATCTATGTTGCATTTTTGAGCTATCATCTTCAAAATTGGGATTGTGTCATCTATAGCTTTATAAGCTTGTGAACTACAATCAGTTATTTTCTTTAAAGAATCTAAAAGAACTTCAGTTACATTGGTTGATTTATAGCCTGTTGAGGAGGAACCAACATTCTAATTTCCATCGGTGGAGGAAGTAACCATGCTTGTAGTGACCTCTGGTAGGTCAGTCTATGTTTCCATTTCCTAAAGCAAGGGTTTTTATTTCTCTCTTGTTGCCGGTGGCACTGTTTCCACATGAACCTATTCCTATTCTGGAGCCTGTTGCTCTAATTGTCTCTCTGTCTGTTGATCTATTCCAGTCTCTATCGAAGTCTCTATCTGTTTCCCTATGCTATCATCTTCCACTTTTCCTTCAGTGTTATCAATGTTGTTAGTTGTCAGTGGCTCACTAGCCATGTTAGTTTTACCGGTTGTGCCCTTGTCTATCACAATGTTGACCTTTTGAGTATCAACATCCACTATGTATAGTACCTCCGGATTAGGATTAGTAGCCTCTTGTGATACATCCATACTATCATCTACCGGTTGGTCTTCTGTTGTTGTTACCGGTGGAGTAATCAGAGGTGGTGGAGATAAGTTATCTTTTATTTTGATACTAGGAAGTCCACCAACCTTTCCTTTACCCTTATCTTTGTCCTTTTGATAGACTTTGATAGGCTTGGGGTTCCTGTACTCTTCCTGCTTTTCCTTCTCCACAAGGAATATATCCCATCCATTTTCTGTTTCTTCTATTACCTCATTTACTCTTCCTACCATTAGTGCAATATGCCAGTGTGCAGTAGAGAATACTAATCAGTTGGCCTTTGCAATCATATCATCCATTTATTTTGGAGAGTTGACTGGGTAGACAACAAGTAATTTTTCAATTTTGATTTTCTTGTCAAGTTCTACAACGGATTGTCCTCTTGCTTCCAGTCTCTTGAATAATTCATCTGGTAGTTCATCTACAACTTGCATCAAAAACTTCTTATAGATATCCAAGTGTAAAATGACACTGTTTTCAACTTGCTCTTTCTCATCTGTTGATAGTGTATCATATAGCTTTTCTATGTTCTTGATTTTTCCTTCTTCTATGATTTCATCCAATAGTCTATCAATCGGAGAAATATTCTGTTGAGTCCTTTTCTTCTTAGGTGTTAGCTTTTTCTTTGGGGTTGTCTTCTTTACCGGAGACCTCACAGCCTATTATTTTTTTTCTAATTCTTCTAGGCAAGGGTGTGGATACCAGTGAAGGTTGTCTTTTCCTTACAACTCTATTAAATTCAGCTGGCTTGTCACTCTCTGAAGAAGTTGCTACCAGTGATAGGTGAGTTTCTGGTTGTTGTACCTGTAACTCATCTTCAATGATACCGGTTTGTTTCAGTAAATCTTCTTTTATAGCCTTAGCCTGCCTTGAACCTCTCCTTACTGTTGCTTCTACTTTCTTTACTCTCTTCTTAGATTGAATTTGGCTTTCAATGGTCTCAACACTACCAAATACCTCTTCCTTAGGTTCATTGGGTGCTTCCAGAAGGGATTTTGCATATGTTTCAATGATGTGGTCATCAGTCTCATAGCCATTTTAGTAACCCAAATTATTCTTGGGATAACTGCTTCCATCCAAATCTCATCCTTTTTAATCACAAAACATATATCATCTTTGTATTTGTTAACAATTTCTTGTGATAGTCTGATTCTTTTGTTCATTCTAGCCTTTAGTGCTTGAAAATACTCATTGATATTCTTTTCCTTGTTTTCACCCCTGTTGTTGAATAAGTCTAATAACTATTTACCTACTGGTATGTCAAATCCAGGGTTCTTGTTGCCTATACTAGGCACCTATTTGGTTATATGTAGCATTAAGCATACAAGTAAATTACCAAATCTAAAAGTCCCTTTCTTATCCTTCTTGATCTTCCCCAAATTGTCAATCAATTCATCTTTTAGCCATTCACATACATCAATTTTCACATTTTCTTTTACCATATCATGTGCACTTTTATGCATAAACTGGAAACTGAATTAAGTCTGTTTGCATGTGTTGCTTTGTATCCTAAAATCATGCTAACAAATCTCACATTTATATCGGCCACATCATTAACCCTTAGAGACCTTCTGTCAGATATTGCACCAGCTAGGTTCATTACCAGGTCATTTGAGACCTTCTTTGTTTTGTCTGGTCTGCTACTGGTGGAGGGTAACCCTGTTACAGCTTTCACAGCTTCCTTGGTAATTTTATGGATAGATTCAAGCCAAAAGAATGCACCATGTACTCTACTTAACACTATCCTAATAACTTTCTTGGGGAAATCCGGAATGCTGAGAATTTTTGTGAATCCTAGGGTTTCAATAATTTGGTGTTCAGGTTTTACTTTACTGGAATCATCACAGATAACAGATTTGTACATGTTCTTGATTTCTTCATCTCCTAATTATTCTATATGGAAATGGATATAAATTCTAGGGTCTTCTGCATAAACAACTCCTTTGGGAATTTGGGAAAAAGCACCTACATTGTCATCCTTTTATCTATCTCAGGAACTAGCTGAAATACGGACCTAGGGCATTTGATTACCTTGACTACAGTAAATATCTTTTCCTGCCTTTGGAAGGATTGATTGCTGAAATGTCTTAGCTCTGTAGATTTCACGCTCTTTGAATGTTTGAATGCTCAGTGAATTAAAATGGAGCCAAAAACATTAATTTATAATGTCAATTTGCCAACTACCACATTTAATGCTTGCGAGTTAAGTAATCACTTAACATATCCGTTGGTATAGAAGTAAGTTCAACTTCTTACCATCAACCGAGGGAATAATAGCATATGTCTCATTGATTGCCAAACCCTCAAGGAAATTTCTTCAATTTGATGAAGAGACTCCTGCCAGTGGAGTGCTACTCTATTCTATCGGTGGAGTGTTGCTTGGTTCTACCAGTGGAGGAGTATTCCTATCCACATTCAGTTCTGATTTCCTGATCCATTGTTTTGAAAATTCTTTCTTAACCTCTTCAAATTTTTCTTTACCTTTCAAACTAGAACCTTTGTTGTCTGTCGGTGATCCTTTACTTCTGTGGAATTTTACAATATGCCCAATCTTGTTACATGCATAGCAAGTCACATTATTCTTCTGAATAACTTTCCCATAACCTATCTCGGTTTTTGTTCTACATTGATTAGATAGGTGTCCAAATCTTCCACAAACATAACATCTCACATTCATTCTGCAATTTTCAAAGTTATGACCAACTTTGTTGCATTTTGAACATTGACCAGTGGGTGTGTTGATATTCTGATAATTTCTAGATCTACATTGATTTGCTCTATGACCATACTTGTTACAATTAAAGCATTTGCCACTAAATTTATAAGCAGTAGGTTGCCTTACTAGTTTTCTATGATCCTATGTGTTTGCAGTACCAGAGCTTTCACCAACTTCAAAGCCAATTCCACAAGTGTCACCTTTAGGTTTTTGATTCTTCAGCAAGTTATCAAGTTCTTCTAAGCTTTTCTTGAATTTCTCTTTATGTTGATTTGTTGTATCCAGTTCTCTTTCTAAGACTTCTTTCTGCCTCATTAGTTGATTGGAGTCATTTTGAGTGTGCATCAGATCTGTTTTCAACAAGTCATTTTCATAACTAAGTCTTGTGTTTTCATTTGCAACATCACTTAGTCTCCTAGTCAAATCTTCTTCATTCTTCTTTCTATCTTCAATTTCTTTATAGAATATCATAGTCATATCCTGCATCTCATTCTTTGTTGTCATGTTCTCTTGTTTCAGCTTGTTTATCATATCATTAAGAGTTTCTTTTTCATCATTCTCATTTTGCATCTTTTCACAAAGTTCTCTTCTCTTGTTTCTTGAAATAGTAAGATTTTCTTGAAGTGCTTGAATAATATCCTGAGCAACCTTTAGATCATCTTCAAGTTTGATATTTTTCAATTTTTCTACATCATATTCTAAGAGAGCTCCTTCAAGTTGCTTCATCAAGTTTTCCATCTCTACTGGTGTCAAGATCTTCCTCAAGCTATTAGGCTTTTGAAAATAGAGGACCAGGCTCTGATACCAATTGTTAGGATTCCCACAGATACTGAGAGGGGGGGGGTGAATCAGTATCTAACCAGTATGAGTAATTTCTTAACTTTAAAACATGCAGAACATATTAATACTGTGTACCGGTAAACAAAAAGTAATGCAATAAATAGAGATAATAACAACCACATGAAAAACACACCATAACACAAGGATTTAATGAGGAAACCCGGTGTGGGAAAAACCTCGGTGGGATTTGTGACCCACAATATTCACTTACTAGCCAATAAGAGAATATTACTACTACAAGAGGGGCCTGCACATGCAGGAAGGCGAATTGCCTAGAGCTAACTACTCAAATACAAAATAGGAAGTCTCACTGACTTACAAAATGGATTATATAAATCCAGTGTCTTGTATTGCTTCAAAATAGCATCTATAATGCCAGATCCAGTGCCGGTTTCTGCTCTGCTTCTTACATAAACCCTTAACCTATAATTCGCATAATAGGTCTGCCTTATTTCGCCTAATTACATTCCTCTTACTTACACAAAATGTTCTACAATGATCTCGCTTATATAAGAGTCATTTTACAACTTTCCAAGACAGCTTACAATGATTTTACAAATAATAAACAAAATATATTAGAACAAAAATTCTGTCGGCCTCTGTGCCGGTATGCTTCCTTTCACTGCCGGTGTCGGTGATCTGAGTGTCGGTGTAGAGTCTGATCTTGCTAGTGCCAGTGGAATGCCTTGCCAGTGTCATAGGATTGTAAGGTTGCCATCAATGACAAAACCTTCAATCACCTACAATGTCTCATTGGAGTGTGCATATGCCAACAACGCATTGGTTTGATGCAGCCAGAATCAACCGGCTTATGCAGCAAGAGTAACACAATGAAAGCAACAAGAAAAAATAACAAGATCACATAAATAGATCATATTATTGCTTTAGATCTTCCGACAATCATCTCGTTATCATCATGTAATCATCAAAGAACATCTGACAATTAACCGGTTGCATGCAGGCTATCAGCTAGATACAATCCAATCCGAGACTCTAAGAATCAACCAGATCACAAAATGTGAATCTCAATCCTTATTCTTAATTCTACTTCCTCTACCCTTACAAATGATTACATAACATCATATTTATACCCACCGGAACATATCTGGGTCAGCCTCATAAGATTTACATTTACCAATTGGTGCAAGAGCACCTAAGGGTGAGCAAATACCCTTTTCAATTTTGGCATAAGGACTGGTTCTAGTCCATTAGGTTGTCTATTTTAGAGCTTAGAGTGCATTTTGTCTTCTTTGTGAAAGTTCATGTTTTTGGCGAGACTTACCCCGATGACACCGCAAGCATGTGGAGTGCAACCATCGGTCATTGGAACAACTGGTTGTACCCTATCCCGATGCCCCGATGAGTATGCATAAGACCAAAGTGGACCCATTAGCTATCAGCGGGACTATTTTCTACCTACCCTAATAACTTGATGAAGTTGCCAGTGGATTGGAGCGAGTAGAGTGAGTTTAGAGTGGAATTATCGACTATTGGCATAATATGCTAGGGGATACATCGATAACCCAATGGGAAATCATACGGTTTGGAGTGTACCATCGGCTATCGGTATAACATGTTAGGAGCTACACTGATAACCTGATGGGAAAGCATACCATCTGGAGCACAATCGGCTATTGACACAACATGTTAGGAGCTACACCAATAACCTGATAAGGAAGCATTTTGTTGGGAGCGCACCATCGACCATCGGCAAGAGGTGTTTGATGCTACACCGATAACCCGATGAGGAAGTGCGCACTTTGTAAACCATCATCGATCATCAGAGTGAATGTTTTGACACTATCCTGATGACCCAATGGAAATACAAAATCAGTTACAGTCAAAAACCGAATGGTGTCAAGTTGAATCTTGTCTGTTAGGGATGATTCAAGACATGTTTTAGGAGGCTATAAAAGACTCAATGGGCATTCTATAATGAGGTTAGAAAGAGGTTGGATTGGGATTGCCCAATGTATTGATTCCACGAGAACAAACTTCTTCTGGATAGCAATGTGAAGATTATTTTTTGGTTTCTTTTCTCAGAGTTCAATTTGTGTTTGTAAACTATACATAATGGCTTAAATCTTTAAATTCCAGTGTAGATAGAGTAGATGTTTCTCTTCTATGTTTTTTGAGTTCCAGTTTTGAAGTCGTGCCAAGCTCAGCTCTGTAGATAAAGTTGTCTTTCTATTTCTCATTTTCTATTGGTGATAAGTAGCCATAAACATAGCTCTATCTTGAATCTCCATTGTGGGATCTATACAACCATTGGAGGTTGTCAAGAAGAGCCAGCCATGTATAGTAGAGTTCTATTTGTAGCAGACCAGAGAATGGCGTCGTTCGTTTCAACAAACTGGCCCTAGGCATCAGTGACCAAGAGGAATCACTTGCAGGGTAGACCGGAGTCTAGGTTGTTAGCCTCAGACCAAGGGAAGATGGGGTCAAAGGGAGAGAAGATCCAAGCTTGAGAGGAAAATGACTTAGGAGAAGTCGAAGGTATAGCTAATGGTAGAGCAAACCCTACAAGGTGTCTGGTTAGATTCAGTGGATTAGTGAGTTGGTGGATTTATGAAAGTGAATTCACTAAGAGAAAAGTAACAAACCTCAGTAGTGAGGTCCTAGAGTGGATTAGGGGAATAGAGAGGAGCATTCTTGGGTTAGGCTAGGAAAAAGGCCTTGGTGTGAGTCAATCCGACTCAAGCAATCTAGGGTCCTCCCTATCACCAATGCAGAAAAATGAAATGTGTTACTAGGTTGTCCCTAAGAATTAAATAAATATTTTTAGAAAATAACAACCACAAAGTGCAGTTTAGTAGAAAGGTCGGCCACATGCCAAAGAACATCGGACAAGACCGAAGATAAATCCACACGCCAAGAATCACATTGGTAATGAAGGAAAACCAAACGGTAAGGACAAGAACTATCTTGGAACCTAGAAACAGTCAACCAGAAGCAATAACTATCTAGAAAAGAACCCAAATGAACTGAAAATCTGGAATTAAGCACATGAACCCATCTAGAAACCGAAAATAGGATCTACCACAAAGAACAAGAAACTATCGATACCAACCGGTAAGAACACAAAAAACAACATAAAGAACTAAACAAGAACAAAACTAAAAGAAAATATTTTTGGTTGATGCAAGATTGCTCATCAACCGGGGATGCTCCTGCATTAGACAACCCATGTAGAAAAAGATGTTCCATGAGACGGAACTCATGGACCAGTTGGTCTTTGGGCTGACTTGATTAAGTTGTCATTATTTGTGGACAATATAAATAGAAGTTTGTGAATCATTTGAGAAGACATAAAATAGAAGATAGAAGATATAGTTTAGAGATCGAGTGAAGATGTAGAACCGAAAAGATTCTGTTTCGGTGGACTGAAGCTAAAAGAGCTAAGGTTCGGATTAGGGTAGTGAGATTTTGGTCTGGTGGACTGAAGTCGAAAGGGCCAAGGTTTGGATTAGGGTAGAACTGACAGACTATTTTCGGAGGCCGATTTGACATGTGGAGATCTGCGGTTATTATGTTTGTGTTGTAAGCAATGTTTGTATCCTGGACTACGATCTAGCATGTGGCATATGTAATTCTCCAAACTATAATAAGAATTGTTCATATTGTTTACCGGTTATGTATTTTGTTTTGTTACAAGTTGTTCTTTCTATTATTTATGGCATTATGTTACCAGTTACCAGTATATTTGCATGGTGTTTGTGTTAGGCTACAAGGATGGGTTGTCCTTCATTGGATCTCCCTACCTTGACTGCATCATGGCCTAACATAATAGTGCATCTACCTTGTAGAATGACACATATACCATATTAAACAACACATACAACCAATTTTGTAGTGCATATACAACAATAACTAAGAACTCAAAAAAATGGAAATGGAAATAAAGACTCACAATTGACTTAGAAAATTTAGTAAGGCATAAATTTAGATGCAATAATGAATGTGTTGCAAGGAACAAGTAAAAATCTCAACAATCAACAAAAGTAAAGACATAAGATTTATTCCCAAATGCCACAAGAACTCATGGCATAACTTAGAGAATCAACACTTAGGTAACTAAATAAAGGCTATGAACAGGGAAAACATTCATTCCAAACATACATGAAAGAATGAAAAACAAATTCACTCTTCCTAGGCCAGGATGAGAATTCATAGCAAACCAAAGCATTCACAAAATAATCGCAAAGCCATTCACGACAAATTACCAAGCAGTTAAATAACTAACAATTTATTCCTCAATCTATATAGCATAATTATACAACATTCCATTTTCTACGTTATTTCTCCCATTCCCACATAAACCATTCAAACATTGGGAGGACATGTCGTTTCCATAAAATCAAATGCATAAAGAGACAAAATCAACCAACTTGGACAATAGAAGTTATGTCAAAAGAGATCTGATGATAAGCAATCCAATTCCCAAAATCCAACAAGCTTCAACAATCCAACCAAGCTCCAAATCAAAACCAAAATCTCCAACAACATTCAAGATTTTCTAAAGTCACAAAAAAATCAATCCAGAAGCTTCCATGATAAATGCTAAAAAATCTAATAAATAAAATCTCATTCAAAAACTATAGAAAAATCTCAGCCAATCAAAATATTCCAATAAACTATATTCTATACCAACCCCCTGTTACAAGTGTGATTGCCGTTGCACCAAAAGATCGACCTGTCAATGCCCGATACAACCACTAGACTTATAGAATCCACAAGAGGTTGTTAAACCATGTCGCAAATCCACGAGAGGGATGCTAGCCCACTGCCAACAATCCCCCTCCCAGCGTCACTCACCGCGACCTACGTGATTCGAACGTGTGACCAAGCTCTGATACCACTTGTTACAAGTGTGCTTGCCATTGCACCAAAAGATCGACCTGTCAATGCCTGATACAACCACTAGACTTATAGAATCCATAGGAGGCTGTTAAACCATGTCGTGAATCCACGCGAGGGACGCTGGCCCACTGCCAACACCTCCTTCCAAAAATCGAGGTAAGAATGTAAAATAATATTATTTACTTACCCCCAAATATCAACCAATAAAATAATAGGGTAGGTATAAACATAATATTTAATTACTCAATTAGTAACAAGGGAATGTAATAATATAATACCCAATAATAATAAATCAAAGCCCAATAAAATAAATCAAAGCCCAATAAAATAAATCAAAGGCAATATAAATAAATGCTCCAATTAAATATAAAATCACAAATAATATAAATAAATTAGCAAAAAATTAAATAATAATATCCTCACAATCACAACTCCCAAGAGGGCCAATCATAACAAAGGGTAGGTACATAATAAAACAAGGGAAATAAATAAATAAATAATCAAAACAATAAATAATTTGATAAACAATAAATAAAATAATAAATATATAATAAAGAAGATAAATAAATAAACAAACAATAGACAAATAAGCAAAATGGATAATAAATAAGTAAATGTATGAACAAGCATAAATACTAAATATCCAATTAAACATTAGACCATAAAATAATAATAATATAAAATCACCAATTAAATACAAATTCATTAAATAAACATCAATAAATAATAAATCTCCAATAATAATAATTCACACATTAATATCAAATATTAATGGCGTCCAATAATTTAATTTGATACTAAATAAACTATATAAATTAATTTATTAATTAATAAATAATTACAAACTCACAAGGCAACTCGACATAGGGTTGAACAACATACCACATGATGCAAACCAATGACTCAAGTCAAGACACTAACTAACAAGGGTATCAACTTAATCCTAGAGTGTGTAGAGGGATCTCATGCCATCTCCAATCTACTCGGCATTGGGATTAAGACATGCTCAAACCTAAGAGGCCAGGTGGAGTCAATGTCTAGTACCTGCAAATCCTACAACCACCAATAACCATGAGGCAACACACACACATACACACACACACAAACATACACATACATACATACATACATACATACATACATACATACATACATACATACATATATATATATATATATATATATATATATATGATTAGGTAAGTGAGAGAGAATCACAATGTCATATCATTCTCATAATGAGTGGTATGACATCATCTCTATCATGAATAGAGTAATAAGACACTTGCAATCAACAAAGAATCATCTTGTCCATTAAAATGATAAAGTGGGGTTAGCAATAATAAGATGCCATCTGTAGCTAGGAAATGTGGAAATCATCAAAGCAAATCAATATTAGCCTAGTTCAATCATGAAAACTCAATTGCAATGATAACAATCCTAATTACACTCAATAAAGACATGAAAATAAGACATCAATTCAAATGCAAACCATTGCAAACTTGAATGTCTCCTTCATGTGGCTCCATTGTCCTTCTTTCTCCTTCAAATAGATTTGTTGTGGATCTCACCTTCAAGTGCGTAAACCTAATATGAAAGCAAGATTGACAAGTAGTGCAAGAATACTAGAAGTGTGATTGATTCGACCGGGGATCAGGGGCCTTGATTGAAGAAATTCATCCAATTTATAGACAAATTGGAGAAAAGATCAAATTAGCATGAAATTGATATTAGAGGCAATTGATTCCAAAAATGGCAAAATTGAGTTGAAGAAAGAAGGTTATGACACCTTCTATGTCATGAATTATGACATATTGCCAATGCAAAGGTTAGAGGACTAAAAGCTTTATGACATCTTGCTATGCCAACAGTATGACGCACGAGAAATTCATGCTTCCACCGAAGCACGAAAATAGGGAGAGACTAGAGAGAAATTGATTAGGTGGAAATTGAATTTAGCAAATTAGAAAATGAGGTGGAAATTAGGAATTAGGAAAATTAGAAAACTAGGAAATTAGAAAATTAGAAATGACGTGAAAATTAGGAAATTAGAAATTGATGAAATTAGACAAAAAAGGTGAATTAATTAATAATTTTTCATTCCTTAATTAATTCACAAAAAGAGGGGGAATTAATTAGCCAATTAAATAAATATTTAATTGTGACAAGAAGACTTAGGATAAATAAATAAGTTATTTAACCTAAAGGGAAAATGACAAACAAGATTAAATGAATAAATCATAAAACCTTGGAAGATGAATTAGAAATGCAAGGACGACAATTAGGTCCTGACAAAAGATAATTGATGTAGGGTTGATTTAATCATGATTCTGACTTGATAAATGATTTGATTGATAAACAATTGAAATTGGTTGACAAATTGACCAATATTGATAAAGAGACCAAATTGATATGCGCCAATTGACATGATTGAAGAGGAGAAGGATCGATGACAAATCGATCACAAAATTGACGAGATTGACAAGGACGAGGATCAATGACAAATCGATCACAAAATGACAAGATTGATAAGAGGACAAAACCCTAATTCAAAAGCGATAAAAATGAGGAATGCAAAAGGACTCAATGCTCGCAAATGATAAAGACCAAGTACGCAACATAGAAGAAATGTTAATGCGACGCAAAAACCCTAAAATAAGGCAATGCGCAAATGTTAAAGTATGACTCCGCAAGCATTGACCATTTTTAGGTGTCTACACCATCATATCCTCATAAGAAATATAATTGATACATGAATAATGAGTGCATCTAGATCACTACACATAAGTTTGATCATCATATTAGTCTAGGACATAATTTCATCCACATAAATCATAATGAATTCACTAATGTCAAAGAGACTATTAGTATAAGAATGAGACATAGATATCAGGACACACACAAACCTTAAAGTGTTTATCACACACTCTCAAAAGGATGAGTCAGGGAGGGGCACTACAGTTAACATTTACTTTGAGATTTGCAATCATTTCTTTGAATTCATCTCCCTATTATATCATGGATGTATATTTTTACAAAAAATTGAGTCTTGATCATGTACATTATCTAAGAAGGATATCTATTTGTTTCTTGTGTTTGTTTATTATGCATAACAAATGGATGAACTTTGAGTCACATGTCTCATTTTTTATATCAACTTTGTTCTCTTCCTTTGTTCTATTTATACATTTGTTTTTCCTTCTTTTTGACTAAAAGCACATACCCCGTAGAAACCCCAATTATATCATAAGAGGGAGTTGTAACTCTAAAATTCAAAGGAAAATTTTCAATTTACAAATTATTTCTCCAACGTTTGTTGCATATTTGTCACTAAGAAAAGGGCACAGAGAGTTTTGGATTATCTTCTTAAGGGACAAATTTGTATGCAAATATATTTTGGTGACTATGTTGAGGAAATCAAATGGCAAGAAGAATGGTTTTTTCCCTTAAAATCTATATGGGTGTCTCCCTTTAAAAGGAGGTTAGCAATTTTTTTCATCTAAAGAACTCAAAAGATGGTCCTATTAGAAGCAACAAAGAAAGAAGATTGAGAAGGGGGGGTGAATCAGTCTTCACCGGATTAACAAACTCAATCACAAAATAGATCCGATAAACTACAACAATAACAAAGATAAGCAAAATGATAACACAACACACACCACCAAGGTTTTGATGTGTAAAACCTGGTTAAGAGAAAAACCATGGTGGGAACCTACCCACAGTAAGATGATACTCTAAAGTAGTATGTGAAAATATTATAATGAGGAATGCACATGCATTCAGGTACACTGCCTAGAGCTCACTGCTCAAATATAATGGCTCAGAAGGCTACAACCCTCAGGGAAGTCTCACTAAGTTACAACAAGATTCAAACTTTAATCCGAAAGAAATGAACTAAAAGAATATCATCTCCAAATGCCTGATTATAGTTCCGGTTAAGAATGGATGTTTTCCCTACAACATTAATCTCTCTTCAACAAGGTCGGCTAAATCTGTTGTTCACACATACACCACTCTCTAATAATACAAACACACCATCGAAACCTAAATTACATGAATATATCACTTATATATACTATTCATTAACCTTGACAACAAGGTCAGCTAAACCCTCAACCATTAATTATAAAATTAGATCACATGATACAAAGATCAACCACTGGACCAATATAATGATTTACATGAAATAACATGGACCTAAATCAAATTCTCAAATGCACAACTCCACCAGAAATCGCATCATGATCAACCGCAACACGCTACACCACCAAAAATACCACATAACACGAAAATCATCACTGGTTGATAGAAACCATCAAAAACTCACACAATGATCAATGTAGATCACTTAAAAAAATAGGACATGACTAGGAAACACCAGAAAGAACATTAGAATCATCAGGAGAAGTTGCGCCAACACCACTTATAAAATCTTCATTAATAAACATCAAAAACTCAAGAATACTCAAACAACAACAATTGTCACCAAGAAAGATAACTTGCGGAACACCAAATCACGAACCATCTAAAATGAAGATACACAAGACCATCCCAAGAAAATCCCAAAAATCTCAGCACAAGATCTTATCACACCAGAATATACTAGAGGATATATTGAGCTCTGCAAAATAGTGATCCACAAAACAACACTGCAAAATCGGATCATAAGATCTTCCCAATCACACTGGAATAAATTATCACAAGAATATGTTGACATCAATGACAACAACATATATCCTAGCAGCAACAATGACCAATAATATCCAACAATCTCCTCTTTTGGCATTGATGGCAACATATGAATGTGAAAAATAGTCAATGCAAAGAAAGAAGATATCTCCAGCAAACTCCCCCTAAGATCAAGATAGATAAAGTAGTTTTTCACATGATCTCTCCCCCCCTTTGATGACAATGCCAAAGATCACAAAATAGATAACCAAAACCTCTCTCCCCAAAATAGAAACATGAATCATAGGAATCTCAACCCCTTAAACATAGACTACTCCTCTAGAGGAGAAACACCAACTCATCAATCCAGATAAAAGGATAAGACTGTGAAGTCCACCAAATTGATGCAATGCAATGCATCAGTTCTCATCAGGAGGGATTGATACCCTAACTTGTCTCTCAAATAGACGAATGTATCTATAGGCAAAGGCTTAGTGAAAATATCAACAATTTGTTCCTTTGTAGATACATACTCCAACTTCACCTTCTCTTCACTAACTTGTACTCTCAAGTAATGATATTTGATTGATACATGCTTAGTCTTTGAATGCTGCACCATATTCTTTGACATGTTAATAGCACTAGAATTATCACAGTATATGACAATAGGCTAATCATAGATTGTTGGCATTTTTTATGATTATGTTGTAATTGTCATTGATGGACACACACTTGCTTTGGGAACACTTTTTGTATGTATGAGTTATGCTCAACCGGTATTTGTTCCAAACCAGTATTATGTATTATAGCCTTTAGGATATCGATTCTTGCAGAAAGTGTTTACCGATCCCAAGAGGTATGAAGACCTCAAGCGGTACGAAGGAACTAAAGTGGTAGTTATCATTTTCCCAGTCTTCATTTTTGACAACCAGTAATTAGTAAAGTTTTATGAACCAGTAATACTCTGTGATGAGTTACCAACTGGTATTTTTGTGATGAGTTACCATCCACCAACACTTTGATGGTGATTTTGTACTATGTTATCAAATGTGTCTAGATGCAATGAACCTAGGAACTTGCAATGTAATCTTATTGGATCGACATGAAATCAAATTCCTTTTTAAGGACATCATGTCTAGGGTTTTAGGAGATGTAGTTGTTAGGGTTTTTGGTGGTTGATGAGTTTTTGTATGAGAAATCTTAGGAGAGAAGATTGAGTCTGTGTGCTATAACAAAGTGTGGATTTACTGAAGACCGAAGTAATGCTCAAATGCATTAGCAATGAGCTATCATGGATCTAACCAAGCAAACTGTGCTATTTGCTAGATCATTCACTTGTTGATTACTCACATCTTCAACAAGTCTAAAATCCTTAACTGGGTAGGCCCAGAAAAGCCTTTGTAAATCCTCTAACAAGGTGGTTCACATCTGTGGTTCTAAAATCCTCTCACAAGGTAGTCTTTAATCGGACTTATCTCCTAACAGAGATTGAGATTCCTAACAGGATTTGTTCTAGTAAAGAACATTGTATAACCTTAACCGGTCTGACCTTAACCAATCTGGTTACTATTATGTAGATAGTTACTTGTGAGTTTCATCTCACTGTGGTTTTTCCCATTTGGGTTTCCACGTCAAAACCTCTTGTGTTATGGTGGTTATGCTTATGTGGGTGAATGCCTTATTTGCTGTTTGGTTTGCATTTGTGTTAACCGGTTTGTTAGTAAAACCGTTATACTGGTTTATTACTAAATGATTTAAGTGTTTAAGTTCAGTATTTTTTGGTATACAAATTCACCCCCCCCTCTTAGTATTCATCAATTGGTATCAAAACCAACCTTTCTTTAAGTTTAACCACTTGGAAAGAGATATGGGGGAATACATTGTGAGAGAACTAACTCATCGGCTCACTCGGACTGAGAAAGCCTATGATGAACTCAAAGTCAAGTATAAGGCCTCTCTGGCAAAAAGGAGAGAGCATGCTGAGAAACTAATGGAGCTAACTAAAAATAGTTCCTCTAATGAAGAGGACATGAAAGCCCTAGTTGAAGAAGTTGAAAAAACTGAATGAGTCTAATGATAACCTAAGAAGGGAACTTGAAGGACTGACTATTAGGATGTGTCAAAAGCTTGAGAACCGGAGAAAAGTTGAAGATCTGGTAAAAGACAAAGATCATGAGATCTCCAAGTTGAAGCAAGAAATCAATGTACTTACTGCTCATCTCCAAGAGAGCAAAGTGGAAAAAGAGGAAATGCAAGGTGAAATAAACATGGCTATTTCTGAGAATGCAACTTTGAAGGAATCCAATGCTGCTATTACCAAAGAACTCACTGAGTCAAAGGAAATACTTGCCAAATTCAATAAGAGCACTGTTAAGCTAGAACAAAAGCTTGAATCAGAAAAACCAGTGAAGGATACCACTGGACTTGGTTTTTCTAGTTATGAGGAAGGTGAGACCTCTAGAACAAAAGATGGAGCATCAAAGAAGCAACCAACACCAAAGGACAAAGGTAAGAAAAATTTCAAACCTGTTTGCTTTAATTGTCTCAAGGAAGGATATACTGCTAATGTATGTAGAAACAAGGCTTACAATGACTTTCCTTACTTTCTAAACAATAAGCCTAGATCCAATAGATTCAATGGAAATTGTTATGCATGCAACAAGTTTGGGCATAGAGAATTTGAATGCAGGTTTGTCATGAACAACACCAGAAGGTATCCTCAAAGGAGTCAAGGAGTCTTTCCTGAACCCTCTAGGAACTAGAATCAAAACTGGTTTAATACCTATAATCATCAGTTAGGTAGCAGTGGCTATCAAGCGACAACTAGATGGAGAGCAACCTATTTGATCTGTCATGGAAATGGTCACATAGCTACAACATGCAGAAGGAAGAATGGAAACATGAATAATGGACCTTGGAGAGCACCTGGAATGGTTTGCTATCATTGCAACAAACTAGGTCATATAGCAAGATTCTGCAAGATGAGAAAGAATATATCAAATGATATACCGGTCACTTCGGAAGGAAAGATTGATGTTGAAACTATTCAAGTGGATATGAATAAAATGTGGAAAAAGAAGCCAGAAGAAGTGTCTCAAGAAGAACCAATTTTTGCACCTAGTGTGAAAATCTCTGAACTGCCAAACTAAGCTACAGGAAGCTTAGGGGGAAATAAATTGGTAAAATATTTCGAACCCCCAGTTTACACTGGCAAAAGATATTAATCGGTATGTGATACTTGTCAATTGGCGGAAGACCGAAAATGGTAAAAGGCAAATTAGGGTTTACGCCCTAATGATGGAGCATTTATTATGGTAGGTGGAGAATTCATTTAAAAGGGATTTTAAGTCATTTTCACTAATCAATTTTTGAGCGAAGAAGTTTTCAAGTGCAGAGCGACAAAAGACGATTTGTCTTGCAACTCGAAGAGATTTCAAAACCTTGAAGAAAAATCTGAAAATAACATCAATCAGTCAAGTGTAGAACTCAAAGCGGTAACCCAACAAATAAAGTAGTGAGTGGTGAAGTGGAATTTGCAAGCCCTAAATCTTGACTTTCAAAGGTATTTTTTGAAGTTTCTTTGTTTAACATGGCTTCAACATCACACTCTAGTTCTAGTACACCCGTTGATTCAGTAGATTTCATCCAATGGAAGGCAAAATATAATGCACTATCCCAAATACCTGCTGGTGTTATAGTTGAGGAAGGTATTTTGGATTACATTGACTATAAAATTGAAGACCTTGGATCTCTAGTAGTCCACTCTCAGTTGAGTTTTTTCTGCGGAAAGAACAAGAAGATCAAACTAGAATTCAGCATCTTGGAAAAGAAGAAGCTTCACAATGCGGTCTATTTCCTTGAAGAATTCACAGATGATCACATCCACATCATTCTAAGAAGAGTACACGGTGAAAAAATGTATTTGGAGTGGACACATGACATCACATCGGAAGCGATTCATGTCATCACCGGTTTCTATAATGTTGGAGAAGTGCCAGCCCTAAGGAAGATCAGCAAGACTGAAATGACCAAGCTCACCAGTTCTATGAGCGACCAATGGGGAATGATGTTCAATACCATCAAGGACGGTCTGGTCAAGTATGCCTACATGGTGATAGGTTACCGGACATTCCATGATAGCATAATCAACTCTGTCTCTACTGCAGTAGTAAATGCTGGCTACGGGATGATCATGGAAGATGCCTCATTTGATTTATGTACCTATATGCAAAGGCAGCTACTGGTGAACCTAAATTCAATCAAACAGGACAATGCCTTGATTAAATTCAGACAACTATTGGTCAAATTGTTCTTCTACTTCCAAGGCTACTTTCTAGGAGTCGGTGATATTCAGTGGTCTGTTGACCAATTGGTTACAAAGCAAATCAGGGAAATTCTTCAAGTGGTTGGAACCGGTTACCCTGAAGTCCTGAACAAATACTTTGATGAGTTCAGACGCAAGATGAGCCAAAGGATGAGAATATCTGGTGATATTGTTAAGAAATATGAAGAGGATATCTTCTTTATCATCCAAGTAGATGAGTGCATAATGGAGGCTGTTGAGCCTAGAAAGGAAGAAGTGGAGCCTATGTCTTATGAGGTGATGTATGACATGCTAGATGGGTATGCTTCTACCCTACTTGCCTCACTACTTGATCCTAAGAAGAAAATAACCGACACCTATCTGGAAAGGGTTACACCAGTTGAAGAGCCCTCAGTGAAGAAAGGAAAGGCAGTGCCATCTATATCGACATTGGTTACTTCAGTGAGTCCTAAAGTGACCAAGCGATCACTGGCAAAGAAGAAACCAGAAGTTGCACCTGCCAAAGTCTTTGAGAGAAAGCGGAAGATAAAGGGCAACACACCAGACTCAGAAGATATAGAATCTGAAGAAAAGCCTAAGAAGACTAGGCAAATAAGAAAGAAGACAAAGACAACCAGCAATGAACCAGCATCATCAGCAACGGTAAATATTGATATTTCCTCTTAGAAACCTTTGACACATTGTCAAAGAACTATTAAGAACATTAGGAGAAAAGTGTTGAGTGATTTGGCAGATTATTTTGACGATTTCAATGATAATGAGAAGGAGGAAGTAGAACAGGAAGTCATTCAATATTTATGTATTAATGACCAGTCGCCATCAGAAATTAAATCTGTGACACCGGATTCTTTATATAATTCTTTAGACAACAAATGGTGCATTGCCATAGAAAAGGAACAGGAGATAAGAGAGGAAATATTTGCTCAATATTTTCTTGATGTGTCTAATTCCGAACTTTATGAATTTATGGAAAAATATAAAGGCCTCTTCTTTATGCGAAGGAGACACTTGTTGCTAGAAGGGAAAGTCCCTAAGGTGGTAAGAGATGCCCAATCTCATGCCCGGGCAGTTCTAAGATTGCAGCAAGTGTCTAAAGCCAATAAAAAGGCTCAACAAGAACTAGAAATAGCAAAACTGGATGAGGTGTATAACAGTTAAGGAGAACAGGTCACAGAGAAAATGGACCCTATTGATGTTGATGCTTAGGATGGTGAAGATGTTACTCCAGATACACCAACAGAAATGGCAGGACAGGAGAAATAGGACAAGGAAAAGAGAAAGGAGGAAGTGAAGAGGAAACAGGAAGAAGAAGAGAAGAAGCAAAATGAAGAGGAGAAGAGAAAAGAGGAAGAGAAGAGAAAAAAAGAGGAGAAGAGAAAATAGGAAGAGGAGAAGAAGAAGAAGGAGGAAGAAGAGAAGAAACAAGAAGAGGAGAAGAAGAAGAAGGAAGAAGACAAGAAATAGGAAGAGGAGAAGAAGAAGAAGAAGAAGGAAGAGGAGAGGAAAGAAGAAGAGAAGTAGAAAGAAGAAGAAAGGAAAAAGGATGAAGAGAAAAGAAAGAAAGAAGCTGAGGAGTAGAAAGAGGCAGAAGAAGATAAGCAAAAAGCCAAGGAAAAGGAGGAAGCGACAAAGAGTGTACATGTAGAGACCCCAAAGGAAACCAATGGTAAAGCCAAACTAGCTAACATCACCAGTCCCATTGACCTCCAGTCTACAAATGAAACAGAACTACTGCAAAGTATTAAGCTTTCTCAAGAGCGACTGGAAGAACTAAGGAGGAAAAAGGAGGAAGATGTGATTCAAATTGTGGTGGAAACTCTCACCAGTTTGACTCCTAGTACCAATCTCCCAAGTACCGATTCCTCTCTAGCTCAATTGAAGCTCCTATGCATAGTTGTAGAGGACCAAGTGCAATGTTTGGAAGATGTTGTTGAAGTCAATGCAAAAAAGAAGCATCAAAAGGCTCTAAACACTGCTTTGGTAAAGAAGTTAAATGAGCTCTAGTCCAATCTGAAGAAAGCACAAAAGGACATAAAAGATGTTCTGGATGAGGGAAATATACTTCTCAGTAAGATATGTCAACCCCATCTATTCTGTGATGATGTGCTTTCTTAGAAAGAAAAACTGCAAACTGATTTGCAGACATTCATAAGCACCTTCAAGATGCCCTATGATTCCTTCACCACTTATGGGCAAACCGTTCACTGATTTCAACTCCAGTCTGCAAGAATAGAGTTAGAGATCAGCAACCAGACCAGAGATTTGCAGGAACTTCAACTGGTTTTACTACCACGACTGCAAATACTTCAAAAATGCTAACTCAATCTGGATGCCTTAATGGTCACTCAAGAGATGAGTACCTTGGATGCAATGGAGGAATAGGTATCCCAGATGTAAATGGAGAGTGAGGTTGCTACCTCATTGCTTGAATCAAGGTCTGTATCCATGAAAACATTTATGCAAGACTTTAAATTAGTTTTTGACAAGTTTCACTCTTTATTGTCATAAACACTTATTATTTTAATGATAATGGAAACAGGGGTTATTCAGCTGTACTTTGTCATTATTGGCAAAGGGGGAGTAGTATTCTGTATTTAAAATTTTGATGCATGTTATGTATACTTTCATGTTTATCTCTGTAAGGGAGTAGTATACATTGTATTTTCTACAAAAGGGGTAGTGTATATGCTTAGGGGGAGTAATTTTGATTATGGCATATTTTTGCTGTAAAACACTTAGATGTTAAAATTTTTCCTAAGTGTTGCCATCAATGCCAAAGGGGGAGATTGTTGGCATTTTTGATGATTATGTTGTAATTATCATTGATGAACACACACTTGCTTTGGGAACACTTTTTGTATGTATGAGTTATGCTCAACCGGTATTATGTATTATAGACTTTAGGCTATCGGTTCTTGCAGAAAGTGTCTACCGATCCCAAGCGGTATGAAGACCTCAAGCGGTATGAAGGAACTAAAGTGGTAGTTATCATTTTCCTAGTTTTCATTTTTGACAACCAGTAATCAGTAAAGTTGTATGAACCGGTAATACTCTGTGATGAGTTACCAACCGGTAATCGATAAAGTTGTATGAACCTATAATACTCTGTGATGAGTTACCAACCGATAATTTTGTGATGAGCTACCATCCATCGACACTTTGATAGTGATTTTGTGCCATGCTATCAAATGTGTCTAGATGCAATGAACCTAGGAACTTGCAATGTAATCCTATTGGACCGACATGAAATCAGATTCCTTTTTAAGGACATCATGTCTAGGGTTTTAGGAGATGTAGTTGTTAGGGTTTTTGGTGGTCGATGAGTTTTTGTATGAGCGATCTTAGGAGAGAAGATCAAGTCTGTGTGTTGTAACAGAGTGTGGATTTACTGAAGACTGAAGTAATGCTCAAATGCATTAACAATGAGCTATCATGGATCTAACCAAGCAGACTGTGCTATTTGCTAGATCATTCACTTGTTGATTACTCACATCTTTGACAAGTCTGAAATCCTTAACCGGGTAGGCCTAGAAAAGCCTTTGTAAATCCTCTAACAAGGTGGTTCGCATCTATGGATCTGAAATCCTCTCACAAGGTAGTCTTTAATCAAACTTATCTCCTAATAGAGATTGAGATTACTAATAGGATCTGTTCTGGTAAAGAACATTGTATGACCTTAACCAGTCTGACCTTAACTAGTCTGACCTTAACTGGTTTGGTTACAATTCTACAGATAGTTACTTGTGAGTTTCATCTCACCATGGTTTTTCCCATTTGAGTTTCCACATCAAAATCTCTTGTGTTATGGTGATTGTGCTTCTGTGGGTGAATGCCTTATTTGTTGTTTGGTTTGCATTTATGTTAATCGGTTTGTTAGTAAAATTGTTATACTGGTTTATTGCTAAACTGTTTAAGTGTTTAAGTTCAATATTCTTTGGTATACTAATTCACCCCCCCTCTTAGTATTCATCAATCTCTGATATCTTTCAACATTTTCTTCATCCAAATTACCTGAGTGCAATTACCAGTAGTGGAAATGTACTCAGCTTCACCAGTAGATAAGGATACTAAATCTTGTTTCTTACTAGCCCATGAAACCAACTTCTTTCCCAAAAATAATGCTTCATTGGTAGTTCTCTTCCGGTCATCAACATCACCAGACCAGTTGGCATCAGGGTAAGAACATAGTATGAAATAATTATTCCTTGCATACCATAAACCATAATCTAAATTTCCCTTCAGGTATATAAATATTCTCTTAACAACAGTGACATGAATCTCTTTCTAATCAACTTGATATCTAGCAGCCATGCACACGACATGCATAATGTTTGTCCTAGTTTGAGTAAGATATAGAAATCCACCAACCATAGATCTGTACAAACTCTTATTATCTTTCAGAGATTCATCACTCTTAGACAATTTAGAACTAGTCACCTTAGGAGTCCCAACTGGTTTGGAGTCATCTAACCCAAACTTCTTCAATAATTCCTTCACATACTTAGTTTGAGATATAAATATACCTTTACCAGTCTGTGAAATATGCAAACCTAAGAAAAATTTCATCTCACCAATCATAGACATCTCAAATTCTTTCTACATATCACTGACAACTTCATACTGAAGTCATCATCACCCCAAACATAATATCACCAACAAAGGCTTCAACAATTAGGATGTTATTATGCTCAATCTTGAAATATAGATTACTGTCAATGACACATTTACTAAATCCTAATTTCAACAAATATTTATAAAGTCTAGCATACCAGGCTCTAGGGGCTTGCTTCAATCCATAAAGAGTTTTCTTCAACTTACATACCATGTCTCCATCATTTGATAATGAAAATCCATCATGTTGCTCAATGTAGACTTCTTCCTCAAGATCACCATTCAAAAATGCATATTTGACATCCATCTAATATACCTTGAAATCTTTATAAGCAGCATAAGCAAGCAATAGTCTAACAACTTCAAGTCTAGCCACCAGAGAAAAAGTATCCTCATAATCAATTCCTTCTTGCTATGAATATCCTTTGCACACCAATCTAGCTTTATTTCTGACAACTTCATCAACTTCATTCAATTTGTTCCTGAATACCCATTTAGTACCAGTAACAATCTTATTCTTAGGTCTAGGCACAAGTTCCCGTGTGTTATTATTTTTAATCTGATCTAATTCTTCTTCCATATCTCTCATCCAGTTTTCATCTTTACAAGCTTCAACAACATCTTTAGGTTCAACTTTAGAAGTCAAACATACTTCTTCAGCAGCTAACCTTCTTCTAGTCATCACACCTTTATTCTTATCACCAATAATCTATTTTTTAGAATTATTCAATCATACATGCCTCGAAGTCTTCTGATTGTTCTGATTATTAGGTTCATGCACTTATTCACCGACAACAACAATATTCGGGTTAATTGTCTCTACCAGATCATTCTTCTTAGGTTCTTCAATCTTCACAGATGCCAAAACAATATGTTGTCCATCATCATAACCACATGCTCTAATCTCTTTCCCAAGGTTCTCATCCATCTTCAAATTTTCACTTTCCACTATCTTTCTCAGTGTTTTATTGTAGCACTGGTAGGATTTTCTCTTTGTAGAATATCCCAAGAAAATTCCTTCATTACTCCTAGGATCAAACTTTCCTATATCCTCATCTCTTTTGATATAACATTTGCTACCAAATACTCTTAAATATCTCACAGTAGGAACATGACCAAACCATAACTCATAAGGTGTCTTACTGGTATCACCTTTGATATGAACTCCATTGAATGTGTAAATAGCAGTGCTAATAGCTTCTCTATAGTAGATCTTCGAAACATTTCCTTCAATCAGCACAGTCCTTGTAGCATCCAAGACAATTATGTTCTTTCTTTCAACAACTCCATGTTGTTGAGTGGTTCTAGGAGAAGATAATTATCTTCTAATTCCATGCTTCTCACAGAATGAATTGAACTCACCGGAACATAATTCTCCACCTCTATAAGTTCTCAGACACTTCACTTTCAAACTAGACTTAGTCTCCACCTTAGCTTTGAATATCTTGAATTTGTCCAATGCTTCTGATTTCTCCTTCAAAAATACAACCCACATCATCCTGGAATAATAATCAATTAGCACCATAAAATATCTATCACCCTGCACACTTCTAACATTTGCAGGTCCACACGGGTCAGTATGCACAAGATCTAGCAGTCCATCAAATGTATATTGTTTTCTCTTGAAAGAAATTATTGTTTGCTTGCCCAACTAACATTCCTTACATACCAGCTTAGCAAGCTTAACAATCTTAGGAAGATCTCTAACAACTTGTGTATAACAGATCTTAATCATTGAATCAAAATTCACATCACACATTCTCTATGCCACAACCAAATCTCATCAATCTGAGCAATCAAACAAATTTTATTACCAACATTCAAATGAAAAATGTTACCTTCATTCTTAGTTCTAGATGCAATCTCTATACCAGAGGCATTTAATATCTTGCATTTTCCATCCTTGAATTGTAGATCATAGTTTTTATCAACCATCTATCCAATACTCAAAATATTATGCTTCAAACCTTCAACATACAAGACATCATCAGTGTTATTCTTACCATCAAAAGAGATAGAACCTCTTCCATGGTTCACACATGCTTTGTCATCTCCAAATCTCACTATTCCACCATCATACCTTTCTATGCTTACAAATTTCCTTTTATCACCAATCATATGATGTGAAAAACCATTGTCAATCACCCATTCATCTTTCTCTTCAACCTTAGCAGCTAAAGCTTTCTCCTCAATAGTACAGCTTGTGGAATCAATAGGTATAGGTCCTATTGGAACTCATAAATTTTGATGAATTTGAGAGGCCCATTTCAAAAAATTTCTTTGCAATTTCAAATGAATACTTCATGAATCAACTTGAATCACTGGTACATTCGAGTCAAAATTTCGATGGCAAATCATCGGAAGTCCAACGCATTTTTGTCGCACTACCGACAAAAAAAGTTGTCAAAAACTTTTTGTCAAAAGTTCTGACTATCCTTGTGGTCGTCGCAATTCTGACATTAGCCCCATCCTTTCTGACGGCCAGCATTGATACTCATACCCAGAAAGAATACCATCTCAATCTCGAGCTACCATAAAAATTCTGACAGAGGAGTGTCATTGGATGCACAAAATCCTCGTCGGAACTCTCCTGGAGGCCATCGTAATTTGAACCCTTTGGAGTCAGAATTATGAAGGTCCCCAGGAGAGCTCTGACGAGGATGCTGTGCATCCGACGACACTCCTCTGTCAGAATTTTTATGCTTTGGTGTCGGAATTCCGACGGTAGGCCGATTTTTCAGAAAAAAAAAATTTATAGAAAAAGATTGGCATTGGTATCTCTATTCTATCTCTCTTCTCTATCCCTTTCTACTATCTCTCTTCTCTCTCCCCTCTCTAGGTCTCTTTCTCCATCCCTCTCTTCTTCTCTCCCTCTCTACTTCTCTTTCTCTACGCTCTCTAGGTCATTATCTCTTCCTCTCACCCTCTCTCTCTCTCTCACCTCTAGTCTGTGCATATGAGCCTTTCAAACCCACTCGGGGGTAAAATAGCCCTAAGTTGGCCTTATTTTGAGGAAAAATGCAAATGTTTAAAGGATAAAATCAGTAATTTTCTACATTGCCAACCCCAATCTGTGCAAACCTTCTTGTTATTTGTGCCTAAATCTATACATGAGAGGAGTCCAAACCCACTTAGCAAGAGAAGAGCACCTTAAGTCATCTAGAAGGAAGGTAAATTCATGAATTTAATAAACAATTATTGGGCTGGCCGACCTATGGAGGTGAAATGAAGGCAAAGGTAAAAAGGAAGCATATAAAACAAACATCAAATGCTCATCAAATTCAATTTGCAACCAATTAAGAGGAGAAGAATTAGGGAGTAGGTCTGTGAATTAGGGTATAAAATCATATTAAATTTATTTGTGATGCATTATTTGTTTTTCATTTTGTAGCATCCTAAAATTGCGACACTTGCAATTTCGACCGCATTTGGGTCTTCATGATGGCGGCGCAACACTGAACCTGAATGGAGACCCCGAAACTTGTTCATGACATCAAAAACTGCATTTTTCAGTACCCTGGCTTGATCCTCCTTGCACCTTGCTGTCCTAGGAGGTGGGACCATGGCGCCCAGCGCCCTGGTCCCTGGCCCTATTTTGGGCCTGGTCTCTTTTGGGGCTTCGGGTCTTTAAGTTTGCAAATTGGAAAATAATATTTCCTGGTTGGCCTAAGGTCAGGAAAATCAATCTATCAGCCCTAATTGACAAGTATATAAACTACATTTCCTCTCCCATTTTGGTAGATGGAAAAAAGGCAGAAATGATATTCAAACATTCAAGCATTCAAGCATTCAAGCATTCAAGCATTTCCTTCAAGCAATTGAGCATTCTAAATCTCCATTCAAGGCTAAGTGTTGCATTCAAAACAAGGATTCAACCATTGAAGAGGAGATCACATACAACATACAACATACTACATACATTACACCTTCGCATGTAAGAATACAAACATTCTTACAACAAGGTATCAGTACTTGTTTACATTACAAACATTTACATTTATAGCATTCTCATTTCTTGGTTAATTCCAAAACCGGGGTTTGACCTAAAGGCAAACCCCTCATCCCTAACCCCCTAATCATCCTCTCTTTTCTATGTGTAGGTTGCAGGTACGCGGCTGTAATTGAAGATCTGGAATCCTTGTGCAGAGATGAACAAATCCCCCTTCGTTTCGCGAATTTTTCGGAGGACCGTGTGCACGCCAGGCACCATCATCCCGTCAACTTTTGCTCAAATTTGCAGAACAGCACCGTCTCGACATTTTACTACTAATTCCAGGTCCGCAGCTTCATCCCATATCCCTATCTCTGTTTATAAGCCAATCTTTCCTACTTTACATGCATTCCTAGTTCAATCTTTCTATCTACATTCTTTACAAAAGAGGGTATCCTTGATGTCACAACCCTTGAAACTCATATAGAATCCAATCTTGCATTGCGTGGGATTGGATCTTGTGGGTTTCAACCCCTCTATTGAATGTAAAGTCTCTCCTAAGTGAAAACCATCAACCCTAGTGACTCTCCCTTCTCTCTCCTTGGAGTTGGGGAGGGGAGAACGACTAGGGTTCAATTTTTCCGCTTTACATTTTGGTGAACCTGACGTGAACATCCTCATTATGATTATTAATGGTTAGATCTGAAAATTTTGTTTCCTTAATTACATTTCCATGTTGGATCTTTTGCAAATTTTAGAGGTTGATTGCATAAAAACCCTAAAATTTTCTTTTTAGTAATTAAACTTGTGAAATGTTTAATTGTTAATGCTTGTTTCAGATCTACCCTTCTATTACAAATTGTCAATTCATATTTGTGCTTTAATTCTGAAAATTAAGTGGTTAAATGTCAAAACCCTAATTTTTAAGACCTTCTTGATTCAACCTTTGACTTATAATTTCACTGATCAAAACACTTCCAAATCGGCTGTAACTTTGGATTATGCAATAAAATCACAATATCTTTCATCCCTGAAAATTTGGAAAAAAGTTGCGAGGATCGTGTGCACCCCGAGCGCCATCGTCCCTGACATTTTTTCCAAAATTTCAGGAGCTAGATCTTACTATATTTTTCTGCTAAAATCCAGAATTTTGGCTGATTTTATCAAATTTAACACCTTCAAAATTAAAGTCAAAGTTGGTCTAGCGATTGCTTGGATTGAGGCTTCTAATCATTCAAAAATTGTTGAAATTGAAATTTGTATCAAATTTGTGCTTCTTACTATCCTAAATCTGAAAAGTTTGTTGGCATTCATTCAAAATTTCAGTGCTTTATTCAAATTTTTGCAATTTGTGACTTTTGAAATTAAATGTTTAATTGCAACAACCTTGATTTCCACTTTCAAAATTGAACTTTGTATGAAATTGAGTCAATTTTTAAATTTCAAAACCTGCATTGTTTTTAGTATTCCCTCTAAAATCATAAAATTCAAAATTTCAGTTTCCCTCTCTTTTTCAAAATTCAAATTTTGCATTTTTTCAACAATCTGGGTAGGGTTCAATTTTGAGATTGCAACTTTAATTTGGCCTATCTACAGATCATAAAATCACTCAATTTTTTCAGATTAGCTTTAAAATCATCATAACTTTCATCCCTGAAAATTTTGAAAAAAGTTGCGAGGACCGTGTGCACTCCGTTCGCCACAGTCCCGGACATTTTTTCCAAAATTTCGGGAGATTGTCCTGATTGCATTTTATAGCTTAAATCTAGGAGATTGGCTGGTTTTATTGAAATTTTCTACCTCTAAAATTCAAAATCTTTTCTCTTTCTTTAGTGCATGAGTTTTACAACAATAAGCCCTACTTCCACTATTCCCGTTAGACGAAGCCTTAGAATTAAGTCCTTCCAAGGTTTAATTACTGAGGAGATGGAACCTAATTTGAATGGCCTTTTTAACGAGGACATGGGTAATTCCTCTAATCCTCTTAATGATGAAGAAGCTCTCCATGAGGTTTCTGTAGAACAACTTTCAAAATTGGATAACCAATTTGATGATTTTCGACAATGGATGTCTCAAGAATACCCTGATAGCGAAGCTCTTTCATTAATTGAGGGTCTGAAACGTATGGTTCAAAGTGATAAGAATGGAATTGATATTTTGCATGGTATTGCACACATTGTGGATTCGAATGTGATGCCGATGAAAAGTTGTGCTGAAAATTTAGGTTATACACAACCTCCTACTCAAGTTAATCATTCTATTCCTTTGACAACTTCTATTGCTAGTATACCTACTTTTACATCAAACATAATGACTACTTCAATACAAGACATTCCTCCTATGATCACCAGTCATGGGGGCAATCCAACTTCTTCATTCATTCCTTCAATGAGTGTTCCTATTATATCTCCACAAATGTACATGACGCAAGGGGGCAATTCATCTAATCCTTCCATGCCTCCTTGTAGTGTTCCTCCTTTCCAATCATCTCCTATGACTAACTATCATAGTGTCCCACCACCCTACTCTCTACCTTCTTTCAATAACATAACACCTCCATCACAATCTAACACGTCTAATATGAACTCTTCGACTGAAGCAACCATTAACAATCTTGTACAAACTGTCTCTTCTTTATAGCAACAAATTGCCTCTATGAATCAATCTAAGTTTAGTGTGCCCACATTTGATGTTGTGAGCCCACTTTCTCTTGACATTGTTCAAGCTATCCCCCCTAAACATGTTGAAATTCCGCATTTGGAGCTTTATAATGGTAAGGGTGATCCTCTAACACATGTTAAGACCTTTCAAACAATATGTATTGATTTTGCTTATGACCAAAGGTTGCTTGCAAAACTGTTTACTAGAACATTAAGAGATAAAGCCCTACAATGGTATTGCTCATTGCCTTCCTATTCTATTACTTCTTTCGAACAACTTTCAAATGCTTTTATTCAACAATTTCAAAACAATATAAGTCCTAAAGTTACTTTGATTGATTTAATGCATTGTAAACAAGGTGTTAAAGAAAAAGTGACTGATTTCATTGGTAGATATAAGCATTTGTATGCTCAAATTTCTTTTCCAGTACCTGACAACGATATTCAAAGAATCTTTATTTCTAATTTACAAAAAGATATTACAGAAAAACTTCTATTTTCTGAGTTTACTTCTTTCCAACAGTTGTGCGCAACTCTTCACAATTATCAACTAACTGTGAGTCAAATGGAACAAGCAAATCCTATGGCTCCGAGTGATAAGGGTGATAGTAGTCAACAACCATTTGGGAAGTTTAAACTGAACAGAGAGTCCATTAAATTCAATGAAAACATCATCAACAACAATGTGAATGTGGCATCAAGTGTGCCTCCTATTTCTAAGTTTTTCAAGAAAGAAAGAAAGTTTACTCCTTTGAATGAATCATTGCATAGTATTATGAATAAGTTATTGGAACAAAATGTGCTTACTCTTCCTCCTATAAGGCAAATAGATCCTGCAAAGATTAATTCACCCTATTTTGATAACAAATCTTTTTGTCAATTTCATCGTCATCCTGGGCATGATACTGAAAAATGTTTTGCTTTAAAGAGTAAAATTCAAGATTTGATTGATAATAATACTATTTCTATTTCTGGAGTGAATGATAAAGGCAACACATTTGTAGCTCCTCCTAACCAAAATCTTCAAATTTTTACTGATCCATTACCTTCTCACACCTCTAATGCGATTGATACTAATGATTCCTCTGTCTCACCTGATGATCTTGTGTCCATGACTCCGAATGTGATTAACTTTGTGGAGCAGCAGAAAATCCCTAAAGAAATTTCCATCACCTTTGATTCTAGTGAAACTATTAGGGCACCTGATGGTCCTTTATATATAGTTGCAAAAGTCAAGAATACACCTTGCCGTGGAGTGCTTATTGATCCTTCTTGTATGGTTAATATCATTAATGAAGAATTTCTTTTTACTTTGCAATTGAATCAAGTGATCTATGATGAAACAAATGTGGTTGTGAAACTATTTGATGCATTTTCTTCTCCTGCAATTGGTTCTATTACATTACCTATTGAGGTCCATAACAAATCCCTTGATTTGGACTTTGCTATTATTCCATCATCCGAACAATTTCGTGTGAAGCTAGGCTATCCTTGGCTATCTTCCATGAAAGCTATTGCTTCTCCTATTCAGAAGTGTTTGAAATTTCCCCATAATGGTGAAGTTGTTACTGTCAATCATAGTCTCTTTAAACCAGCTGAAAGAACTTCTAGCATTCCTATTGATTATTTTTGGCCTAAACAATTCCAATCTCTTCCTCCGCGAAGTGATCATCTTTTCAAATCTTATCAAAAGTGGAAAAAAGATATGATCCTATCTCTAAGTGAACCTAGAACACCCAAACTTGACATTCCTATCATTCTTGAGAAGGAAGTTCTTCCTTTGAAAGATAAAACTAATGTCTTTCCTCAAGAAGATTCCCAACCCATCCCTATGGATGTGACTATGCCTATATCTAATAAACTTCCTAAGAGTAGACCTATACCTCCTTGTCATGATGGACTTGGTCTCCTTCCTAAACCAAGTATTCCTCCCTTATATGGAGCAGTTCCTCCTCCTTCCTCTTATGGAGAGAAGAGACCTTCCTCTTCTCCTATTATTCAACATAAGAGACCACAACCTAAACACCCAAGTGATAAGGATGAGAACATTCCTCTTCCTCAATCTTCTCAACTTCCTACTAAGACTAGACGAAATCGTTCTGCAGGTGAACGCCGATGAAAGCGTCATCTTAGAGCTTAGGCAGTTGCTTCTCAAACTTTGCAATCCCCAAAAACACCTTCAACTAATATTATTCCATTTTCTCCTCAGCCAACGATTGAGCCGAAATCTCCTAAACATAAGATGCATGATGGTCTTGATCCTGTGCGAGTTAAACATCCTATTTTTATAAATCTTGATGATGACATAGATGAAAATGTTATTCATGATGAAAATATTACTCCTGTTCATTCTGATAGTGAATATGAATATGTTGATGTTGATAACCATTTATCTAACGCATTTTCTAAAGCACTTATCCTAGCTCCTAGATAAGAACACCGTGGCTTGGGATATGAACATAGCCCTTGTTTGGATCTTGTGATAGCTCCATCTGCTGTGTTGGATGTTCCTCCTCTAGCGTGTTTCCTACCTTCCCAAAATATTGATCAGCAAGATCGGGGGGGTAGATGACGTGCTAGACTAGTTCATTAGCATAGCAGACTCTCTCCTCCTCTCTTTTGTTACTTCTTCTATGTGTTATTCTCATTCTTCTATTTGTTGTCCTTAGTGTTGTCTACTTGAGGATGATGCAAAACATTGAGATCTCTTTTGGTCTCTCTCATGTTGACTCAAAAGACACATGTGTTCCCTTCTTCTAGGTGACCTTCCTTGATTGGGGAATGAAGAACAATTATGCATACATACATATGATATACATGAATTATCATACAGCATACTGACCCCGAGGAAAGCGAAGTCACCTTGTGCTTTGTGTTTTGTGTCTATTATCCTTGGGCTTATCTCACACTTGGGGGCTAAATCCTTGTGATAATGTGCTCCTTTCTCATTTCTTATATGTATCACTACCTTAAAGCAATCACCACCGATGAGGCATGTGCGATCGCTTTAACGTAGGGGGGCATACATCCCGTCCATATCTTTTCAAGATACTTGAAAATTTTTGACAAATTTAGCTTTGCCTTGAAAATTTTTGATATCTTTCTTGCATGACTCATAGTGAGGGAACCTTACTACTGATAGTCATGGTTCTCCCTCGTGATCTTCCCTTTTACTTTGTCAATCGAAGTTGTAAGATCCTTAGTCCACTGGGGGCTTGGTGTATCTTGCCTCCTTGACGTGGTGAAAGTTTTTCAATGTTGTTTCCTTGTACTTTACCAGAAGTATGAGCGTACGCTTATACTCTTGCTAAAGTGGGGGCTAAATGTAGTGTCCTAAAATTGTGACACTTGCAATTTCGACCGCATTTGGGTCTTCACGATGGCGGCGCAACACTGAACCTGAATGGAGACCCTGAAACTTGTTCATGACATCAAAAACTGCATTTTTCAGTACCCTGGCCTGATCCTCCTTGCACCCTACTGTCCTAGGAGGTGGGACCATGGCGCTTAGCGCCATGGTCCTTCAGGACTAGGGCACCTAGCGCCCTGGTCCCCCAGGACCATGGCGCCCAGCGCCCTGGTCCCTGGCCCTATTTTGGGCCCGGTCTCTTTTGGGGCTTCGGGTCTTTAAGTTTGCAAATTGGAAAATAATATTTCTTGGTCGGCCTAAGGTCGAGAAAATCAGTCAATCAGCCCTAATTGACAAGTATATAAACTACATTTCCTCTCCCATTTTGGTAGATGGAAAAAAGGCGGAAATGATATTCAAGCATTCAAGCATTCAAGCATTCAAGCATTCAAGCATTTACTTCAACCAATTGAGCATTCTAAATCTCCATTCAAGGCTAAGTGTTGCATTCAAGACAAGGATTCAACCATTGAAGAGGAGATCACATGCAACATACAACATACTACATACATTACACCTTCGCATGTAAGAATACAAATATTCTTACAACAAGGTATCAATACTTGTTTACATTACAAACATTTACATTTACAGCATTCTCATTTCTTGGTTAATTCCAAAACTGGGGTTTGACCTAAAGGCAAACCCCTCATCCCTAACCCCCTAATCATCCTCTCTTTTCTGTGTGTAGGTTGCAGGTACGCGGCTGTAATTGAAGATCTGGAATCCTTGTGCAGAGACGAACAGATCCCCCTTCGTTTCGCGGATTTTTCGGAGGACCGTGTGCACGCCGGGCGCCATCGTCCCGTCAAATTTTGCTCAAATTTGCAGAACAGCACCGTCTCAACATTTTACTACTAATTCCAAGTCCGCAGCTTCATCCCATATCCCTATCTCTGTTTATAAGCCAATCTTTCCTACTTTACATGCATTCCTAGTTCAATCTTTCTATCTACATTCTTTACAAAAGAGGGTATCCTTGATGTCACAACCCTTGAAACTCATATAGAATCCAATCTTGCATTGCGTGGGATTGGATCTTGTGGGTTTCAACCCCTCTTTTGAATGTAAAGTCTCTCCTAAGTGAAATCCATCAACCCTAGTGACTCTCCCTTCTCTCTCCTTGGAGTTGGGGAGGGGAGAACGACTAGGGTTCGATTTTTCTGCTTTACACATTTCATTCACGATATGTTCTTTCTTGCTTTCAAGATGTCATGAGGACTTCATTACAAGGAAAAGAACACCTTACCCAACACGTAGAGCATGCCAAAATCATGCTTCAATGCAAGGATGAAGACACTTGATGAAAGGAGGCTTCAAGGCATGAAAGAGGACATTGGCATCATGAAGTGTTTTCACATCAATATCAACACCAAGATTCACGAGTTTAGGATGGCAACATGAGGAGCTAAACCTATTCAAAGCTTTCAACAATGCAATACAAAGGAAGGAGTACCTCAAGGCACAAGGACAATGTCAAATGATGATCAAGATATTATGAGGAAGAAACAAAAGACTATCTTGCATTCCCTTTGAAAATCCAAGAATAGCAATCAGTAGAATAAGGAGAAATCAATAAGGATTTCTTTAAAATGAAGGGGTCTACAACACAATAGGCCATATGTAAGACATCAATCACCAATGATCAAGGTATTCAAGTCAGAGTTACAAAGGTGATCAAGGTTGGATAGATCAAGAATAAGTGGGCTCTACATCAAGCCTAGGCATTACAAAGTCTATATCAAACATATTCACCAAGGTGAATTACCCCACAAAGAGGTAGATTTTTGAATCTCAAAGAGGACTTCATCAAAGCAAGCCATTCAAGTCAAGTATATGCACCATGAAGTTGAAGCAAGCATCATCGGTATGGAGAAGCAACAAAAGGAGGACCAAGCATCATCAAACATATACTTCATTAAGCACATGGTCACATAAAAGGATCAAGAACTATCAGGAAGATGGAATGACACAAACATGATCAAGTAGATAGTTTCAGAAGAATTAATCAAAAGCTAAGGACTTGATCATCTAGATGATACAATTTGGGAATATGTCCCACCACCTTCATCATGTTGAGAAAACTAGATAACGTTGAGTATCAAGAGATATTTCTCAATCACATAAGCTTTGTGATGATCGACTTGGCAAGTTGAGTTGGCATCCAATCATCGTCAACCTAATCAAGTGAAGCCACATTGACATGTCCGAGTTCATTGTACTTGATTCATCTAATGAATGAGCTAGTGACACATTGCAATGCATCAAAGTTTGTTCAAGCATACCTAACCTATTTCCTCATTGGTTAGAATTCAAGGTGGACATGTGTCCTATTCAATGTAATTATTTAATTGGCTAGAATGGAGTTTGTTATAACAAGCCCTAATTAGGGTTTCACTATATTATCTCGACTGTTGATTTGATAGTCAATATGGGTCATTCATTATAATGGGGGTCTATAAAAGGCCTAGCCTTTTCATTTGTAAAGGTTAATAGTTGTTGTATGTGGGAAAAGTGAGCTGATAAAACTCAATATGTGAAAATATTGTAAAATACTAGTCCACACACACACACAGGACTTCTTGATGCAAGCTATGGAGTAACTTAGTGTTACTCAGCTTCCCAAGGAGGGTCCCATGGTTCTCTAACTCACAATGTCCCTCAAACCAACATTTTTGCTCTCAGATCATTGAGCAAAATGGTTTAGGGATGGCAAATATGAGAACAAGAGATGCTTTTGCTAAATTTAGTATGAAATAGATGTGAAGCTATGTATGATGCTAAAAATGCAATAAACTAAATGATAAGATGACAAGATTAGTATGAATACTATCCTAGCATACTATATTTAGTCTATGATCGAGCTAAATGATAAAGAAGGTAATCTAAACATGCATATTTGACCTAAAAGAGGCTAAATGAAGAGCATAAAGATGATGAAAAAGCTTGAAAGTATTTGAGCATAAGTATAATGCTTCAAATTTTAAAGATGATTTTAAGAATGGAGGAATGAGAGCTCTATTTATAGCATAAATAGGGCAATGGATGGTCAGGATTGAATAGTTTAATCAAGGGTTGAGTTTGAAAGTTGGGGATCCATGTGCATAATTGGCACCAATAAAATGGTGACAAGTGTCAATATAGGATTGGGTTGAGAGAAGGGGTTGGAGGCATTAAAGGCCTGAGAAGACCTCATGGTTATCTAAAGGCTAAGGGTCAAGTCTAAGTTAGGATTACCCATTGGATTAAGAATTAATCCAAGGATAAACCTTTGTGCAAATGATTAAGAGATAATCATGGTCAAAGCATTAAAGGCCTGATGAGACCTTTGGGTTGGGTAGAGGTTGAGTCAAAACAAATGTTTTAACCATGTGGGAGGGTTTGAATTAACCATTAATGGTTATTAGAGACTTTGGGGATTAAGTGGTTGAAGGTTGAAAGCCTTCAATGGTTATCAAAGACTTTGAGCCATTTGAGAAGTGACTTCCCTTTGCTTAGGGATGTGACAAAGTTTAGAGGAGGGTTATGTTAATTAGAAGTGATTAGAAGATTCTAGAAGGGATTAGAAAGGGGTTTGGGATTTTGCAAGTGGATGGAGAGATAATAGGATTTAAATTGAATTAAATGATTTTATTCAATTTGATTGCAATTTGGAGAAATTAAATAAATTAGATTTATTCAATTTAGGATAACTATTTAATTAAATTTGAATTTAATTAAAAGTGGATAGGAGGATTTATTTGAATAAAATGATTTATTCATTAAATGGATATAGTGAATTTTATTTAAATAAATTGAGTAATTTACTTAATAAAATAGAAGAATGTGGATAATTTAATTAAATAGAGAAATGAACATAAAATATTCATTTAGGAATATGGTCACTTCTATACGTCTACAGTTGCTAGTCAACAATTAATAGTTCATAGATAGGAGTTAGATAGCAAGTATAGTAGAGTAGGAGGAAAGAAGGAATTGTTGCCAAGACTTGTTGATTTTAATACATGATCTTCATTGAAGCATGGTGGATTTCTACATGTAATTTCTACATGTTGCATGGCTTCTTGTTACTTCTCAAGTTTAGATAAATTTCATATATTGCAATGGAGAAATGTGATAATTTCTTGATGGAATTCCTATTCATACTATTTGTAATTTGCTGGTTGTAAGTTGCAATGTACGGTTAGTCTAAACTTCATTAAGCATAAGTTCAATTGTGAATGTTCACTTAAATTGTGCTAGTTTTGGGTATTCGAATGAATGTTCGTGATATGAAAACCCTTCATTGTTCCTTAGAAGATTACATTAGTTTTGTGTACTTGTTTCTGCATGGCAAAGCAAAGCTTGATTATGGAATTCATCTATCAAATCATCATCCTTTATTGTCACTGTTCTTAGGATTAAATTAGATCTCTAAACCCTTTATCTCTTTTGTCTTTTATTTTCCAAGCAAGTTAGTGTAGAGTCCAAGTTCCGATAGAGTTCAAGAAAAATGTAAGCCCCCTTGCGATTCCAGCAAAATCACACCATATTCACTAAGTCTATCCCATGCAATTAAGTTGCATAGTTCATATTGTAAACCTTGGAGTTGCTTTGATTGATCACTTTGTTTAGCATTCAAAGTTTCTTTGTTCAAGAGATGATAGAATACCTTGGTATGTTATTGTGTTTGCGGTGCATAAAAAAACATCAATAGGTGGTTCTAAATGAAAGATAGTTGTGGGTTTGCATGCATGTTTAGTGCATGATTCAAGGAGGTTGTTTGCAACTTTCTCATTGAGGAGATGTTGGTATGCAATCATTAGTCCCTCATCATCTCTACAATATTTTCTTGATGGATTCCTTGACTAGTGGAATGGTTTGGCAAATCGGATTTGGAGTTGATTTGGTGTCTTTGTCTTGAGATCCATATGGTATTTCTTTGTATCTCAGTTTGCAAGTTATTGATGTGATGATGAGTTTTACATGCGTCATTGTTTTAGATCTACAAGTTACACAGTTGTATGGATTTAATCCACCCATTGGTGATGCAGAGCCCTTGTTGCTGAGACAGGATCCTTCACTCAAGAACCCCAAACAAGGACCCTACAACTTCTACAAATACATCAAGGGTTGGATTGGTTTCAATTTTATTGTTTTCATACCTCTCCCCATACTAAGCCATCTGGACAATGCCAATCCCACAGTGTCTCACAAAAGTCTCTCAGGACTCAAAGGCCACTACACCCAACCAAAGGTGGAAACACACTTCCTAAGGAAATGGGGACCTCCAATACCTTGATTTACTATCCTATAGGGTTAATAGACCTGTTCCAATCATCAAACATGATGTATTGAGAAAAATTAGTACTGCTGCTACAATTAGGCCTGTCACGCCTAGTAGCCCTACTAGTTTGAAAAACTTAAGGTTTCTTGTTAATTTCTCAAAATACCTCTATAAATAAGAGTGTATTTTGTTTCATTCAAGTTAGTGCCAAATGATTCCAAAAGGGTTTGGGCAGATCCAATGTCTAAGGGTTATAAACCCAACTTCACTCCTAGGCCTAATAGCCCTAATTAGGCCACCTTAACAAAGGAAGTATACTCAAAACCTGTTGCCTAGGCAATGTAAGACCTGAGACATGTGGGGGAAATGGATACAACATAAATTACCATTAGCCCTTGGTTCCACCGCTATCATCATTTGTGGGGTCGGATGCATACCCAGCCAAGGTGGTCACATAGAGATGCCCACCTCTAAAACTTCAAACCCTCGCCTTTACCTATCACTTCCCTGCAAAAGGTCTTGGAAATATTAAATTAAATTTTCACCACTTGCTTCACCCCAAAGGCCATACAAATCCCATGAGGTATCAGCAAGAAAAACTCATATTTGTTGTCAAACCCTAGGTAGACTGTCAAATCCAGGGTACCTTCATAAAAAACCACTTTTCTCATGGCTCCAGAAGAGTTAGAGGCTCAAAATTGTTGCATTGGAAAGGTAAGACATGTGAATTTCATATTAAAGAGGTTTTATTCCCTAGAGAAAGCTATACTATACAAAATATGGGAAATAGAAGCAAAATGCATGAAAAAGATAGATTTTTATTGGTTTCTTTGTTCACAAAACTTTCATTTTCCTTCAAAAACCTTGCCAAAGGTTGGAATTAGACCTTTAATGACCCTTCCAACATTTATCAACTGATTTTGGAAACCAACATGGTGGTTTGGAGGAAGTTGCAATTTTGGGTTAAAAGTTGTCATAGTTGCTTGACAACTTTTGACAACTTTTTGACATTTTGTCCTCCTAAACACACCTAGACACTAATTGACCCCTAAGACACTTAAAACTCTTCAAATGCACTAAAAATTCCTTCAAGGCATGAATAACCCCAATTGCCATATACCCAAGGTGGTTTATAACACACCTACCTAGGGCATAGGCTTACAAGGTGGGGTGACTTATTACATCAACATGAAAATAAACCAAAACTATCCTTAAGTGTTTCAAAACCTAAAAAACAAATCAAGAGGAGTTTGATTCTTCAATAATCTCATGATTTGAATTTGAAGATGCCCCTGCATCAATTGGCTATAGTGAGATGACTTGAATGTGGACTGTCTATATCCACAAATCTATGGTCATTTGTGCATTGGTATGTTGCATTGGGATGGGAGGAAGGAATATTAGAGTACCTAAATAGTTATATATTGCCACTCTTAGTGTGGGCCACTATTAAGGGATTCTTGAATGGTCATGGAAGGCATACAATTTAGTTTGCAGCAATGAAGTTCCCTCAAAGGGCATGATGCCAACCTTTTTTTGGGGGAGTTACCTCCCCATTTGATGGGGAAGTTGTAGCTTTTTGGACAAGACTTCCCTTTGATTGTGAAAGTTATGCTTGCATGATTATGAAAGGATATAGGTTTTACATGTAGGATCTAGATGCTTTCTTTCCTTACCTATGCGGGGAGAGATTTTCCTTCAAATCATGCCCAGCTGAGGTAAACCTCTTTGGAATAATAATAACAAGCATTTCTTTAACAAAGTAAATTATATATAAGAGCAGTATATGCATGGATTTACAAAAGTGTCATGCAGAATGTAGATCTATACCTTGTTACTTAAAAACAAAAGTTCTTCTCTGTGTTCATTTTTCCATGATATAACTTGACCTTGGGCAACCTTTTGACTGTCAAGAAGTGATTGCCTTAAATGAAAGTAGTGATAAATGTCACTATCAACAAAAGAACAACCAATAAATGATAAATTTGCAGTGAGATCATAGTGCCTAAATCAGTCTAAAAGCTTATAAGGATCAGAACCAAGCCATATAAGCTTCAAGAACAATTTGAGAGCATCAAAGTCATCTACCAAACATTAGAAATTGTCAAATCAATGACACATTCATATCAAGCATCTTTACTTTTTTGAAAAGTAGACCACATTTCAGATCTAGATGACACCATAATGACTTTTATTTCCTCTTGCAAGATATTCCTCCATCATGTATTGCTTCATCGAAGTTCAAATTTTCTTCTTCAAGGGCTCTCAATGATTCTCTATATAGGATTCTTCATGTCTATGAGATCCACTTCATTGGGAGGCCTACTTAAACATTTCACATCTTATAATTGAGCTTCGCTTTGTTTCGAGAATAGTTTAATATTCTCTACTTAATAGAGCCAACCACGTGAAGGTGGAAGCTCATTTGGCCCCTCCCCCCCGCCCCCCCACATCACTCTAAATTCCCTGTTAACATCTAACATTCATTCATTCTTTCATTCATTCTTTCATCCATTATTAAAATATAACATTCATTCATTATCACATAATGTTCATTAACACATAAAATTCATTAACTTTCATTAAAACGCAACATTCATCAATAATCATCAACACATATCATTCATGAACATTCATTAGCACATAATTACATTCATTACACATAAAAATCAGTCATTATCAAATAAGGTAGATTACAATAATTTCTTTCTTTGTTTTTTTTTTAAGCTATGAAAAAACTAAGTGGAACATTGGTTTCTTCAACATTTCACCCATCTGCGGATGTTATGCCCTCTTCTCGTGCTCTTGATGTATGCCTAGTCCTATACAAAGGACGAGGATGCTGAACCAAAGGGGGGTCCTCTGCAATAACAAAGAATTGGGTTAAATTCAAAACATTTTTTTATTATTGTTACAAGTATTTCATTAATTTAAAGAACACAACCATTACACTCTTTACCTGATGGGGCCACATCATCTTCCACATCATTTTGTCTAGCCTCAACCTCGACATGCTGAGCACCCTCTAGATCCTCTGGAGTTGAAATATGAAATGTTACATTAATCAATACACCAATTGCAATTAAATTTATTTAAAGGAATAACAGTGGTCCTCTTTACCTGATTGGGGAACATCACGTTCCTAATGTTGTCTACCTGGATCATGCTCCACTTGGTCACCACCGACTACATGCTCTAAAATATTAACAATAAAGGTTACATTAATTACTACACTAATTTTCAATTTAAGATGTTTAATTGTATTAATAATTACATAAAAAATATTGAATAGAAAATGAATACCTCCACTACTAGGATGCACATCCGGACCTTCATGTACAGGTTTTGTTCCACGATTATCATGCTACATTGCAATGTCATGCGTAGTGTTATCATTGCTTGCTTATTTAAAAAAATATAGTCACTTTATGTTGAAACTTAACATCAAATAGATTATTGGTTAAGTATTCAATTTGAAATAATTTTCATTTAGCTTAATTACCATTGTGACAGATGCATCAGATTCTCATGTTTGCCCACTCAATTCTTGTAGCCATTCAACCATGGCTATATAGCCTTTCTGGTAGCCAATTCTCTTGTCATCTTCCATGGGCGCTCTATTGAATTCAGAGCCCTGCATTTTTGCTTAGTATTGTGATTTTTTCTTGTATTGTTTGATCAAAATAAAATTGTTTACAATTTATAAATATTTTGTTGTGATACTTAATTTACTGATTCTTACAATTCATGTGGCAAGTTTCATATAACCACTAGAGCCGAGTTTGTGTTGCCCATGCTTTTCTTGTCCTGCCTTGGTTGCCTTTAACATGTCACTCAATCTATGAAAAGTTTGAAATATGTTAGATTATATAAATATAATGAATAATTAGTACATATTCACATTCTTAATAGTATCACATACCTTCTTCTGGCGTTTGGTGGTGTATTTCCTTTTTTCCTTTCAATTCTCTCCTTTGCATCCAAAATCAGGTCCTTCCACTCCCTCTCTGGAATCATGGGGGGATGCTCATACTTTACATTCTTCTCTAAATGTGTCCTGTATTGGTCCCTCACATACTTCAGATATGTGCCAGCTTTTTCTAGGAGCTTAGTCTTGTCGAATGTGTCATTTCCAAACAACCCTACCATATAGTTTGTGAGTTCATCTTTTAACTTTTTTTCTTGGTCATTCCACCTTAAAAGCAAAAACAAACCTGTTAGATTTAGAAAGAAATTGAAGCTACCTTTGATATAGTTCAAGAAATGGATAAAAGGAAAACTATTCTAGCAATAATATGAAATCAAAATAGTGGATAAGGGTTAGTTCACGTATGATGTTCCACCTTTTACGTATGGTGGGCCCAAATATCTGCAATGAAATGTCATTAAGATTTTTATAAAAAATATCATTTCCTGCAAAAAATCCATGGGATCATTATTCCAAAATGAGTGATCAGTAAGTAAATTACAATTAGACTATATATAATAATATTTTTAAAGTACCTGGAACCTTCTGTATCTTCAAGGGAATCAATTCTTCGTCGCTCACCACCAATGTGGCCTGCAACGTTCCCGTACTAGCAATACGGGAAGATCCAGGAAATGATGGTATGTTATCAGTAGTACTCACCTCTAGCGCATCCTCATGTGCATCTCCTACCACAGTAAATGAATCCACTATGAAATGCCTCCAAGAAAGAACAATTCAAGGGTAATAAACACATAATGAAAGAGAGAGAAAAAGAGGGATCTACCACTAGTGGACGGGTCAACACAAGCCGGTGCAACAAATGATGTTTACATGCTACGTGTTGCCGACATTGCAGTCGGCAATATAGTTGGGCTTGACCTTGGACCCATGTCAGCACCTGAAGAGTAATACATTAAATATGTAAAACATTAAAAAAGCAAGTTCACAAGTCCAAAGGAGTGGTTTTAATATATAGAACATGGTCATCACCTGAACTACTCGCAATACCCTGATCATCGCCACCAGGATGATGAGGCCCTATAAATTTCTGTAAAAACAACACATACATATTTTAGTTAATGACATAAAAGAGATAAAAATATAAACCATTATTGAACTTTTGTTATGATTAAAGCTTTCATTACTGCTTACTTGCAAGTTTTCCATTGTCATCAACAATAGTTGCACCCTCTTTGTTATCTCATCAGTCTGAGGACTTATGGTTGCCAAATCAAGAATCTCTTGCCTAATTTTTCTAATATTCTTATGTACAAATTGCATAGGGTTTGCGGTAAGTGTGATGTCATCAGTGCATAACACTGTCGAGTGCCCCACATCCCTATGGAGGTGCTGAGGTACTGCAGGTTCCTTTCCCTTATCCCGAACATCTGTCTGTGACAAGAATATAATTAACACTATCAAAATTACTTCAAAACAGTCAAGAAAAGATCATAATGTAACAATTTGATTCTATCTAATTTGTACAATTACAATGAGGTTTACCTGCTCCGTAGAAGTGTCGGAACCTACACCCCTATCTGTGCTATGTGGTGGATCCATGTGGCCCTGTGACAAAGAAAAAATATAAAAACGTTAGTGAAATGAAACCAATAGACTTAGAAAAAAAACTTAATAATACAATGGTTTATTGGATTCATTAATTGGAAGTTGGCTTAAATGGTATATATATAGTACGTACCACCCCCATGATAGTAACTTTGTTTGTATCTATATGATTCAAATTGTAATCGATTAGCAGCTCTTCCCCTGCACTTATTGATTTTATCGCACATACAAACACACAATTTCCCTCACGTGCCTCAAATATGCAATTGGGTTGCTTATTAGTTGACCTAGGTCGTGTACTATTTATAAAACCTACAATATTCCCTGTTGCTTTTGGCCTTCCATCAATGTATACAGCCACTCGTTTACTTTGATCATTATCTTTTTGTTGTATATAATTGGTTGACAGTGCATACCTATGCATACTTTTTTTATATCGAACAATCTGCATCCAATCATTATAATTGTAACAAGGTCCAACAAACTCCATCAATTCAGCAACTTTGTTGTAACAGACCTTTATGCTGTCCATGGAAAATAGGCCCAAACCATGTAACGACGAAGGTGCTATGCGATATATCCTCTCATTAACACAAAAATCAATGTTTATTGGAGGAAGTTCCTTGGGTACACATTGTTTCAGTAGATGTTTGTACCTCAAGGGAACCTCAATGTCGCCTTTGGTCTCATCATCATAAGAACATGACCCCCCTTTAGCAAGAAAAAATTCCATGCGTTTATTGAATTTTCTTCTAATCTTTTGACCTCTAGTTGATCTCCCTATTTGAGATCTACTACACGTCTCACTTTCCTCTTCTATTCCTGTATTTCCCTCACTCAAGGAAGACACATCTAACAAATACCTATTTGGTGATACCTGTGCACCATCAAATGAGAGAGTTAGTTGGTAATGAGAGAGATATTTTGCAAATGAGGGTAATATTGATGAAGAAGTTGGCCATAAAGTTGATGTTGAGATTAAAATTTGAGTAAGTCCAACTGGGGCCTCAAGTGTTGATAACTGTATTAGATTTGCTGCTAATGTTGATGTTTTAAAAATTGAGGAAGTTTGTTTTTCTTGTAATTTTTAAAAAATATATTATTTCTATAAGGTGTATTGACTTATACCTGTTGATCCATGAGATTGTGCAGGATCCTCATCAAAGGGGTTCAGGTTCCTACACCAACAATTGAGCATAATAAGAATTACATTTGTAATTTGATAAACAATAAATACTGCAGTATCATAAGAATCATAAGCATCATAAGCATCACATATGTATCATCATATAAGTAATTGAGCATCATAAGAATCACATATGTATCATCATAAACATGTAATCCATCACATACATATCATAAATCACCATCCATCACATAGCTAATAAGTACTCCACATTCCATAAATAAACACAAAGTTCAAAAAATGTCACATGTATCATCATAAGCATGTAATCCATCACATATGGATTTTAAATCACCATCTATCACATAGCTAGAGGTGCATCATGAATTAATTAAGTAATGGCATTAGAATTCAAAACATATGAATTATTTATGTAACCATATAAGTCAAATCAATTTCTATCAAGATATCAATATTAAATAGATAATATAATAATCACATCTCATACATTTCATTCATGTCATTGATCTTCTTCTTCATCCAGCTCATCATCATGACCAAAATCATCATCATCATCATCATCATCATCATCATCATCATCATCATCATCATCATCATCGTCGTTGTCGTCGTCGTCATCATCATTGTGTTTGTCATTGTCATCGTCATCACCATCACTGACACCATCACCATCACCATCACCATCATCAGCAGCAGCACCATCATCATCATCAACTTATTCTTTGTGTACATTTCCGTCAGGAACATCATCGAGTAACTATCGATCGTGATCATCTATATCATCTTCTACTTCTTCGGTATCTTCTTCTTCCATCACATTATACATTATCGGCCTTCCTCTTGGATCATGTCTAACAACAAATGACCAACCCGGTTTATGTGGAACCTCCGAGTAAAATACCTGCTCACATTGACTTGGAAGAACATAGGGCTCATCCCCAACTTGTTCAAACGACCTTGTATTAATCATTGTAAATCCATTATCATGTTCGATAATAGTTCTATCAGGATCATTTATATTCAGTCATAGCCTATACCATTTGACGACAAATAGAACTAATTTGAAGGAATTAAAGTTACACTCAAGTATATCATCCAAAATGCCATAGTATCGATTTTGAGACACTTGAGGATGTATGTCGTTTCTAGATGAAATATTGGTCACCTCAAAGACTACAGTTATCCCAGAATCACAAGTTTTCTTCGTGTCATCCAACTGTTTGATGCAAAATTTATGACCATTGTAGCACATAGCCTTGTGGTGTTTGACCTGCAATATGTCTAACATATTAAAATTATTGCATCTTGAGTTGATAAACATATGGGTGATTAATAAAATTATATGTACCTGTTGATCTCTTAAACCATATACTAAATCAATTTCCCTTTGTGTAACATTGGAATCTCCATTACGATGAGCTTCTTTATTCAATGAAGCGACACCATCCCATGTTAATGTGCGACCAGAATGTTGACATCGTTCAATCCACACCATCATCCAATCAAGATTGTTTGCAATATACAAATGTAGCGCATCCCACTCCCGACCAGCTGTACAAATAATTAATAGACCACTTACAATTGATTTATTTAGAAGATGAAGAATTAATTTACTACAATAACATCTTATAATTACCTCTCACTTTCTTCAATCTACCTTTCCCCATCAAGTGCTCCCCTTCGAATTTATTAATGGGGTTGGGATCCCAAATGCGATCTACATGGATTTTTGCTGCAAACTTAGGAAGATATTCAGTAATGTACACCATAGTTTGGTATACCATATATCCCTCCACCATATAACCCTCAGGATGTGCTCTTTGTCGAACCAAAGCCTTCAAAAATTTCAAGTGCCTCTCAACCATCCACATTGACCTAGTGTGTACAGGTCCACACAATTCAATCTCCTCAACTTGGTGTATGAGGTAGTGTTCTTGTGCATTGAAAAAAGTTGAAGGTAGACACTTTTGCATTTCACACATTAGATGAGGGATTTTTCTCTTCCAATATTTTATATATTCCTTGTGTATTTCTTTAGATGACAACCACCTAATTAAAGAGATTGAAGACGCAAAAATATATAAACAAGACTTTACAAAATAATATACAAATATATTGCATAACAAGTAAAACAAATGGCAAATATAATATCTATACAACAAATTGAACAAACATCACTACTTACCTCATGTATTTTCCAAGATCATATATGACTTGCTTGATATTATTGTCGAAGTGGTCTAGGAGAGATAGAGGTAGAACGTACTGCAACAATTATAAAATGATCTTTTCATTGTTTTCTAACATAATACAATGAAAAGTACATGCGCAGTATACAAATATATAGTAAATACACAAGAACACGAATTACCTTAATGAAGGTATGCCAATCATGCATTTTCATCCCTGGCCCAAATTCACTCTTCTTTGATATGAGATTGTTTATGTTCACAGCAAATCCTGTGGGAAATCGAATTTTTCGTATGACTTCTTTTATAGAATTGCTTTGCTGCTCCGTTAATAACCAAGGAAGGGCACTTATATTAATCTGATCTCCATTGCTATTTGATTGAATGACATTTTTCATTGCATGATTGGATTCCACAATGTCACTACAAATTTTGACAATTTTTTCTTTGTCACGCCTTCCATCCAATATTTTCCATAATGTCTCTATTATATTCTTTCCAATATGCATTGTATCAAACAAATGCACAATTTGTAGCTGCTCATAGTAAGGCAACCTACTGAATTGTCTGGGATAACTTTTTAGTCCCTTTGGAAGGTGGCCATCCATGCCTTGACAACCTTCAGTATCATCAATTACATCATCAATAAACAAAACACGATAGAAAAATTTAAATTCCAAACATAAACCATTAGATGGAATGACATTACCTTGACGATTAATTCTATTATATTCCAACTTCCATAAATGAGGAGTCATTCTTCATGGCTTTGATGTAGTCTCTTCTTTCCCATTGAAAAGATGTTTTTCAGTATTCTGGTACTTATGATTTTTGTGAAGGAAGTGCCTATACTCATCAAACACCTGCTTTCCTAAACTTTTTGAATGACGGGATTTCATCTTTGGACCACAAACTGGACATGCAAATTTTCCCTTTGTTTGAAGACCTACAAGATAATGTATAATTCTATTAAATCTGTTAATTTTTATAATTATAATTATCATGCGCAACTTGAACACTATAACGTACCACAAAAATGTGTTAGCCCTAGGGCATCATGTATTGTCCATACAAGCATTGCATGGAATTGAAATTGTCTTTGTCCTATTGGTCTAGAGATGTCATACATGGTCACACCATTCCATAACTCCAGCAACTCGTTGATAAGAGGCTCAATATATACATTCATATATTTAACTTGGTACTTGCCTAGTGGAATGAACAAAAACATTACATAATTATTATGACCATTTTACTGCAATATTTATAATTAAATGTAGATGACTATTAAATGATAAAATACCTAGAACAATCATTGCCAACATTATGTGCTCCCTCTTTATTGACATCCATGGAGGAATATTATTGTTGATAACAAAAATAGGCCACACCGAGTAAACAGATCTCAACTCTCCAAATGGATTGACACCATCCGCTGCCAATGAAAGCCTGAGATTACGAGGTTCTTCTTTAAAGTGTGGCCACTTTTCCTCTATGTCCATAAATGTTGAATGATCCGTAGGCATTTGAATAATGTCATCTCAACTTCTATTGTGTGCATGGTAATCCATAAATTGCGCCAAGCTAGTGCACTTGAATAATCGTTGCATACGTGGAATAATGGGAATATAATGAAGAACCTTGCGAGGCACCTTTTTTGTTATTTGATCTGTTTGATATCTACTGATATGACATTTAGGGCATTCTGTTCCAAATTCATGTTGTTTATGATATATAATATGATCATTGGGACAAGCATCTATTGTTTGATACTCCATTCCAATATCTTTCATAATGGCAGATAATTCTCGGTATGAGCGAGGTAGAATATTTGATGGTGGTAAGAAAAACTCACCTATCAATCTACAACAAAAATAAAAGTTTGAGGTGTTAATATAAAGAATATTAATGGTACATGATTCACCATTTATTAACTATAATGACATGTATGACACACCTTAACATACAAGAGATTGTTATGTTGGATAAACCATTCATAACCTTCAAGTTCACCAACAACAATACAACAGAGAGAAGAGTTGTTTGGGAGCCTTTGTAAAGGGGCTCATATGCCTTCTCAAGAAGAGGTAAATCATGAACATCAAGGTCATCTTGATCATCATGATCAGTTGTGCGAGTACTAAATGTGTCATGGATCAATGTATTTGTACCATCATCTTCAATTGTGTTTTCTGGTGCATGATTGTCATCTTCCATGAGATCATTATCTTCAGCTTTGATATTCACACCTCCATGTTCCTCCACTTCCAAAACCATATTCCCAGGGTTTTGTTGATCCATACCATGTGCTCTAGGGTGCTCCACCTATATAAAATTGATATACATAAATAAACCATGATCATGATCTCATTATCAAGTGATTTCTTATGTATATAAATTGTTAAAATGATATAATGAACAACTTACCAGTGGATGATAATCATGTCCCCCTTCAATGTGACCATGCTGCCTACAATGTTTCTTAGTTTTTTTTATTAGAAGTCTTCTAGTATTTAAGCCCTTACAAATTTTGCAGGGACAACAACATTTCCCATCACCTTTTCTTTTCAAGTTAGACCATAATCTAGCAATTGTCTCCTTATTTTGTTCTTCGCTGATATTATCTGACATGGTCTTTCTTCATAGGCAAAAAAATCAGGCTATGGAAACTTTAGTGCAAAAGCTTCACAAAAATTGCAAATCGAACCAAAACCATTGAACTTAATAGAGAACGTATTTAATGTAGCTGATTGTGTGAATTTATGAGCATTGTGTCTGCAAATTCTTACTAAAAGTTTGCCTGTTGCAGACTTTCTGAGAGACATTTTTGAGTATTCTAAGCAAAGCATTTATTTAAACATACACTTATTCATCCACATTTCAAGGATAACAATACAAGGCTCACATATTGGTCTAAGAGGATGCCATGGTCTCACAAAGTAACCAAGAACCATATGAAATGATGGTCGTCTTGAATCCACACACAACTAGGGAGGATCCATACGATTATGTATGACTTCCCCCTTGTTTGTTTAATGGGATTAGCCAGCTCCAAGACATAGCCGTCAATAATCACTAAGAATGTACAAGTGGATCGTAGCTACCCATACAACAAACACTTACCCCTATCCTCAAATTTTCCCAATGTTTGATTCCTTATATACACTCATCCAAGGTTATCTATGTCGATCTTGGTGAGGAATCACATCACAACAAAGAAGGCAACATTTAAAAATAGCAAGAGTTTCACTAAACTACCAAAGATCATAAATATTGAAAGAAAGAAAAAATAGTAACAATAATAAGTCAAATAAATGTGTTCAATTCCAATAGCAAATCAAACATAGCCACAATACCTACACAATAGAGAAAACTCACAATAGTGATTAAACTAATTCAAACAAGATAAAATAAAATTGTTGGCCAATGCAACAAAGATGAGAGATCATCAATAATTGAAGGAAACTTCACAATCCTTAAAAGTGCACATTACATAACTATACGACTAGAAATTGTGGCTAAATAGAGTGAAGATTCATCATGACTCCAATAATAGTCCCTCATGTGTGCATTTGTGGCATGAACACAAAAACTCCCACACGGCATGGCCATGTACCTAATGGAGAAGACATGCCTAGGCTACATGCCCAAAAAACATGACTATAATAATAGTCCCTCATGCATGCATTTGTGGCCTACACACTACAAATCCTAACACATCATGGCAATAAACCTCATCGAGAAGACACACCTAGGGCCACATTGCACATAGCAACATGCCTCACAAAGAAGACATGCATAGGGCACATGCCACATAGCCTATTTGCTAATCGAGGATACTTGTTGGAGTCAATCTAGCTAGAAGAACCACTAGAAGGTCACCTAGGAGCTCCACATGGATGAAAAAGAGAGGTCATGTGCAACCAAATAGGTCACAATGCTCCAGTGACCACGATCCATTTGACCAACTGATGAAGATACCTACAACCAAGAAGATTGATTTCTATGAGTCGAGAGACTCCTACTTGTCTAGTGTTCTTAATGAGCAGCCCTAGGAGTAGGAAGAAGATGAAGGAACTCTATCCATGGTACATGAGGCATTACATTGATGGTTGATAAATATTTGATGGTGAGCCACTTCTAGGGCAACTTTTTTGGTGTGTAGCTAGATCTATAATAACATTAGAACAAATTATTAATTGAGAAAAAAGTGAAATATTTTATTAAAAAATGAAATGAAAAACTTATAGTTTTATTTATCTATCCATATGTTGCATAGACTCCAACTACACATAGCATGTGCAACAAGGGTCTTGGATGCTCAGATGAATTAACGCGACCCCACAGGTAAGCCTTAGACAAGACTACACTGGGCAAAGTGGACCAATTTAGGCTCTAGAAAAGTAAAGTAGATGGTGAGAAATTTATATTTCCAAATCGAGATAAATGACTATAAATGCCATCTTTTAAAGAAAATGATATTCAAGATGTGGCTTATAGTTACATAAATTTGTGTTTGGACCCCAACTTCCAATCTTTCCACCAAGGTTTAGAAGATTGAATACTCGTTTTGTGAATCATATCAAGTAGAATATCCTCTATAACAATTTCAAAAGTCTCATGATCATAATTAGAAAGGGAAAACTTAGCCTTTGTCTCAATTGATGACATGAGACTCAAAATTTCTAGAGAATAAATCCTTTGGGCATTGGATATATATTTTGTGAAATTACATGGCCCTCACCCATTGCAAGTGAGCCAAAGGATGACCTTGATATTGTAAAAGAGGAAACACCAAATGTTCTACTACCTAAAGGAAATGACATCTCAAAAATTGAAACCAGTCAAGACAAGTGAAGGTTTAACAACCTCCCAAGTTCTCCATATACTTTTAGCCACAAAACCTCCATTGATGTGATTAAAATCCTTCATGGTGAGAAATGTTTAAAAACTAATCCTTCTAATATTGAGACAAAGAGATTTGGACATGAAGTGTTAGCTTTGTTTGCCAACTCATTGTTGTTGGAAATGTGGAAAAATATAGAAAATAATTTTTATTTGCAAGTTTCTACATTAATGTGGATGAGGAGAAGGTGCTTCCTTCTCCAATTACATTATCATGTAGGTTGGGAGTTTGGGTGTAATAGATCAAATATATGGTCTCTTTGGTTTTTGAAATTAATATTTCATGGTTGGCCATGCCTCTCATGGGTTTAGGGTTGGAAATCATCTTCATCCAAATAAGGAGGATGAGATTAGACACATTCTAAATATGTCATTCTTGGTTTCAATTTGTGAATGAGCTTAGTAAGTGGTTGTTTGCTAGAGGAGTATGCCTCAATAAGGCTAGTGAAACTCATTGGGGGAAATGATCTATGGACTCAAACAAGGAAAATACGTAACTAATGTAATGAGAAGAGCTTTAAGGGTCCCCCTCTCCCCTTGGATTCATATCTTAGAATTGAAGAAAATCATATTTTGATTGAAGCTAAGGACATGGACGCTTGCAAGGTATAGAGTTCCTTGGTGAAGTTCAAGTCACTTTAAGTTGTGCGTTTTGTAGATATTTTGGGAATTTTTCCTATATTTGTTTCTAGTGCCAGTAATAGAGTGATATTCAGTTTTTTTTGTTTTGTTTTGTTGTTGGCTCTATGTGAGCACTTCTATTACCTTTTGGCTTTTTGCTTGTCTCTTTCTATGCTATATACAAGGGTGAGGCCCTTTCAAAACTCCCTTTTCAAATTCATATAGTTGTATCCTAAAGCATTCAACTTAATACAAAATATTTGCTGACAACACATACTTACATACACCATGCTCTTTTGCCACCCAAGTACTAGTGCTACACATTTTTAGTAGATTGATAAAAAGATATACAATCATTCAACAAAAAATGTTAAAATGTATCTTTCACAAGCTACAACCTCTAAAGTATTTTTTTAGTGGAAATTAAAGACTACAAAATTAAATAAAATATAAGACAAATGGAAAAAAGCATAATCATGCCAATCTATCTGAATTTAACACCTTCATTAATTGTCCTCTCGGTATATATTTCTGATATAGATACAAAATACTTGTTCTTTGAATAATATTTCCAATATGAATATTTGTTTTCTTAACTCAAATGTTTTACTTGCTACTCCAAATTAATTAAAATGTCCTAGTCCTTATTGCAAGTTTGCAAAATGAATTTGTGCTAGATTCTTGAGGTTATTGCATGGAGGCAGTATCATAATGAATTTGCATCTTGAGGCAACTTACAGTGAGGACCTATATAGATCATTGACCATTGAGGCAATGGAGTGAGTATGAGAACATCCCTGAATTTGTTGAGCTTAATCTTAGTCTCAATGCAACGAGCATGTGAAAATCATTGAATTTGTACAATTGAATTTTCATCTTGAGGTAGCTTGCAGTGAGCTCTTGTGCAGATCATTGATCATTGAGGTAGTGTAGTGAGCTATGAGCAGATCAGTGAACTTGTGGAGTTGATGGTTAGGCAATTCATTAGTTAAAACTAAAATGAACCTATAGAATTTGATGTAGAAGCATTAGGGAGAATTTGGAAGATTTGTAAATCCTTATTGTGTCATAAAGAGGGCTATTAGAGAGTACGGCATTCTATCTCAGTTCATTATTTGGTCTTGTTGTTTGGATAGTAGGTAGTGGTGGTATTAGGGAGTGTTCTTTGAGTTTCTAGAGATTTGAGCTACCACAAAGATGTTTGGTGATGATAGGGTGAAAATTGTGTTATTTTACTTGATTAGGGAGTCAATGGGGAGTGTCGCATTCTGCTGCACTTGAGAGTTATGATTTTTAGTTTGGATGGAGAGTATGTCTACACACGTGTCATATTTTAGAGTTTTGGAGCTGAGCCTCATCGAGCAGAAATTTTGATGTGATAGAGTTGTGCAAACTCGCCGACTATTTGTTCCACATTGATGTAGCTAGAGGTTTGTAACATGTTCTCATCGAAGATAGTATGTGGGTGACCATTGGGACTAGATGTATTTACATTGGGTAACACATATTGTGTTCTTTCCTTTGGAGTAACATGTGGGGTTTTGGGGTTGGCCTATTACATGTTTGGTGAAGGTTTATACTTTTAGTCGACTCAATTTTTTTTTGAAGAATTGTGGATGATATATATGCATGACTTGTGATTTTTCCAAGTATGGAGAAAAGAGAGTGAGGAACTAGAAGTAAGAAAGTAGAATCAGAAGTCAGGAAAGAGCAATGATGTGTGGGAGATGAGAGAAGCAACTGAGTTAGCAAGTGAAGGATTGAGATATAGGCCTCCTTGTGGATATGCCATAGAGTTTACTTGATATTATTGTAACCTTGGGCTACAACCGAACTTGTATGAAGCTCTAGTGGAAAATATTATGAGTTTTTGTTATCTAATATAAGAAGGTGAATATTGAGGATTTTTTTTTTTCCCTTTGATGGTTTTCCCAAGATAATCCTTACATCTTGAGGCTCCATTGTGTGGATTATTTTTTTGCATCTTTTTGTTGTTTTATGTTAGAATTATGTTCCCAATCATTGAGGTTGCAAGGTTGGACAATTTGTTCAAGTATCCAAAAATAAAGTATCCTCGATTAAAGATCAGAGCAAAACAAATGAGTGATCAAAATCTGATCAAGTTCATTTGTTTGTACAAGTGAAGACAAGTAAAACTTGATCTTCCAAATCACCTTATGCAAATGGAACTTTAAGCATCAATTTGGGAATGAAGGTTTTGTTCACATAAGGATGAGGTAATACAAATGGAGAACCTAAGACCGACTTGATGCAATGTGAATGAATGATGAGGGGCAGATTTGTTTATACAAATGAATAAGAAAAAGCATCAAGACCTTGTGATACCAATGAAAGGGAAATGATCTATTGAATTGAGGAATACCACAAAGTCAAAATCCAGATGCAATTGAAATTGCAAACATCGAGGGAACAAGCTTTGCTCTGCCTATGGTTTGAAAGCCAACTATAAATCTGTGTATCTAACTATGGTTTGGAAGCCGACTGTGAGTGTAGTTGTTCCTAGGTGCCCCTCGGTTAACTAGGAGTAAGAAGAAGCTACCTGGTTATATCTAGATATATAGATATAGAAATAGATAAGTAGATGAGGGATGCTACACATTTGTCATCAATGCCAATATTAGTGAAGGAAGAAAAAACAAGGCGGTCTGATTGTCTTAAAAAAGTTCATAATATTGAACTCATCAAACAAAGAAGATCAAAATATAGATTTGTTTACACAAAAGAACGAGAAAACACCGAATTGCTTGCACAAAAGAAACATTCAAAATCTGCCCAAGTGAAAAATTGCAAAGGAACCTAATTAATATGGCCGATCATGTTAAGGATTGCAAAGCAAGTTTAAATGGTCAATCAAATCAAATCTTAAAAAGGTCCTTCTAAATGCCACCAAAAACCTTACCTTGCTTGCAGTGCAGAGATCGCTCCGGCAGGGGGGGCAACGGCTTCAGTTTGCTTTATCACAATGAAAATGCATTGTGGCTTTTTTTTTTAATATAATGCTCGAGGTCATCGGAATTCTGACGAACAAGGGCATTTTTTTAAAAAAAATCAAATTTTCACACAATGCTCCTTGTCCGTCGGAAACCTTCATTGGAATTTGACCCCAAATGTATTAGTGAATGGTCTAATTTGGGGTATGTAAAATGGAGCTAGTTGATTATCAAGGGGTAAGGCTTGGGAAATGTTTCCTACACCTTTCATTTGGCCTATGAAGTGTTCTACAACTTTCAGATTTTAGTTTAGATCAGTTTATCAAGTACCCATTTCAAGGGGTGAGCTGAAAGTCCTTCATAGGTGCAAATGTAGATTTTATCAAGTGGCCTACTTTGAGGCTGTGCATTTCATGACCAATTGATCATCATGTTGAAATTTAAAGTGCATTGAATTGTGTGAATATAGGTGAGTCCACATGCAAAATTTCAAGTCCCTATGAATCTATTTTCTCAGTTTGGTAAGCCCAATCCATTTGCAGTTTGTATTGTTTGCATCAATCCCTGTTTCAACAGCTAGTCAGAGCACCAATTTGCACATGTGTAAAATATGCCCCAATGAATGTCATGTCATAATATTTATTCCAGGGTACTGCTAGTATGAAAGACAAGCTATATTTCCAGTTTGAAGCTCCTACCAATCCTTTTGATCAGTTTTTGAAAACCATTACTTTTGCAAATTCTGAAAATCTGCAAGTTATGTTCTTTTCAGAAAGGCTAAATGGTCAACTTCGAGTATTAAAATATTTGACCATTTTGAGTGTCATGAAGAAATTCTTATTGCCTTGTGTTGTGGACATATAAGACAACTTCCATCTACATTTTGGAGCCCCGGTCAATACATTTGACCTATTTGCAAAATCGAGTTTGAAAGCAATTTCTTCAGTTTCTCTATGTGCAAGTTCAGAAAATGACAAATGGTCATCTTTGACCATTAATATTTGTCCACCCATAATTCATCAAACAGTATGTCTTCCAGTGGGTGAGGTATGAAAAGGTGTTTTAACTAGTTTTTGAAATGCATCTTTGGGTTTTAATGCGACAATATGACATAAGTGCCTGAAAGTTGCAAGTTGAGTTTTAATGATCAGAAAATTGTGCAAATCAAATCCAAAGGCATGCTCAAGATGTCTGAAAGTTTTCAAGGGTCAGTGGCATGAAAACAAAAAAAATTAACCGGACCCACTTTGGGGCTCGACCTGGCTCATGCCCATGCATTGATTTTATGGTGAAGTGGTCTTAATTCATAACAATGTATATCAATACCAGCTCAAATGCACATCAAGAACTTGGTTTATTGAGAGCTTGATGGACTGCAATAGACTTGATCCTTGATCCTCAAGATGGAGTATGTGGCGTAGGGATAGAAGTTTCTAAGTAGATGTAGTTTGGTAGGCCCAAAGCCATCATGCTCCCTGTATGGAGTGGAATGGGTAAAAGGCGTTTCAAAACTTCAAGCAAATTCCATAACCCTTTTCAGACCCTCCTTGCTGTGGCGTGAATGGTGTGAAAAGACTTCAAAAACCTTCAACCAAATGCCAATTGGTAGGTTCTTGGCCAATCTCCCCCCTGTGTGGCAGACAAGGTGGAAAACGGTGGAGAAAGCGAACAAAGGACTCGGAAACTTTAAGCAAATTCCATTGGAAGGCAAAAGTGCCCAGCCTTCCCACATGTGGTTGAAGAGACATTAAACCTTAGGCAAATGCAGTGGCATGTGAAATGCCAAAATCATCCCTGCTGTGGCATGCTATGGGTAAAGGTTTTATGAAACTTTCAGTGAATGCAATTAGCAAGTGTTTCCTCCTCTTCACGTAGTAGTTAGAAAGGACCATGGAAACTTTTTAGCAAATACGAAGAGCATATAAACTTTAGCAAAATGCACATTGGCAGGTGTGTATGCCAAATTCCCCTGCTACGTGTGAGCTAAAAGGTGGAGTATCGTGTGGTTGCAGACTAAAACATTAGAAACTTCCAAGTATATGTAATTCGCCTGTGATAAGCTAGCTCCTCCTTGCGTGGTATGGAGAAGACTTCAAACTTTTTAAAGGAAAATGCAATTAGCATGTGTTGTAGGTAGCATCCTCCCCCTATGTGGCAGACTAGGCTAAGTAACTTTTAGTAAATGCAGAATGGGCAGGTGCATTGCTAGTATCCTCCATGCATGAGCTGGAGTGGGAATTTTATAAATCTTTCAAGCAAATACATTGCTTCTCCAGGGGTCATGTGGCCATTAAAACTTTTAGCATATGCAATTGGCAAGTTTAATGTCAATGCTCATGTGTGATGCATGGCGTTGAAAAAACATCGAAACCCTCAGGCAAAGGAAAATGGAAGGTGTAGACCCAAAGTCCACAACCTCTACCAGTATCCTCCCCTGTCGTGAGCTGTGGGTATGGCATGAAAAGGGGGTGAAGAAAGTTTCAAAACAAAAATGAATGAAATTGGCACGTGTAAAACCAAATTCCATATCTTCCATGCTCTAGCGCACTATGGTAGAGGCATTAACATTTCAAACTAATGCCAATTGATAGGTGTAAATGCTAATTTCCCTCTACATGGTGAGGTAAATACTTAGAAACTTCCAAGCAAATGCAGATGCTAGAACAAATAATGCAAATGCAAAAAACATTTATCCCACATTGGTTGTGGAGTGGACTTTTCAGTATTTAAATGTAAGGCTACACACATCCATAGTGTCAAAGCTTAAGGGATTTTGATAGGAGGCTGCTTGGCAACCTAGTGGACCCCATACGCGTGCACACATCCTGAGGCACCCAAATTTTGTGACAGAAAGGCAAGTTAATGAGCAAGCAAGTTGGAGATGATCGAACGACCATCGCTATACCGCAAGGCGAAGTTGCACGTCGCTTAACCATCTTAACTTAGCGACTGAATGGTGGGCCTAAAAGATGAGCAGCTCAGGTGTTAAACATTGAGAAGGTCCGAGGTAGATCAACATTGGTCATTTATCTGCAATATGAAGATGTACGCTAGTTATCTATCACGGATTAGTGACAAAGAAGAGTTCCAGTTTGGTGGTGGGTCCGACAATGGTGAAGTGGCAGTCCAGTGGCAAGTGAGGTGGCATTCAGGTGGACTTAGAGTGAGTCATAGGGTGCCACGTGGCAGGGCATAGAGGTAAAAATAAAAATTAAATGTATAGTTCTAGCTATAGTGGAAAATTTAAAAATTTAAATGACGGATCTGCATCCGGGATTAATTCACTAGAGGGGTATTTTTTACCTAAATAACAAGTATTATATACTGTTGGAAAGATCTCAAAACAAGGAATTGGTTTTTGTAGTCACTTTCAACAAATATCACATATGTTGATATAAGTTTTCACGAGAAGGATGAAGGAATATTTTCAGTTGGGGATAGAGGACACTTGGCAATGTGTCATGTAGATTTGATCTTTTCCCTCTTTCTTTTTATTCTGAATTCTTCTCATTTGTAAGGGTTCCAAAAATTTTGTGAGAAGGATCCAGAATTCTAGGTTCCCAGTTTCTGGAAATGGTCTCCAAGGGAAAAATCCAAAATTGTGGGTTCCAGTGATGACATTTTTCAATTTTTGCAAATGACAGTGTGTTTCTTCTAGGTTTTTAGTGTTGTCTTTGCTGTAGGTTTTGTTTCAGTTTGTAGGTTTACAAATATGCAAGGCATGTGTGAGTTTCCACAAAATTGTCTCCAAAATACCATTTGAATTTATACAATTTCATCTTATCAAGGGTAATTTGGATTTGTCTCTTTCAGTCTTCTCTGAGAGTGTAATGTTTGTCTTTTGGGTATTCTTCAAGGAAGGATTTAAATCCTGAAACCCAACATTAATGATTTTGAGTGTGTATATTGGTTATATATAAGTATGATTTTGTGATAGAGAAGAGGATTATATTAATGTAATGCATTAATACATGAGAATTTAATGTGTAAAGTAAATTGTAACTGAGATCTCTCTTCCAGTTTTATGCATGACTCTGTGGCCAGGATTAGGCACTGGTCTTTTGTAATGTTGAAGGATTGTCAGAACATCAATTTTGAAATCAAATCAAAATATCTTTCTTTTTTTTTTGTTTTGTGGTAGTGTTTCACCTATCTCATGCTCCAATTAGTTCAGATGTCAATGTAGATCTAGCCCATCTGCAGTAACCTCCTTGTTTTTGAGCCTTAATGAGATCTATCTGCTTTTGTTGATGTTGGCATATGTGTGTAATAGGTCTGATTTAAAGCATTAAAAGGGTGTACCTGCCTAGGTCTAGCAGAACCTGAAGTGCAAGAGGATCATTAGGATCCTATGTTATGTTGTCCAAGTCCTAAAATATCTCATAGATTGAAATTGGCTATTTCATAGATCCATTGCAGTTGAACTTGGGTTGACCAGTTTTGGTGAACAACAAAAATGGCGACTCTGCTGGGGAAGAATGAACTGTTGAGAATCTCAAGTTAAGAAAAATTTTCTTAATATAAAGTTGAGATTATCCCATCTGAGTCACCAACAAAAATGGCGACTCTGCTGGGGAGTTGCGTGTGTGATTCAAATTGAGAACATTCTTTTTCTATCAACAATTAAAGCCAGTTAGTCCAACCATGTCCATTTGAGGAAAGAATCATAAAAGTGTTGTAAATCTGTTGTCCTTTTATCTTTGTGTAAGTCCAGATATATTCATGTTTTATAAATGATTCTATAAATTCTCACAGTAGTGAGTGGCGACTCTAAAAGATCTTTGCACCAATGTGCATTATTGTAAAAGTTTTAAAAAATTTGGTGAACTTACAACAAACATTTAGCAAATGCTTGGAGTTTTAAGATTGAAGATCCCAGAAATTTATTGAAGATATTTTCCTCTGTGAAGGAGGTGGAGACTCTGTATGAAGATTAGTGTACAATGTTAGAAGATCTGAGAAAGATCTCACCAAATATCAGAGCAGCAGCTACAATATCCAGGTATTTGCCAAAATTGGTATTAAAGATTATAAGAAATTGTTTTCCTTACCAAGTGAGTTTCAGCACTAATAAGGAAAAAGAATAAGTTAGGTTGCATGCTCTTGTCATCTTAAAAGCATGGGTGAAGTATTTTGAATAATAGGGAAGATAAACTCTAGCTGCAATAATTCTTATTGGTTGAAAATAGTGAATGTATTCAAGCAAGGTTGTAGCTAGTAATGGATTGCTGTAGAAATTTCTCTATTAAAGGTTGTGTGCCATTCTGTTTTGATGGAATACCTGGTTACCCGAATCAAATTCCAAGTGACATTAGGAAGCACTTACCATTGTTTAATGGGGACCAGTTATAATCAGCAAAAATGCATGTGCAAAGCTTTGTTGAATTAATGAATGACTATGGTATCTGTCATGAGGATATTTGCATGACGTTGTTTGTGCAAAGCTTGAAAGGGGATGCTAGAATTTGGTTCTCATTTTTGCAGGAAGCTTCTATTCCCTCATGGGAAGAATTAGTTGCATCTTTTCTCAAGTAAACTAAGAGAATAAACTTTAATGATGTGCTGAGAAAGTTGATGGAGATTAGAGTTGAGGAAGGTGAATTAGTGCCAGCCTTCAATGTCAGATTTTCAAAAGCACTAGCTGAGATCCCACAAGGGTATAGACTAAATGACAAAGTGTTTTTAGTGATTTATTTGAATGCCTTTAGAAGTAAGATGAGTTACAGGTTGAGGGATAAAGAGCCAAAGATATTACATCAGGCTTTTGTGACAGCCATGGACATAGAGAAAAACTTAAAATATGGTATTCCTAAAGGACTTTTATCTGTCGGTATTCGTTGTCATAGTGTTTGTAATGTTGCAATTAAGTGTGAAGTGAGAAATAATGTTCAAATATTTGGTATTCATACTTGTGCTGGTAACACCGATAATTTAATTCCAATTAAAAATCAGAGTTGTTTGGTGCAAACAATGGTTGATCCTCATATAGATATTGATAATGTCAATTGTGTTGAAGATGAAGTAAGAGTATTTTCAGATTTCACTTCTTATAATCATGTTGATGATCTTTCTAATATGAAAGTTGTGATTAAAATTAATTCAGAAAATTTAATGGTAAATATGATTGTAATGAAAATACAACCCACATTGATGAACAAATTTTTAAAGAATGTCACATTGAACAGCAAAGTGCAATGCAATTGTAGAAGATTGCAGAACTTAGAAAAGCTCTTGAAGTTGTGGACAAGAAAGTTCAAATGTTGGAGAGCCTTAGAGTTATGAATGAAGACCTTCTGCAATGTGGTGAAGAGGATTTTTTAGAAAAGGATTGTGAATTGAATGCTTATACATTTGATGAACAACATGTTGATCTAACAGATAGTTTTGTGACAGAAAATTTAAGTGAACATGCTGGAAATTCATCAGATGAAGTAAATGGCAGTGATATTCATCTTTAGTCTTTGACTGATGATGAGTGTTCTATTGGTAAAGAAGATCAATTGTGGCAATATAAGTATGACTATCTTGATTCTCAGAATGATGGTCATAGGATGAAATTTTGTGGTTGTGAAACATGGAATGCTGAGGATAGTTCCAGTCCAGTTTCAATTGCTTCTTTGTCTGATGAAGATGATTATGATGATAGGATGGATGGTATCTTTAGCAAATTTTCTAATATTTTATTTGATGTCGATGTAGATATGGACCAACCACTTTGTTGTCTCAATGTTCATAAGGGGATTCTTTATTTGGTCTCTAACCCTTTGTATGAAGAAATAATTGATCAGCCAGATGTTGTAAATGATGAACCGGTTCATGGTGCTGATATTGTTCCATGCAGCAGTGACATGTATCAGGATGAAGATTTTTGTAATGGGTTGCTTACTAGTGTGTTTGAACCCCATCTTGAAGTTTTTCATGTGAAGATAAGTAAATGTTCAAATCTTATTGTAGATTATATGTTTGAGCCAGAGGTATGTTCATTTTTTCAAGAGTGGGATATTAAAGATGTTGATGTATTGCATTTAGTAGATGATTAAAAGAATGGATATGTTTCAGTAGTTGATCATGAAAGTAAGGTTTAAAATTATGTTCATTATGAGTATGCATATAATGTTGATTGGAAAAGCATGTTGAAAGATGTGTGTCATAATAGAAACACTTATCTGATGATCAGTGTTTGCTTCAGATTGTTTACATTACTAAGTGATGAGAATCGGATTTTTGATAAGGGAAAGAGTTGGTTTCAACTTTGATGGCCCAAGGAAATTTTGTAAATAATATCTGTACTGTATAGTTGTTTTTCTTCATTTGTTTGGGTGGAATAAGGTACCCTATTGTTCAATTAGAATAAGGAGCCCTTGTTTTTGAAAAGAAGAGAAGTGATCTCTTTTTGAGTGGTCTATTGTACCAAAGATTCTAGATTCTTGTGTTGATCTCACAATCAACCATCCCCAGTCAAAGCCACTATTGGGAATCATAAATCTGAGAGGCCCATTTCAAAATTTTGCTCTGCAATTTCAAATGAATACCTAGTGAATCAACTTGAATGGTCTAGTTTGGGGTATGTAAAATGGAGCTAGTTGATTATCAAGGGGTAAGGCTTGGGAAATGTGTCCTACACCTTTCATTTGGCTTATGCAGTGTTCTACAACTTTCAGATTTTAGTTTAGATCAGTTTATCAAGTACCCATTTCAAGGGGTGAGCTGAAAGTCCTTCATAGGTGCAAATGCAGATTTTATCAAGTGGCCTACTTTGAGGCCTTGCATTTCATGACCATTTGATCGTCATGTTGAAATTAAAAGTGCATTGAATAGTGTGCATATAGGTGAGTCCACTCACTAAATTTTAAGTCCTTATGAATCCATTTGCTCAGTTTGGTAAGCCCAATCCATTTGCAGTTTGTATTGTTTGCATTAGTCCCTGTTTCAACAGCTAGTCAGAGCACCACTTTGCACATGTGTAAAATATGCCCCGATGAATGTCATGTCAGAATATTTCTTCCAAGGTAATGCTAGTATCAAAGACAAGCTATATTTCCAGTTAGAAGCTCCTACCAATCCGTTTGATAAGTTTTTGAAAGCCATTACTTTTGCAAATTCTGAAAAATCTGCAAGTTATGTTCTTTTCAGAAAGGCTAAATGGTCAACTTCGAGTATTAAAATATTTGACCCTGTTAAGTGTCATGAATAAATACTTGTTGCCCTGTGTTGTGGACATATAAGACAACTTCCATCTGTATTTTGGAGCCTCGGTTAATCCATTTGACCTATTTGCAAAACTAAGTTTGAAAGCAATTTCTTCAGTTTCTCTGTGTGCAAGTTTAGAAAATGACAAATGGTCATCCTTGACCATTAATATTTCTCCACCTGAGATTCATCATGAGAAATGGTTTTGCAGAGTGAATTCCAGTATATTAGACAGTATGTCTTCCAGTGGGCGAGGTACGAAAAGGTGTTTTGACAAGTTTTTGAAATGCATCTTTGGGTTTAAATGCGAAAATGTGACACAAGTGCCTGAAAGTTGCAAGTTGAGTTTTAATTATCATAAAATTGTGCAAATCAACTCCAGAGGCATGCTCAAGATGTCTGAAAGTTTTTGAGGGTCAGTGGCATGAAAATGAAAAAAATTTAACTGGACCCACTCTAGGGCCCGACCTGGCTCATGCCCATGCATTAATTTTTTGGTGAAGTGGTCTTAATTCATAACAATGTATATCAATACCAGATCGAATGTACATCAACAACTTGGTTTATTGAGAGCTTGATGGACTGTAGTAGACTTGATCCTTTATCATCGAGATGGAGTATGTGACGTAGGCATAGAAGTTTCCAAGCAGACGCAGTTTGGTAGGCCCAAAGCCATCATCCTCCCTATGAGGAGTAGAATCGGTAAAAGGAATTTTAAACCTTCAAGCAAATTCCATTGTCAGGTGCAAAAAAAAATTCATAACCCTTTTTAGACCCTCGCTGTTGTGGCATGGTATGGATAAGGGTTAGAAGAAAACCTTTAGGTAAATTCATATTCCCAAAGCGTTGCCAAGCATCATGCTCCCTGCATGGGTGTGGTGTGAATGGTGTGAAAAGACTTTAGAAACCTTCAACCAAATGCAAATTGACAGGTGCTTGGCCAATCTCCCCCCTGCATGGCAGACAAGGTGGAAAATGGTGGAGAAGGCGAACAAAGGACCCAGAAACTTTAAGCAAATTCCATTGGCAGGCAAAAGCACCCAGCCCTCCCACATGTGGTTGAAGAGACATTAAACCTCGGGCAAATGCAGTGGCATGTGAAATGCCAAAATCATCCCTATTGTGGCGTGCTATGGGTAAAGGTTTTATGAAACTTTCAGTGAAAGTAATTAGCAGGTGTTGCCTCCTCTTCACGTGGCAGTTAGAAAGGACCATGGAAACTTTTTAGAAAATACAAAGGGCATACAAACTTCAGCAAAATGCACATTAGTAGGTGTGTATGCCAAATTCCCCAGCTGTGTGTGAGCTAGAAGGTGGATTATCATGTGGTTGCAGAATAAAACAATAGAAACTTCCAAGTACATGCAATTGGCTTGTGATAAGCCAGCTCCTCCTTGCATGGTATGGAGAAGACTTTAGATGTTTTAAAGGCAAATGAAATTAGCATGTGTTGCAAACAGCATCCTCCCCCTATGTGGCAGTCTCGAATAAGTAACTTTCAATAAATGCAGAATGGGCAGGTGCATTGCTAGTATCCTCCACGCATGAGCTGGAGTGGGCATTTTATAAATCTTTCAAGCAAATGCATTGCTTCTCCAGGGGTCACGTGGCCATTGAAACTTTTAGCATATGCAATTGGAAAGTTTAATGTCAATGCTCCTATGTGTTGTGTGGCATTGAAAAACCATTGAAACCCTCAAGCAAAGGTAAATGGTAGTTGTAGACCCAAAGTCCACGACCTCTGTCAGCATCCTCCCCTATTGTGAGCTGTGCGTATGGCATGTGTAAAACCAAATTCGATATCTTCCATGCTCTGACACGCTATGGTAGAGGCATTAACATTTCAAACTAATGCAAATTGATAGGTGTAAATGCTAATTTCCCTCTGCGTGGTGACATAAATACTCAGAAACTTCCAAGCGAATGCAGATGCCAGAACAAATAAGGCAAATGCAAGAAACGTTTATCCCACATTGGTTGGGGAGTGGACTTTTCAGTATTTAAATGTAAGGCTACACACATCCATAGTGTCAAATATTAAGGGCTTTTGACAGGAGGTTGCTTCGTGACCCAGTGGACCCCACAGGTGTTCACGCGTCCTGAGGCACCCAAATTTTGTGACAGAAAGGAAAGTTAATGAGCGAACAAGTTGGAGAGGATCGAACAACCGTCGCTATACCATAAGGCGAAGTTGCATGCTGGTTAACCATCATGACTTAGCGACTAAATGGTGGGCCTGACAGATGAGAAACTCGGGTGTTAAAGGTCAAGCAGGTCCGAGGTAGATCAACGATGGTCCCTGATCCGCAAGATGAAGATGCACGCTAGTTATCTATTCCGGATTAGCGACAAAGAAGAGTTCCAGTCCAGTGGCAAGTGAGGAGGTGTCCAGGCGGACTTAGAGTGAATCACAGGGTGCCACATGGTGGGGCACAGAGGTAAAAATCAAAATTAAATGTATAGTTCCAGCTATAGTGGAAAATTAAAAAATTTAAATGACTGGTCTGCATCTGGGATTAATTCACTAGAGGGGTATTTTCTACCGAAATAAGAAGTATTATATACCATTAGAAAGCTCTCAGAATGAGGAATTGGTTTCTATAGTCAATTTCAACAAATATCAGATATGTTGAGAGCATTTTCCATGGGAAGGATGAAGGAATATTGTCAGTTGGGGATAAAGGACACTTGGCAATGTGTCATGCAGATTTGATCTTTTCCCTTTCTTTTTATTCTGAATTCTTCTCATTTGTAAGGGTTCCAAAATTTTTGTGAAAAGGCTCCATAATTCTAGGTTCCCAATTTCTGGAAATGGTCTCCAAGGGAGAAATCCAAAATTGCAGGTTCCAGTGATGGCATTTTTCAGTTTTTGCAAATGATAGTGTGTTTCTTCTGGGTTTTCAGTGTTGTCTTTGTTGTAGGTTTTATTTTAGTTTACAGGTTTACACATATGCAAGGCATGTGTGAGTTTCCACAAAAATGTCTCCAAAATACCATTCGAATTTATACAATTTCATCTTATCAAGGGTAATTTGGATTTGTCTCTTTCAGTCTTCTCTGAGAGTGTAATGTTTGTCTTTTGGGTATTCTTCAAGGAAGGATTTAAATCCTGAAACCCAACATTAATGATTTTGAGTGTGTATATTGGATATATATAAGTATGATTTTGTGATAGAGAAGAGGATTGTATTAATGTAAAGCATAAATACATGAGAATTTAATGTGGAAAGTAACTTGCAACTAAGATCTCTCTTCTAGTTTTATGCATGACTCTGTGGCTAGGATTAGGCACTGGTCTTTTGTAATGTTGAAGGACTGTTAGAACATAAATTTCTAAATCAAATCAGAATATCTTTCTTTTTTTTTTGTTCTATGGTAATATTCCACCTATCTCATGCTCCAATTAGTTGATATGTCAATGTAGATCTAGCCCATCTACAGTAACCTCCTTGTTGTTGAGCCTTAATGAGATCTATCTGCTTTTGTTGATGTTGTCATATGTGTGTAATAGGTCTGATTTAAAGCATCAAAAGGGTGTACCCCCCTAGGTTTAGTAGAACCTGAAGTGCAGGAGGATCATTAGGATCCTATGTTATGTTGTCCAAGTCCTGAAATATCTCATAGATTGAAATTGGCTATTTCATAGATCCATTGTAGGTGAACTTGGGTTAATTGGTTTTGGTAAATAATAGGTCCATCTTCCTTAATGCCAAGGAATACAACTTCATCTCCTTATTATTCTTTATCTGTAATATAATAATAGTTCTTATAATTCCTATACTTCGAGTTAGGCTTGTAGGGCTTATCATATTTATTATGCTTCTCATACCTATCATTCCTATCATGCTTATCAAACTTATCATGTCTGTCATACTTATCCATTCTCTCCAAGCATCTAGAAGAAAAATGTCCTATCTTATTACAAGAGAAACATTTCAAAGGAAATGTTTGATCATACTTACCGGCTCCTTTAGTCAATCTCTAGGAAATCAAAGCTTCAAACTCATCCAGCTCCTTTTCTTGCTCTTCCATTTCTCTTCTCTCTCTTTCATATCTAGATATTTTGCACTCATCAAGATCATACTTCTGCTTACTAGATATAGATGTTGATGCGCTAAATATTGTCTCATACTTTCCATGTGATTCTCCAAATTCACTTATCTCAAATGCAGCAATCTTTCCAACCAACATATCTCTTGTCGTTGTAGTCACACTCCAGATCTCATCAATAGTAGCAACCTCATGTTTATAAGTAGGAGGCAAAGATCTCAACACCTCAACGACAATTTCATCTTCCTCAAGGGTTCCATCAGCACATCCGATACCTAGGACAAGCTCATTCATCTTACCCATGAAAGAGTGTATGTTCTCATCATCTCCCATCTTCAACATCTCATAATTTTCTTTCAAACTCTGTAACTTAGTAACTTTCACTAATTTATCACCTTCATATAGGATTTCAAGCTTCTCCTAGATCTCATGTGCGGTCTAAAGTCCCATTACATTTGTCATCTCAAAATCAGTCAGAGCACTAAGCAATTCTTCCTTCGCTCTAATATTATGTTAAGATTTTTTGATCTCATCAGGAGTAGATGGATCATTTGGAGGAATAGTATAAGCATTCTTTGTAATCTTCCAGTAATCTTCATCAAGACATTTCAAGTGCACTTCCATCTGATCCTTCCATATAGCATAGTTACTTCCATCAAACCTCAGACTATCCTTCCTAAAGATAACACCTTGAGCTACCATCTCGGATCTCCTCAAGAGGTCAAGCTTCTATCGAAGGATCTAGCTTTGATACCAATTGTTAGCAACAACAAAGAAGGAAGACTGGGAGGGGGGTGAATTAGTCTTCACCAAATTAACAAACTCAATCACAAAAATAGATCTGATAAACTACAATAATAAAAAAGATAAGAAAAATGACAACACAACACACAACACCAAGATTTTGACGTGGAAAACCTGGTTAAGGGAAAAACCATGGTGAGAACCTAACCACAGTAAGATGATACTCTGCAATAGTATGTGGAAATATTACAATGGGGAATGCACATGAATTTAGGCACACTGCCTAGAGATCAGTGCTCAAATATAATGGCCCAGAAGGCTACAACCCTGAGGGAAGTCTCACTAAATTACAACAAGATTCAAACTATAATCCGGAAGAAATGAATTGAAAGAATAGCATCTTCAAATGCCTGATTACAAATCTGGATAAGCACATGTCTTCTCTGCAACACTAATCTCTCTTCAACACAACACTAAAAAATAAATCTCTTGTTCTCACATACACCACCCTCTAATAATACAGACACAACATTGACACCTAAATTACATGAATATATCACCTATATATACAATTCATCAACCTTGACAACAAGGTCAGCTAAATCCTCAACCCTCAATTACAAAATTATATCACACAATACAAAGATCGACCACCAGACCAATATAATTATTTACATGACATAACATGGACCTAAATCAAATTCCCAAATGCACAACTCCATCGGAGATCATGCCATGATCAACCACAACATGCTACACCACCAAAAATACTGCATAACACATAGATCATCATCGGTTGATAGAAACCATCAAAAAATCATGCAACAATCAATGCAGATCCCCAAAACAAATAGGACATGACTAGGAAACACCAAAAAGCACATTAGAATCATCAGGAATAGTTGCGCCAGCACCACTTATCAAATCTTCATCTATCAACATCAGAAACTTAGGAACACTCAAACAACAACAATTGTCACCAAGAAAGATAACTTGCGCAGCACCAAATCATGAACCATTTGAAATGAAGATACATAAGACCATCCTAAGAAATATCCTAAAATCTCAGCACAAGATCTGATAACATCTGAATATACTGAAGGATATACTGAGCTCTGAAAAACAGTGATCAACAAAACAACATTGCAAAACCAGATCATAAGATCTTCCCAATCACACCAGAATAAAACATAGGAACATGTTTTTGATTAAGAAAAAATAAGTTTTGAGGGGACTCGAAACCCCTTACATCATAAGCCAAAGATAGAGCATGAAAGCAACTAGACCAATACTTTCAACAAAGAAACAAAATAGGTTGCAACAGATAAAGACAACAGAGACACAACAGCCAAAGAAAAGACCAGCAAAAAGCCAATGAGGTGCTAGCGAGAACAACAAAAAAAAGATACCAAGACCAGCTACATTAAAATATTGAGGCCTTTAGCAGCCTCTTTATCCAACATCGTCATGGTCTTTGCAGCTTCCTTGAGGTCAAGAATATCCCGAGGCAAAGGGGCCTCCGCAGCCTTGGTGCTTTGCCTAGTCCTTCTCAAAGTGCAAGGGAAATCCTTGGAGCTGGAACCCCCATAATCCATCTTCTGATCCACAAATTTCTTGTCATTATGCATATTCTCCAATCTAGCCACCATTGTTGACATATTGGTAGCAAACACTCTCAGCATAGCCACACTACTCTCTATTATCTTCCTAAGTGCAGCCTCAATTTTCTACATTTTTAGGTTAATCTCCCCAAACTTTTCATCATATCTTTCCTTAAAAATCTCAATAGCCTCCTCATTTTTATTGAGGCACTCCATCATCATTTTGATTATATGATGAATCAATAAGGATCCGGACAACTATTGAGAGGGGGGGTGAATCAGTAGATAGAAAACAAACTAAACTTTCACCAAACTCAAACCCAACTCATAAATCAATCACGGAACTAACTGGTTTAAACACTATACAATAAACTGCAACTGCACTATCATGTTTACTGGTTGACTAAAATACCAATATAACAGTGTAGTTGATATGAAACTCACAAACCATTATCCAAAACATCAAAACACTTTACTAACAATAGTAATAGCACATTTCGGATCACTTCCGATCATCTTAACACATCTAAGTGGCTTTACCAGTTAAATACATTAACCATATCAAAACATAACCACAAAAACCATTCACCACTTGACACAATGATTTTTTGACATGGAAACCCAAATGGGAAAAACCATAGCAAGGATGAATACCCACAAGTATTCTAAACTCTTCTGAAGTTCTCCCTATTAGGAGCCAAGCCTTGTTATAAGCTTTACAAAAATGTCCTATTAGGAACAGATCTGGTTAAGGACCACCCGGTTAAGGGATTGACTACAATACACTATTAAAGGCAATGCCCTATTAGGAGTAACCTCGATAGAGGATTTCAAATCCAAGCTAATGGATCACCTGCTTAAAGGATTTAGATAACACTAAGCCTGTTAAAGCTTACCTGGTTAAGGGATTTAACTGTTATAATTGTTAGAGAACAACAAGGTTTGTTGATCTAGTAATAGCACTATTTTGCTTGATCAGATTCTATTCATGCTCTTATCTGCCTTGAAAAAAAATCTGCAGATACTCCTTCTAGTTTGACAATTAATCACACTGACACTTAACCAAAATTGCCAACACTACTACAAAACAACTCATCGACCTTATAAGAAAAACAATAGGTCAGTAACACATCACAAAATCTAAGATCTCATAGAGATTACAAAACAAATCGGTTCAAACATGACCGTTAGATTACATAGCAATCATCTGCACATTGTCCTAGACAACCTCAACTACTCCTTGATCACTGCTCATTGAATCCTATAACTGATCATGCGGTTTCCACTTCATGCAATGCACTCACTCATTCCCAAGATAAAACTGTTATCTCTACGCACCAAAACCACTTTGAAACTCATTGTCAGAAAATTTTCTGTCCCTAAAGAATATGGCTCCCTCCATCAACAACCTTGTGACCTCTGCAACCAAGTTCTCATCCAACTTCACCGTCTGCCCAAACAGAGTGACTTTATTTTTATTCCATCCCTTAACAAAGAGCTTGGAAACATGGTCCTTTTTACCTTGTAATTTCTCCATATACCCTATAAACCCTCCTTTCTGCAATCTTCTCCACACTTAATGTTCCTTCTTCCAACCTTCACATCTCATCGACTCATTCCTATTAATATTTCCCCCCATTGCTTCAGAAATCCAATCAATCCCTCCTTTGCCTGAGAATAAAGAGACTTTGCAATACCAACAGAGAAACACAAAGCTAAAGCACAAAATGCAATTAATCACCCACAAAGCATGCGGGGTAGTCCACCTCATATAACCTAGAAACTTCCTGCCAACTCTACAATCATTTATTTTACAACTCAATCTATGGGCCATCATGAGATAATAAGGGAGTAACATTTCCATTGATGTGATAAAAAAAAAATTTCTCCTTAGCCTAAAATGATATATTGCTTTCATCTTGCTATTTGATAGGGACCAATAAATTAACTCCTATGTTGGAAAAAGTGTATGCCACTTTATTATCTTCCCTATAGGCATGGTATATGACACACCTATTCAAACCTTCAATCATTTTAAGGGCCCTTTTAATAATGTTTTTAATTTTCCAAGAGGGTTGAGCCAAACCTTTAAGACAATTGATAATATTTAAGGAGTCCCCCTCTATCCAAACTTTTTTCAATTGCAAATTCTCAATAATTTTAAGGCTTCCCATAGCTTCCATTTCTTCAGCTATGTCATTGGTCTGGGAACCCAGAGGAAGGGCCATCACAAAAAAACAATTCCCTTTTGAATCTCTTACCACTCCCCCCCAGCTGGCCCAAGGTTCCCCTTAGCCGCCCCGTCAAAATTAACTTTCACCCATCCCTCCAGAGGGTAATTCCAAACAACATCTTCTCTAGATTTCTTAGCTTTGTACTTGATAATATCATCCTCTAACCTCCACTCTCAAGAGATCCTCTTATCCTCCTTGGAAGTAAAAGTGGAAGGAAGGTAGAAGATGCCATTACAAATTAAATTCATATTCTCTCTGATGGACCTACACACCTTGTCAAACACAATCTCAGTTGTGCAAGATGATCTTCCCTATAAACTTTGTTATTCCTTTCCTTCCAAACAAGCTAGGAGACATAGGGAAACAACAAGGACCAAAGGATTTTGATAAACGATTTGGAAGAGGGACACCTCCATTCAACAAAGAAATCTTCCACCTTATCCGGAAAGACCAAAGCACTCTTCCACTTAAGCAAAGTCTTACCCCAAATCTCCATCGTGAAGGGGCAATGAAACACAAGGTGAGAGATAGATACTTCAGCATTAAGACATAAGTGACATCTATTCGGAATCAAGAATCCTCTCTTACTTAAATTATCAATAGTAAGGATTTTATTTTGAAGCAAAAGCCAGAAGAAAATATTAACTTTAGGGGTGAGGTTTTTGATCCAAGCCTTAGCCCCGATAGGAGGATGGGGTAGGGGAGAAACCATCTTTCTAACAGCAGAGGCCATAGAGAAGGAACCATTCAGGGTCAACCTCCAAATAAAAATATCTTCAACAAGTGAATTGACAAACAAGGACAACAAAGCCTACTAGATTGGATAAAAGATAGCATTAATTTCCTCCAAATTAACCCAAGAAGAGTTCTGCCAATAGTTAGAGACAAAATAACCAAATCTAGCCTTGCAAATATTGATAAAGGGCAATAGATCTGGGCGTAAGAAAAGGGGTTCATCAAAAAGCTAAACATCTTCCCAAAATCTGATGCTAGAACCCTTGCCTAAAACCTAGCCAGCTCCAGCTTCAACCACCCTTTTAGCCTTGAGAATGCTATTCCAAATGAAGGAACCATTTGGGATATCAAAGGAATGAAAGAAGGACACCAAATTAGGGACACCATGAAGGTATTTTTCGAACCACACTAATTTACATTACTTCCTTTCACCATAAGTCCTCCAGACCTATTTAGCTAACAAGGCATTGTTAAAGTCTTTTATAGCCCTTAAGCCTAGACCCCCAAAACTCTTTAGGTAAGCATACCTTCTCCCAGGAAACCAAAGGAATTATTTTCCTTTCTTCAACTCTAGACCACATAAATATTTTTTGTATCTTCTCAATTGCTTCAACAAATTTGGAGGGGATCTTAAATAAGCTCAAAGCATAAACATGGAGATTTTGAAGTGAATATTTCAGCAACTACAATTTCCCAAATTGACTAAGCAATGCACCTTTCCCTCCTACCAGTTTCTTATTGAACTTATCCACAATGGAACTCCAAAAGGTGTCAGGAGGGGAAGATCCCAGTGGCAATCCTAAGTAAATTGAAGGAAAGGAATCCACAACACATCCATTAATGTCAACATTTTTTCTCTGCCTCGGAGGAGGAGTATTGATGAAGAAAATAGATGTCTTATTCCAATTGATAATCTGTCCAGAAGCTTGGGTATATATTTGCAAAGCACCTTTGAAATATCTAGCTTCATGCACAGTAGCAGACCCAAGGAGTATGGTATCATCCACAAATTGTTGGTGTGAACAAACTAGATGGGAAGATGAAGGCCTTACACCTTTGATTTCCCTAGTAATGATTAGCCTTTGAAGATATCTACTTAAGCTTTCAGCCATGATAGTAAACAAAATGGGGGAGATCGGATCCCCTTGTCTAAATCCTCTTGAGGGCTTGAAGAATATAGAGGGGGAGCCATTAATGCTAACAAAGAGAGTAGGAGCATAAATAAGTTGCCAAATAATACCAAAAACTCTATCATCAAAACCAAAATCTTGGAGGATTCTTCTCAAAAAACACTAGTCAACTCTATCATAGACTTTAGTAAGATCTAGATTAATAAGAAACCCATCTTTCTTAGATACATCCAGAGAATGAATATTCTCATGAACCATAATAATGGAATACAGGATTTGCCTACCTGGAACGAAGCCATTCTACTACGGGGAAATGAGGGAGGGAAGGACAACTAGCAGCCTAGAAGTGAAAACCTTGGATATAATCTTATACAGAGAGTTACAAAGGCTAATAGGTCTAAATCTTTCCATGGAGCCACCCCAGGAAGTTTAGGAATAAGTACCAAAAAAGTTAAGTTAACCTCCTTGAGGAGAGATTTAGACACAAAGAATTCCTTAACAACATTAAAAATATCTTTCTCAACTATTTGCCAAAAGGAATGGAAGAAAAATATGGGATACCCATCTAGACCAGGGGCTTTATCTCCTTGAAAGGAAAAGACAACCTTTTTTATCACCTCCACAGTAGGAATTCTTGATATGCATTTATTTTGTTCAACCTCAATAACTTTTAGAATATTTTCTAGCAATGAATACTGACTTTTCAGATAGAGGTTAGACTCTGTAGTCAAAAGAGCAACAAAAAAGTAGAAACCTCAACATCTATCTCCTCCTCTTTTTTAATGATATTACCATCTTTCACCAACTAGGATATTCTATTTGCAGATTTATGTTTCATATTAGACATATGGAAGTATTTGGTGTTTTTATCCCCTACAGAAAGCCACAAAGCTCTTAACCGTTGTCTCCAAAATTCTTCCTCATTAGCAATGATATTATGATATCTAGCAAGGATTTCATTTTCTTTATCTCTTGAAATAGACTTGAATCCCTCTTTCTGAATACTATCCTGAACCCATTTTAACTCCATTTATAATGTTGATTTAGTGGCAAAAATGTCTCCAAAGACCTCTTTATTCCATGCTTTGACATTGTCCTTGACAAATCTTAATTTTTTAACAACTTTAAACATCACAATTCCCTCTGCACTAATATTCCACCATCTAAAAATATTTTCCTCCAAGGAAGGGTGTGACAACCACATTTTCTCAAATATGAAAGGAAAGTTGTGTTTTTTAATGAGAGCATCGGCAGTGAAGGATATGGGGAAATGATCTAACCCAACTCTATTGATACTAGATAAAGAACAATGGTATCTGGAGAGACAATCATTAGAAATCAGGGATATGTCCAACCTTACCTGGACCAATTCATCATCATCCCTCATGTTTAACCATGTATAGGAAACCCCTTGCAACTCCACATCAAAAAGATCTAGGTTATTGATAAACCCCATAAGGTCAACTATGTTGTCCAAATGTGCTTGATACCCCCAAAAATTTTCAGCTTCATTGAGAGGGGTGTTAAATCTCCCATAATCAACCAGCTTTCTTGAGCAAAAAACCTCCTATTCTCCTCAATCTTTCTCCAAAACTTATACCTAGCCACCTTCGTATTGGGGGTGTATATATTAGATAAAATATAGGAGAAATCATCCCTTCTGTGATTTAATCTTACAGAGATAAAGTTACCATCAGCTTCAAAAACCTCACCATCAATGATTTTTTTGTTTCACAAAATAACAACACCACTAGAAGCGCCATCAGAGCTGCTACCAAGAGCTCCCCCAAATTTGAAAAGGTTAACTTTTTCCACTTTTTCTTTACTCATCTTAGTTTCTTGAATTAAAACAACATCTAGCTTATGGTCTCTTACCAAATTCCAGAGAATATCTTATTTATGGTGGCCATTAAGGTCCCTTATGTTCCAAGAGATAATCTTCATTTTTTGCTTGGAGAGCAGGTTTCCCAGATAGTTTGTTGGCTCCCATTAGCAATGTTTTGTTTTCTTTCAAATTCTCTATGCCACTTAGCTGATTTTCTACCTGGTGGAGATTTAGAATGTCCAACATCAACTTTATCCCTAGTTCTGGTATGCACCCCACTATTAGGGCCCATTTTCTTATTTTTCATTCTTCCAACCAAAGTGAAAGATTCTTTATCTTCTTCTCCTTTTCCTGCAAATCTTTTATCATCTTGATCTTGGCACATTCCCCCACCATAACCCGACATATAGGGATTCTCCATAAGGGCATTAGAGCCCTTCAATCTGACTGAATCTTGAGATCCTGAGCCATCTAACCCATTGTGATCACAATCTATTTCAGGGACCTCAAAAATCCCGCTATCCAACAATTGATGTTCTCCACTATCAGGCACAACTTCAATTTCTCCTTCTTCAAGAATTTTTACCTCTCTATTTTCCTTTTGTTGAAGATTTGGAAGAGGGCTCAAACCTTGAGGAAGGACCAAGAAGTCTTCTCTAGTAGGGTCATCTTCCTCAACCCTTTGTTCGTTTGACAAGTGCTTTTAAGTGTTAGTGTTTCCTTGTTTGTCCACAGAAGGGGTCTTCTCTTTTACCACAAAGTTTTCCAACATAACCTCAATAGAGCTATTAGAAGTCGGGGTTGGATTCTCCTTGATCTACTGCATCTCCCCTTGAGAGTTACCACCATCTTTATTGTGTTTCTCCTTCCAAGTTTATTTATGAGACCCTTTGCTATTGGGTGGGTTCCTCTGAATTCTAGGACATCCCCTAACCTAGTGTCCCATTCTTTTGCAATGGAAGTAAACAAAGGGTAAGGATTCATACTCAATAGTTTGCACCCATTTCCCCATCTTAGAGAAGATCTCAATCGATGGTGGTAGATCAATGTTTTGGTAGACATTCACACATATCCTAGCATAAACCAGCCTCTTTCTAGCTACATTCATTGAATCTATGGCAAGAAGATCACCAAAAGAACTAGCAATGCCCTTGAAGACATCTTCATACCAAAACTCCATCAGCAAACTAGATAGCCTAACCCAAACAGGATCCATGTCAAAAAAGGAGTCATTTAACTCCTGATTAGGAGACCATTTTCTTAAGGAGAGTGAAGTTCTCCCTACCATCCAAGGACCTCCACACAAAAAACCTTCCATATCTTCTGAACACGAGAAGTTGAAGGAAAAAAACCCTTTAGGCATCATAGAGATTTCCACTTGACCTTTCAATCGCCATTTCTTTTTGGTGAAGGATCTCACCACATCAATGTTAGGTCTTGAACCAACAAATTTTCCAAGTAGGGTGAAGGCCATTAGTAATATATTATGATCAATGACAGCGTCAGGAATGGATATAGAAAACCTACCCACTACCTTGTTTGATAAGCTTGAAACACTAGGAAAGGAATATTTTTCAGTGGGTTCCAAACCAAGTATTCTGGCCCTGAAACCAAGAATTCCAGACTAGGATCTCGAGGGTTCCTTTTGGACAACATTCTTCTTGAGCTCAAATCCCTCTTTTAAGATTCCCTCCCAATTCGAAACTCCTTCACATGACCCCCCATTATCTCGAGGGTCAAAAGGAGGATCCCCAGATGGGTCCCCATACTTTTTTTGTCTCCATCCGCTTTCACTTCAACGTCTCTGTCAAAATCCTTTTGCCCATGTAGAGGAAGCACAGAGAATCCAACACAGTTACAAGAACCAGCTTTCCCGTCCATCTCCATTCAAAACCCGAAGAAGCTTTTTTTTTTTTTTGAAAAGAATCATTGGAATATGTTGACATCAATGATAATAACATAAATCCTAGCAGCAACAATGACCAACAATATCCAATAGGTCCCATACCAAGAAAACCAAAGAATTCAGCCCAGAAGACAACCCACACCTATGATTAAGGAAATTATAGCTAAAGATGATGTGATACTCCATTCCCTCTAAAATTCCCTTAAAGAAAGTGTTCCTGAAGCAGAAAAGAAGAAGTTGCACCCATCAAAAGATTATAAATTTGTCCTACTAGTGAGAGGGTTACATTATAGATTATTTACTATATGATCTTAGACAAGAAGTCCAATGGTTGTAGACTCTGGTAAAAAGATTGAGGTAACTTAAAGAATAGAAAGAAGTTGAAGTTTGAATCTCTTACAACTTCTCTCTATTTAGAAAACAAGACTTTCAGTCCAATGGTTTGTCGAAGCCTTGGGATTATAATCAGTGACAACAAAGAATCTCAAATCAATCTCAAGAACTAGAAGCTCTCATGACACGCATGCAAAAAGACAAAGTTAAACTTCCATAGGAAGACACATTACTAGATGAACACAATGTCATCTTCATCCCAAACTGGTGGTTGAAGGGAACATATGATGATTTCCTATGTGGAGTTGTAGATGAAGATGGTCATACTTATGAAACCGAAATCGTTCATGATTCAGGAAACATGGAAAAAGGTATGGATGGTGTTACATCTATATTTCCCCTTTCCCCTAAATTTGGGACCTTTACCTTTGATATTTGTGAAGAAGACCTAAAAGAAGAATATACCTTTGAAAGTGCTAAAGGATAATTTATAGACAATGATTCATATATGGAAATTTGTGTTTTTGGTGAAAATGAAGAAATAGATGTAAAAGGAATGAAAGGGCCAAATCTCTACACCTCTTCTTCATAGGAGGAAGTTTGATATGTTCTTATATTTCTAAATATTCATGTTCTAAGAGAGATGTTACACAAGTTCATATGGTTTTATTTTCTTTTCTTATTACTTGTGATTCCAGCATTGAACATTTTGATAGCATAATGGTCAGGCCTGATCAAGATAGAGACAAATCTTCTCCTCATCATGTCTTTTTACCCAATGATGAATTCCTTCTATTTAGCATAGAAGAGTTTCCTCTTGTTAGATTTGATCCTATGCAAGAAGAACATGATATTCAGGAATTAGAAATGGCCACGACATTGTCTGAAATTTTTTTGAACTTCTAAACTACAGAAAGAGTGTTTTTCTAAGACTTCCTTTTTTTATCGTGATGAAGTTGATAAGGTGATGAATAGGTCTAGGTGTTCAACTAATACTAAGAATGAAACTATAGAAGTCACCAAGGCAGTGAACGAAATTGGGATCTAAAATTAATATGTCATTCTCGCAGCCTCTACAAAGGATGTCCCATTAAGGATTTGATACATTCTTCTAACAAAATTGTGTAGTATGATGAAGATAATGACATTGTTAATACATATTCTAGTTAGTTGACTCAATGCAGTGGTGATGCGCCCTTGCAGTTTCAAGGAGTCCACAAGGGAGAATGGATTTTTTAGCCACAAGTCCCCCTTCAAAATAATTTTATAGCCTACCAGTCAAAGAATTGATGTTGCAACAATCATATTAAAGTGGTGGCCATCCTCAACTACTCTACGATATCATAATTTGTCAATAGTCACCTTATGCAACCGTACCTTTTTTCGTAAAGGAGCATAATTCTCCCAACCTGTTTGTGGTTTTACTTGAGTGCTTTACATTGTTTTGGGTGGGATCTCCCTACCATGTATAGTAAGAAAATTTTGGTTTGTCATAGGTATTAGTTTTTCTTTTGGCCTGTCCATTTTGGTCTATTCATGTGTTCTTTTTTGCCCTGTCTCCTCTGCTCTCCCGCCATCTTTATGATTATGTAGCCCAAAAGATAAAACACTAGTCTAAATCAAATATTCTAGAGTTCTCTACGTCTCTTTGGTCCTTGTCTCCAATCAGATCCTTTTGTTACCCCCATCTTCTAACTTTGAATCTTGTCCCCTCTCTTCCGATTTCCAACCATAGCCTAAAAATACTTTGTAGCCTTGTTTAATTTTTCCATTTGCCACAACTCCTAATCAGTGATCCAAATAATTTAGGAATGTGCACCCACAGTTCCTTAGTTCTACAAAACTATTGACTACCTGATTGTTCTTTGGCATCCCCGAATCTGAATGGTTTTTGTTGCCTTTATAGTTGACCATTCAAAGGTTTTTAAAACTCAGGAACCCGTTGGCAAGTATGGTTCAAGGCTTTAGAAATCACCTAATACACTTACTAAATGATTTATCCATCTCCCAAGGCACAATCTTTTGAAGATATCTATGCACAAGGTGCATTAATGGATGATTAGATGGTGAAGATGTATGGGTTATTGGCACGATTCTTATATGAGATAGAAGTATTTTCACTGCCAAAAATTAAATGAAATTAATGTTGCCTCAAAAAGAATATCATTTAAAACACACAAACATTACACAAAAAATATTTTAAAAAGAATGGTATTATAGCATTTCTAAGGAAATCAATATCATTCATCAATAAGAAAAAGCTAGCAAAATTCCTAGTTTCTTCCCTTTTTAGAAATTAAGCTAGAAAATGGTTACTTGACAAGTTGGCAGACCTATATAGGGGATTCTCAAATTTGGAAAGGGATAAGAAGACATTCACAATATTCTCCTACAAGAAGGAAATTGTTATACTCAGGAATTCCATCGCTAAAACAAATTGACTCATAACATAGAAAGAATTGTGTTGTAGCAAGCCTATTTTAGAATGGTACATCCAAGGGAGGGTCTTGTTCTAGTTATGCAGTCGGGCGAGAATATGATGGAGAGTCCAAAGGAAGATATTCTTTTCAGGCTTATCATTCTAGCCTGATAATGCCACAACAGTGAAAGAGAATTCGTGATGGTGACTATAGTGTTAGTCAAAGAAGAAGAGAAAGCTGAAATGATCGACACCTAGATTCAGCAAATGATTGAAGAGTCCAGAAAATCTATCCCCCAAAATAATTAAGATATGGCACCTTATTGGTGTTACAGGTTGTGCTATTATAAAGTCTGAAATGAAGTAATTTGTTGGTTTTATTTTTAAAAAATTGGTCATTTTCAAAGACTATTATTTTTCAAGAACAATTACAAAACCTTTAGATACATATATATAGACATAGGTAGAATAGAAGGAGCAGGACTGATCCCCCTTGTACTTTGATGCATGAGTGAGAATTGATCAGTTATCATTTTTGTGTTGTTTTCAAATTAATCTTTGGAAAGTGACAACATATTTTCCTTTTTAGAAACATAATTTTATATGTAGAAAAAGGAGACTTTGTGCTTTTGAAAGTGATTCTCGAAATGGGAACTGTTTGAAGCTTTGTATTCATCCATGTTCTTTTGGTTAACATTTACTTTGAGATTTACAATCATTTCTTTGAATTCATTTTCCTATTATGTTATGGATGTATATGTTTACAAAACTTTGAGTCTTGATGCATTTACATCATCTGAGAAGGATATCTATCAATTTATTGTGTTTTTTTATTATGCATAATGAATGGATGAACTTTGAGTCACCTGTCTCATGTTTTATATGAACTCTTCTCTCTTCCTTTGTTTTGTTTCTATGTTTTCCTTTCCTACTTTCTAGTTAAAATCATACCCCGTAAAAACCCCAATTATATCATAAGAGGGAGTTGTACCTCTAAAATTCAGAGGAAAATTGCTAATTTAATTAGCAATTTCTCCAACTGATTGTTGCATATTTGTCTCTAGCAAAAGGGCACAGAGAGTTTTGGAGTTTTCAATTATCTTCTTAAGGGAAAAATTTGTACACAAACACACGTTAAGTCATACCAGTACATTGTCAATCTACGATGAAGGTACCTCCTTGTCTCTAGCATGTGAGGACTCCCCTAGGTGTGCTATAGTACCTGTCGTCTCATCTGTTGCATCGGCCATATCATGCACCTCATAAATAGATGTGTCGATAACATGATCAACAGGTTGTCCATGAGGACCTAAACATATGTGATGGCACGTAGTGCAAGTATGTGGAACACAAATATGTGGACACAAGGAAGATGTGTCAATGCCACCCAATCCACCACTAGCATCACCCTCATGTCCAATTGAGCTAGGGTCATGGCTTGAGAAACCAAAAGGCCACTCAAAGAGTGAATACTTGATATAGTCTATGATGGTGTCTCGGCAATAATATTTGGAGGTTATATTGGAGATGGGTGATCAATGCAAGGAGGGGGAACATATGGACCATGTACTACTCGAATTGCCCTAGGTCTATCCTAGGGCATACCTTTCCCCACATCCTGGAAATATGTTATGGAAAAGTAGTTGACATGTTTGCCTAAAGAAAACTCAACATAGAATTTCTTAATGAAATAAAATGGCACATCGAGATTGTTGTTGTATGGTTTATCAAAAACCATCCACCAACGATCCCAAAAGTTATCTCGCATAGCATCATTTTGACACCATTTAATGGAAATTTTTGGCTTTTCGACATCTATAGGTTGTCTAGTGCAAGGATTAACAAATGGTGGCTATTTTGGCTTTAGATATCTCGAGGTTCTTCACCTCCTCATAGGACAAGCCATCCACATATTGTTCCCTCATGGCCCCTCACCACAAAAGAACGACATTGTGCTTAGTGGTGACAATTTCTACATTGGAGATTATTGCCTTTAGTGCCATTAATATTGGGGATAGATGATGGATTGTACTATAGACATCAACAATTCCCTTCAATTGATCCAAATTTTGACCAATTATTTCATGAATTGAGGGTGAGGTTTGGCAGCAGAGGGTTTGGTGGTTGTGCATTATCATTGTTATCAACCATTTTACCTGATTGAAGTTAAAAATTTAGAGTTAATTAACAAATTTCAAACAACATAGTGTATTTAAAATTAAAAACCTAGTTTATAGCTAAAAATTTAAAAAACAAACAAAAAAATGCAAATGAATGATAAAAAAGAGTGTAATTAAAAAAACATGTTTGATGCTTGGATTTGATGAAAATTTGTCTAAATATTAATATATGATAATATATATTAATAATACATATTACTAATATATGATATTATCCGATATTTTCGGATATCTATTATACTTTGACTTTTGCCATGGCTACATGTACTGACATCCAAACCAACCAAAAAGTCAACATGGATTTTTCGCATTTTGGGGCAAATGAAAAAGGCATTTTTTTTTCATATCGATACTCTTTGGCCCCTCATGTTCCTGCACATACCCATAACACATGTCTAGATGATGATTGGGGCTCTTTATATTTCACCCCTTATGGAATAGTTGAATCTAAGATTAAACCTTGTCATTTTGACATCTCAACAATCAATGATGCAGACATAATCTGGGGGGTCCTCAAAGAGCAGTCCAGATCATGCAGCAAGAGTAACACAACAGAAGCAACAACAAAACATAGAGAAAATATTGATTCAAACATCTGCAACATCATATATTCACCATAAACCAACCAGCAATATCTGGTGTACATGCAGGCTAACAGGCCTAGAACAACTTACATTCCAGATTACAATCGATATGGACCTCCAAGAGGTATCCAAATTACATAATTTATGAAATCATTCTCATACAATATTGTGTTGCTCCACTAAGGATTAATTAAAACAATATAAATAACATCTCGAACACATCCAAGTTGTCCACAGAATATCGCATTCTCCAAAGACATGAAAATGAAACGTGTAAGATAGGTTGGACCCAACGTGTGAAGATCACCTTTTCCAAAGACAATAACGAAGTACAGACCACCAAGGAAGGTTGGACAAGGGCCTAGTAACATTGTACATGGTGCCAATTAGATCCACAAGTTGAGAAATTGCTTCGCAAGAGAAGAAATCTCCAACTAGCCGTTAAGCTCAAAAACTACTCTGGAACCAAGAAACAACTAATTCAGAAGCAATAACTTACCGGAAAAGAGTCCAACTTGTTGGTGTAATTAATTATTCATGTTGGATATTATTACACCTTACTTAAGTTTACTTAGGATAATACATTTCATAGTAATTTGGGTATGAGACACTTGAGTCTTTGTGCCACATTGGGATAGTGTGTATAGGAGAATTTCCACCTTTTGTGGTCTTATCTTGTTATTACATTCCACATTCGGTGGGTGATCCACCTCATGTAGAATATTTTATTGTTTCTCCTACCTACCACACCTATTTCCTACCTACCCTTGTTTCTTATTGAGCCGCATGTCATGTTTGTGTGCTCACATATCCATATAGCCTTGCCTATATAAGCAAGCTCATATTCATTGTATGTAACAACAATTGATCATTTATCTAGTGATGAGAATACAATTTATTCTTGTCCTATATTTTGTCTCTCTATTTTGTACTTTTCATTGAGCTCTTGATCTTGGCAAAATCTCACATGGTATCAGAGCCATTAGAGCGTCATTGATTTGTCTTTTAGAGGCATTGTTGGAGGCTTGCATTTTCGGATCTAAGGAGCAATATCTTCTAGAGGCATCCTAGACCAGATCCAACCTTACCATCGCGTTCAAGTGGTCGTTTCCATGAATTTTGACTATAAATTCACCTATATTGGGTGAAAGTCAATTTCGGGGCCTTGGAGGAAAAATTCAGCCTATTGGGTTGTACAGTATGATTTTTTTCAAAAAAATAAAAAAAATATATTTTTTTATTTTTCTGCAAATTTTGTTTTCTAATATATTGCAATATTATAAAATTCGCAGTTTTATTTTTTTATTTGGGCATATTGAAAAGTAATATTTAAAATAAATAAATAAAAAATTAATATATTTTATGGGGGGGTTGCCCCCCCCCCCCCCCCCACGACACTATACTGTCAAATTAATTTTTTTGCCGAGTATTGTGTTTATTTTCAGGGGCCACACAACACCACCATTGAAACTTCATACTCTGTCGCCGCTGCCTTGGACCTCCCTCCGGCTCCGGTCACCTTCATCGACATTTCTCCCTTGTTGGCATCCATCGTGCTTTGGTATTTCTCCCGTTCGGTTTCTATCCGTCGTCCACCCGCCAATACTTCTCCAGCCTGTTGGAGCTCATCCACCTGACTATCGTCGGCAGCTACTATTGCTACTTTTTTGGCTGGTCTGGTCCGATAGGCTTTATTTGCAGGCACCGCCCATGGCTTCTATACCCGTCGACCATCATTGCTACGACACGTGGTAGCACCCTATTCACCCACTCCTCTTCTATCACGCGACTTCTATGCATGTCACATGTTTAGTCCATGCAAGTGCTCAGTCATTGTAAGTATTTTCCTCGTCATCATCTACCATGTAGGATAGTCTGTTCAACACACGCACCTACCAACTATGCAGCCTAGTCAGCTGCCACATCATCCAACATGTCATCTGACCGTACAGTTTCATACTACACTTGGCTGCATCTGGTTGGTCCACGACATCATTCTGTACTGTATGAATGACACATAGGCAAGGAGGCAAAGTTTTGGTGAGGGCCATACAACTGTCAAATTTACCTTCACAGATTTCTGACATCATCATTTTTTTGAAATTTTGGCAAGCCCCTCCCATTGAGCTTTTTTATTTTGCAGTTAAACTTCAAATGGCCATATCTTGCTTAGTTTTGCTCCCTTTTTGGTGCAATGTTTTTAAAATGGGCTAATTTTTTCATGTAATTTCTCATGGTGGCATTATTTTCTGATTTTGATGGACATATTTTTCATAAATCTCAATTTTTGGTGATTGTACCTATCCAATCCCCATTTCTGCAACTTCTGGGACTCCGTTTGGGCTCATACAAACTCCTTTTAAGGTGCCATTTTTTTTAAGTGCATAATTTTTTGACTAACTTCATAATATGTTATCATTTTGCAATGATTTTGAGTAGAAATTGTACTTTCAGAATATGGTCTTTTGTAACCAATTTGGCACTTGTATTGCATAGATCTATCTTTTTGGTCTTTTGCATTGTAGTTCTAGTCTATTGTGGTAGTTGTAAAACAAAATCATAAGTTCACCTTTCCATTGTTTGCAAGTGGCCTATTGTACACATACTACATATAAAGTGCCAAAATCATCATTTGGGGGGTGGGGGGGGGGGTACTTTGATTGAGTTAATTTGGGGGTGATTTCTCTTGTGATTTTGTTCTCTTGTGTTGTTTCCATTTTTCTTCTATGGGTTGTCCTAAGTTTCCTCTCTTAACTCCTCACAATTATGCTACTTGGAAAATTGATGCATGGAGTAAACTTATGGAAAAATGATTAACTCATTACATTGATGGAACTATTGTTGCTCCCATTGATCCTAAGGCTGATCCTATTGCTCACTTGGATTGGCTCACTAAAAATATCATGGCAATTGGTACTTTAAGAAAGTATGTATCAAAGGATCTCCTCTTTCATATTGAGAAATGTACCTTAATTAAGGATGCCTGGCAAAAGTTTCAAGACTTGTATGATCAAGTTGCTGAGATTAGGGGATATCAAATTGATAGTGATGTCACCATGTTAGATCCCAAGAACTTTGATACTATACAAGATTATGTCACTAAGGCAAAAGAGTTGAGGGCATAACTCAAGGATTGTGGCATTGATAAGAAGGATACTCAATTGATCTTCAATTTGATGGGAAAGCTTCCACAAGAATATGCAACATTTGTTTCTAGTTTCCAAAACCATAGGATGACAATGGGTTCAAGCTACACAATGCCTACATTTGATGCTTTCATCGAAATGTTTATGATGGGACAAATTAAGTTGATAAGCATGAGCATTCTTAAGACTTCTAAGTCTCAAGCATTAGTGGAAAATCAAGGGAACAAAGGAAATCAAGGAAAGGATAACTCAAACAAGAAGAAATGGAAATCAAAGCCCAAGGACAAAGCACCACCTTCTCCACAACAAGGGGATTCATCCTCCAAGAAGGACAATTCACCAAAGAAGGAGAGACCTACTTTTACCTATTGTAAAAAGGTTGGTCATGAGGAACAACGTTGTCATTCTAAGAAGATTGATGAGCTCACACACATCCTCAAAAAACACAACATTGATTTGCCTGATGCCAACAAGAAGGAGGATTCATCAACATCCACTTCCTCACATTCAAAATGGAAAGGGAAAGCATTCATGGCTTCAACAAGTGGGAAGAATCACTCTTTTGGGACAAGACAAGGAAAATCACTTTGTGCTACTACAAGTCTTGATTCAAGGAGATGGCTTCTAGCTTCAAGGGCTTCTTATAATATGGTATCTTTGCAATCTATGTTTTATATATTTGAGCCTTGCACCATGCTACAGATTTTGATGGGCAATCATACATATATGGATGTTATTGGGAAAGGAAATATTGCCATTGGGGATAAATCCTTTATTGATGTGTTGTGTGTACCCCACTTGACAAACAATCTTCTTTCCATCTATCAAATCACACATGGGGAAACTAAGAGAATTGTGGATTTCACACCTAAGTCAGTTTTCATTAGAGACTTGGAGACTAGAGCTATCATTGCGACTAGTGTGGTTGATCAAGCATCTCGGTTATATTCCTTTTCATATTTTTTTGATGAGGATGATTTCACATATGATGATTCTTCACATGATGATCACACTTCTTGTGATGATTCAGATTTTGAGGAGAACTTCGGGTACTTGAACTTAGGGATTTTCACATGTGATCCCATTCTTGAGCCTTGCATTTCCTCTCCTCCTCTTGATATCACATCACCTATTTCACTTGATGATGCAGATAGTGCCACAGTTTTTTCTTCTTATGATTCAATGTAGTAGGATATATCTTATCTTCCAGCTTCAATTTCATGGGATGTTTACTTGACAAACATTGCAGGTTTGTTTGTGGAATCCTACATTGCAAATTTGGGAGACATTATTTATGACATTCATCTTCTCTTTGATGAATATGATCCTTCTTTGATTTTTGCAAGGGCACACTCTGGCCCTCTTGTTCATTATCTACATGGTCATTCTTTCGAGGTTGACATGATTGTGGATTCTTATGTACAACAGTTGGAGGAGTTCTCTTTATCCTTAGAGGAGACATGTAAGTCTTTGGAGATTGTTCTACATTCATCTCCACTAGATCTTGGAGTTCCTTTTTCAGCAGTGTGGAGCAGTTCACCACCTTTGGAGGGGGTAACCTTCAACATCGACATGGGGACACTTGATTAGTTTTTCAGAGACTTCATTCATCATGAGTTTTTTTCCTACATCTTCCCTTCATGATTGGGGAGACTTCATGGATACACCTTTGGTTTTGTTTCTTCCCAAGGGAGGAACATTGTTCGGCGTCCGTGGAGTAGTTTCTTCATTCATTCTTGAGCTTCTACCATTGGTACAGATTCTACATTGAGGGGGGGGTACCTAGCTTCTCTTATTCTCTCATATGGGGGGGACTTTTTCCTCACATGGGGTTTTTTTCCTCTCACACTTCTATGAGAGTTCTCTTGTATAGTTTTTATCTCTCTTTTGGGGGAGGGGTTTTTCCCATTGGGTTTTTCTCTCTTTCCCCACTTTATGAGATATTTTATTGCATTGGTTTGTATGCATTTGCATTTGTACATGGGTACCTAACATGACCTTGTAGCTAGGACCCATCTTGCATTGCTTAGTTTCATTGTAGACTTAAGTGCATTCCCCTAAGTTTCACTTAAGGGGGTGTGTTGGTGTAATTAATTATTCATGTTGGATATTATTACACCTTACTTATTTTACTTAGGATAATGCATTTCATAGTAGTTTTGGTATGAGATACTTGGGTGTTTGTGCCACATTGGGATAGTGTGTGTAGGAGAATTTCCACCTTTTGTGGTCTTATCTTGTTGTTACATTCCACATTTGGTGGGTGATCCACCTCATGTGGAATATTTTATTGTTTCTCCTACCTACCACACCTATTTCCTACCTACCCTTGTTTCTTATTGAGCCACATGTCATGGTTGTGTTCTCACATATCCATATAGCCTTTCCTATATAATTAGGCTCATATTCATTCTATGTAACAACAATTGATCATTTATCTATTGATGAGAAAATTTATTCTTGTCCTATATTTCGTCTCTCTATTTTGTACTTTTTATTGAGCTCTTGATCTTGGCAAAATCTCACACAACTAAACTGGAAATCTAGAACAAGGAATAAGAACATGTCTGGAAGCCAAGAATCTGATCCGCAATGGAAAATGAACAAATAATAGAGAATTCTGAATGTAACATAGAAACAACAACATGGAACAAGAATAATTGAAAAGAAAAATATTTTTGGTTGATGCAAGATTGCTCAATGACCGAGGATTCTCCTACATCAAACACACCAAGTGGAAAAATATGTTCCATGAGAGGCAACTCATGAACATCAAAAAGGATTTAAAATATAGACCCCATGCTCATTTCTAATCCAAATGTCTTCTTTGTCTACAAAGTTATTCCTCTTTACCCCTTCTGGTAACTCAGTTGAATTCCCCAACTTCTTTTCTTCTTCTCCCCTTTTTCCTTGCTTCATACCTGCACACTATCTCTTGTTACCATGCAGATATGATCTATTACTTCCACCAGAACTCATCTTATCTACCACCACAACTCTAACTTCAATGTCATCTGGTACCATCTTGCTAACAGATCTGTCCACAAGATCCTTCTTCAAATCCATGCCATAATCTAGTATAAATTATGCATCTCACGTCTCAGCACTGCAACTCTTCACAAGATTCAAGTTCTTCACTTCCTTCTCTTTCTCCTTCAAAGAAGCCAAAGTAAACTTGTGTCCATCCTTCTCAATAGTTATCAGGTTTCTTTCTATAATCATAGATAGCTCCTCTATCATACTGCCAAGGTCTACCTAGCAAAACATGACAAGCACTCATAGACACGACATCACACAAGACTTCATCTTTGAAGGGTCCAATATTAAAATTCACCAAGAACTGCTCTCTCACCTCTAGGACATGTTCATTTTTTAACCAAATAACCTTGTAAGGACAAGGATGCTCAAGCCTCTTCAAACCAAGATTCTCTACCATCTCTTTTTATAATACTTCCAGTATCCATAATAACCTTACAGCACTTACCACCTTATTTACATACAGTCCAAAAAAGATCCTTCCTTTGTGTAGGTTTGATTTCTTCTTTTCTCTGCTCCACTAAGACCCTTCTAAACATAAGGGATTCTCCCTGCTCTGGTGCTATCATGTTCTCATCTGCATCTCTAGTATCTGGTTCTTCACATTCTATGAAATTCTTTTCCATTCCTTTATCAGTCCTCAAGGAACACTCATAAGATCTGTGTTTGGTTTCTCCACACTTGAAACATTTTTGCCAAGAATTTCTTATTTCTATTGCCATTCCCTTTTCTCTGTGTCTTATGATCCAGTTCTTTACACCATTTAGATCTTGACTCATCTTTAGTAATCTGCTTCTCCATACTACCATTCATCTATCCTCTATTCACTACATATCTCTCTCTTCCCTTAGGGTTATTCTGCTATCTTCTTTTCACTTTATCTTCAACCTTCAAAGCATATTGTTAGGCCTCCTCCACTATAGTAATCTTTAGCATACTCATCTCATGTTGAATGTTAAATCCAAGTACATTCATGTATCTAGCCACCTTCTCTTTGTCCATCTCTCTATGTCAAGATCTTATCATCACCTTGTAGAATTCCTTAGTATACTATTACACACTCATGTTCCTCTTCTTCAAGTTCTGAAACTTCTTAAACAATTCCAATTCATAGTCTCCCGAAATGAATTTAGCCTTCAATCTTGCAACCATATGTCTCCACCGGGTGATTTTCATCTCATTATTCTCCACTCTATCTTTCTGTAACTCTTTCCACCATAAAGTAGAATTCCCTTTCAACTTAGTTTGTGCTAACCTAACCCTCAATGGATCTCTAGTATCCTCAAACTCAAAGTAGTATTCCAGTTCTTTGATCCAGTCTATCAGGTCTTCTGGATTCAATGTGCCTAAAAAGTTAGAAACCTCCACTTTATGAACTTTACTCACTTGTGCCACCACTCTAAGGAATCTTTCTTCCCTTTCATATTTTGGTTTGTCAACCTCTTCGACCTCTAGTTCCTCTCCAGCCTCTTCATACTCATCCTCTGATTCCGGATTCCTCCAAAAACCAGCCAACGTGTTTCGGATCTCATTCCTCATCTCATTTCTGAAATCCTCCATCATCTGCTCTACCCTTTGAGGGTTCATCCTTCTTGGCAGCATCTCCTCCTTTTCTCTAGTGCAACTGCCTCACCTCAGCGATTTGACTACAAGTTTCAATTGCCTCTCCATCGGCAATCTATTGAACACACTTGCATCCTACCTCAAACTGATGATCTGTTCACCCAAAGGAATACCTCAAGGTTCACAAACAACTCTGATACCACTTGATGCAGATATATTTTGGAGGGTCCTCAAAGAGAATAGTCCACATCATGCAACAAGAGTAACAAAATAGAAGCAACAATTAAACATAGATAAAATGTTGATTCAAACATTTGCGACATCATAGATTCACCATAAATCAACTAACAACATCTGGTGTACATGCAGGCTAACAGGCCTAGAACAACTTACATTCCAGATTACAAACCATTCGGACCTCCAAGAGGTATCCAAATTACATAATATGAAATAATTCTCATATAATATTTTTCTGCTCCACTAAGGATCAATTACAACAATATAAATAGCATCCCAAACACATCTGGGCTAGCCACAAAAGATCGCATTCTCCAAAGACATGAAAATGAAACATGTAAGATAGGTTGGACCCAAAGCATGAAGATCACCTCTGCAAAAGACATTAACGAAGTGCAGACCACCAAGAAAGGTTGGCCAAGGGCCTAGGAACATCATACATGGTGCTAATTAGATCCCAAGTCAAGAAATAGCTCTGCAAGAGAAGAAATCTCCAACTAGCCGTTAAGCTCAAAAACTGCTCTAGAACCAAGAAACAACCAATCTAGAAGCAATAACTTACCGAAAAAGAGTCCAACTGAACTGAGAATATAGAACAAGGAATAAGAACCTGTCTGGAATCCAAGAATCTAATTCGCAACAGAAAATGAACAACTACCAAAGAATTTCAGAAGTAAAACAGAAACAACAACACAAAACAAAAATGACTGAAAATAAAATATATTTTTGGTTGATACAAGATTTCTCAATGATCAGGATGCTCCTGCATCAATCAATAAGGATTTGCATTCTCACAAAATAATCAATTCTTCTCCTACTATTGATTCAACATATGATTTTGAGACACATATGAGGTTGTTTTTAAATATATTTCTAAACCTAGATACAATTGAAATGGTTTAGGGTTATGCAAAAAGTCATTGAGGCTCCTACAAAACTTGCACCACACTATTCTAAAGAGGGTTCATGGTTTTGACCTCCTCCTCTATCGACATCCCTTCCTCCATTGTCTATTGTCTCTATCTTCTTCTTATGAGCAATCAAACCTTTCTTTGAAAGAGAAACCTAAATACTTCTTACTCCTTATATTCTATCTATAAAAGAGTATATTTTTTTTAGGCTTCTCAAAGCTCACCTTCTTAATTTTCCTCCTCTAAAATGTATTAAATTTAATAAAAATAATCAAACAAATCTTTCTATTTGTGTGTGTTATTGAGTGCTTGGTCATTCCAAGAATGAATGTCAGGCCTTGAAAGATAAAATACAACTTATTAATTCTAGTTAAGAGTGATTCCACAATAGTGAGTTAAATTTTTTGGTCAAACCTAATATTGAAATAAACATTTTAAACTAAATCTTCACTTTGTGACACTTATAATTAATAAACTATGAGAAAATTGAAGATGATGCAAACTAGTTATTTGCAATGTAATGCCTCGCCAAGGAACTCTAGAGGATAAGAGAAAATTATACAAGGAATGCATATAATTTTTATTTTATTTTTAAGTAATAAAGTGTCATCATGCATATCATGCACAAGTATAAGGTTCAACATCAAGATAAGGTCAACTATGAATTAACCAACTAAACACATATGAAAGTGTAAACTCTTGGAGCTCCATCCATGAAGTCAACCTCAAATTAATAATGCATTTATATTATTGAATATGTGAGATGAGCATAGAGGTCATTTCTTCTACTTATCAGATTCAACCTCAAAACAATAATGCACCAAAAAAAAGACGTTGAGAGATTCAACAAAACAACTTGTTTGGTGAGGATCCAGTTGTATCAACATTAAGTAACAATAGTCTACAATATTTTTCCTTTTATTTTATTTCATTGATATATTTAGTATACAAAAATAAGCTTCATGTGATACTATGCAATTTGTTTTGAAAGAGATTTTAATAGCCCACATATACTCACTTCCTATCATTGTGGGTGCAACTTTGTATTTGCCATTCTAGACGTGGAAAAAGGAAGATTTCCTTAGTACTCTGCAATCCTTTTTTAAAGGAATGTTAACAACTGGAGTAAGATATAGATGGTTTCACACCATTGATGAAGATGATCAAAGATTCAATTATTATCAAAATCATGAAAGAGCCAAGTACTAAAAGATCCAACTCTCCTATTAGTTTTTCCCTATATTGACAAAGTTCTTTGATATAGTTTTTAAAGTAGGTTTTAATGATCTTTTCTAGAAAAAATTTGAACTTGTATATCCTTCCTTAAGTATCAATATGATTGTATAAACCACAAATGTGATAAGAGTAAATATGGGGGGCAAAAAATATCTATTGATCTATGGATTGTGACCATTTTGATACATGGAGTTTTCATTGATAATTCATTTACTTGTAATGATAGAATTGTTGGTAGAAACTTTTAATTCAAGATAGTGTACTTGATTTTCACTTCCAAAAGCATGAGTGCATGACTGATTTTTAAATCTCACCATTATAAAAATTGATAATCTATCGTGTGTGTGGGGAGAACTCAAGAAAAATTTGAAATCTATATGAATAGATTTTTCACAATTTATATCATATAACTTACTCTCACAACAAAAAAATCTCTTGACCTAAGGATTCTCTCATATTATTCCATTAAGGTTAAAAAAAGTATTGGTTGTATAACATATAATGTTACCCTCTTAATGTAACTTGTGAATCTTCTATTTTTTCATGCATTATCTCTCCAAAATCATCTCGCGGTTCATAACTAACAAAAACACCATATTCTGAGGAGGAATCAAAGAAGTCTGACCAGAATTCACTACCTTCCAACCCTTAGGAGGATGAGGAGATGGTTCCCTACTCACTGGAACTGTCATCAAACAAACAATGTAGTAAATATTTGGAGGAACATATGAAAGATCTCAAAGAGTGTGTCCTCAATTTGGAAGAGAAAAATGAAGACTATGTTGGCATATGTGCAGAGTTTGATGACATGATGATATTGTATGTTGTCATTGATGTCAATATGCTGAAGTATGAACTGGTATGATGATGTGAACCAGTATATGCAAAAAGGGCAAGAGAATAGGTATGATGGTATGAAGTGAACCGGTATATGCGAAAAGGTGAACCGGTATACTGGAATGTGAACCAGTATATGCAAATTTTGTATCAGGGTTTCATTTGATATGACTACCAGTTGGTAGTCTCAGCTTGAGGGTTTCTAGTCAATGCATTTCAAGTCTGTGTGATTCGACCGACGACATCCTGTGATGAGTTAGCATTGAAATGAAGATCAAATCATGTTTCCACGTCAACTTTGTGTGCATGAAGGATTTCCTTGAGGATCTTGCATGAAGAAGATTGATTCTATCGACCTCAGGAATGTGTGAAGTCTCAGTAAATGGTGGAGAGCACGTGATGGGTTATCAACTTCCAGAAGTGGCAAAGAATGAACGATGGAGAACATCTTGAGATTTGTTCAAGATTATTTTACTCTATGCAAAGTCATTAAATGGTCAGGATTGGACCGACTGTATTGTTAACCTAGATGCTTAGGGTTTTAGGTTTTAGCTACCGACCTAATTGTTGTCTATAAGGTTGATGATGATCTGCATTGTGAAGTTGTTGGCAAATGGTTGTGTGTGTATCCAAGTGAAGAGATACTTGATTCTTTCCAGACTAGTGCAATGAGTAGAGATCTGCAGAGTGTGATTGCAGAAAGTAAAGGAACTAAAGTGGATCTGCCTTGGCATTGAGTTTTGTTATTAGATTAGTGTTTTACCTATTGACTTCTAACCATTTTAGCAGTTGGAAAATCCCTTAACTGGGTAGCTATAATAGGATTTTTGTAAATCCCTTAACAGGGTGACTCAAAATCATTTAGTTCTTCAAATCCTCTTGTGAGGTAACCTTTAACAAGGTTCTAACCTTTAACAAGGTTCTAACCTTTAACAAGGTTCTAACCTTTAACCGGGTATTTAGCCATCCCTTAATTGGGTGATCCCTAGCAGGATCGGTTCCTAGCAGAACCTATTGTAAAGTCCTTAACCGGACTAGGCTCCTAACAGAGTGGACTTCGGAAGAGTTCAAGAACAACTTGTGGGTATTCATCCCCACCGTGGTTTTTCCTAGTTGGGTTTCCACGTGAAAAATCAATGTGTCATGTGTGATGTTATTTCATGTGATGATTAGTGTTTTCTGTTAAGTGGTAAAGCATGTTGATCCAGTGGTCTTTATATTTCTGATGTATTACTGGCTTATGCATATGGGTGAAGTGGAAATGAGTTATTAGGCTCTGTGAAGATCTAAGTGTTACCGGTTTATGTCTTTCATAGTCTCACTGTGTTTTACCAGTAGTGCCCTGTTTTAGATCGGTGATGCAGTTTACCTATTAGTGCAGTCTTTGCAACCAAAGTGGTTTGAGAAAGCTTTTGTCTATACTGATTCACCGCCCCTCTCAGTATCTATTGAGTACTTATTGTTCATCATTATTCATTAGACTATAGGCAATGTTTTGATAATCTATGTGAGGCATTTGGCTTGCTCTACAACATTACTAATGGTGTAATGAGAAAGGCTATCATGGGGGTGGTGTCAGGACAAAGAAAGATAAATAAGAAAGTAAGGAAGCTGAAAAAGAAAGGGAAGAGAGAGGAGGGTAGTGAAGACAAGGTGGACAATCAGGAGGATACCTAGGCAAATCAGGTTAATTGGCTCCAGTGTAATTGGAACATGATCAACAATGATTAGACAATCTTTTCTAATTTTTGTTATGTGGAATACTAGTCATAGGATTGATTTTGATATTGGTAGTGTTTATGCTAGTTTTAGGCCTGTGTGCCACTTAAACTAGACTTTAATTTTGATGATGTTTGCTACTACTGTTATTAATTATGTTGATACTCTTAATACAATTATTATGATAGGTAAATGGTGGTTAGTAAGAGTTGGTATATTTAGCTACAGGGTCATGTTAATTTTTTATTATTTCTTAGGATCAGCTGTGGAAACTTTATGGACTAGCTACTTGATGCCAGGGATTTTGTTGCTATACTCTGCTTTTGTTGTTTTGTAAGTTCAAGGTCTTCTCCCTGCTTATATAATAAAAAACAAAAATACCAAATTTTCTCTACTCAAAACAATCTATTTCATTGTATTTTCATCAAAATGCTATTACCTCCACTTTTTGTTTTGGGCAAAAGCTTACAATATGGCATAGTATTCAATACATCTTCTGTTCTACCTATGAACCTTAACAAAGTTATGAGAAAATGTGAAAAAAATATATATCCTACTATGAATTAAATAGATACATGCATTATTCATAAATAGTTGGTTGAGTGAACATATTGCATTCAAAGAAAAAAACCATCTATAGATTATGCTATTGAAATTCAATCATTTGTAAATGTAAGATTAAATCCATGCACATGGAGTCTAAATCAATAGATTATAATAGATTCTTTCAAACATGATAATATTCCTGAAATGTTTAGAATAATATCTAATTGTAACGTCATAAATTGTACGCACTTGCTAAAAGCGGTACAATTTAACACCTAGTTTAGCACCCGCCTTGGCACAGTTGCATTTTGCATTACATTTCCCCTTTAGCACTTAATTAATCGAATTAATTAGGTCTAAAGGTGCTATTTCACCATTTTCCACATCACAAAGTTGGGCCCTTTCATTAAAGCGTGCCCCTTTCATTTTATTCCTCCAATACATCACTTAATCAAAAACCCTAATTAGGCCCTATTCTAAGCTTGGGGGCTTAATTTTGGGGGTCAAAACATCTCGAAATCACCTGTAACTTTGGGATTCTCTCTAAAATCATCATATCTGACGGTCCTGAAAATTTGGTGAAAAGTTGTTGGGACCGTGGCGCCCGGAGTGCACACAGTCCTGGACATTTTTCCCGAAATTTTAGGAGCGCGATCCAATCATAAAATAAAGCTTAACCCCAAGAAATTGGCAGGATATTCAATCTCTAGGTCGGCCAAAAGACAAAATTGCGACCTAGGGTTTCATACATAAGAGCTCTCTTTCTTCATTTGAAAGGATCCGATTTTTTTTTTCAGGAACTTCATATGCAACGAAAGAGCAGATCTTTGAAGACTTCAACATCTTACAACATCCCTCTATCAAGCATTTATCAATTCCATTCATCCATTTAGGGCTTGGAAGACATTGAAGAACAATAGGAGATTACCGACTGAAGATTGGCTTGTACTCCTCCCTTGAGGGTTGGGTATGATTTCATGTTGTTTTCATGTCTTTACATAAGCTTCAATACATCATTTATTCATGCTTTAGATCACTTTGCATCTTGATTTAGAGCATTTACGTTATCATTTACAAGCATTTAGGGTTTACTTTCTAGGTTGCTCTAGTTTGCTTTCTTGCATTTTAGGACCTTGCACACACACTAGGTCTGCACACACAATACATTTTACAAAACAACTTGGCTATTCGTGGAGGTGGAAATCACCGAAGCGGGGGTTTCACTAAGGCAAAACCCTATATAGCCGCCCATACACCCTTTTTCAGATATCATTGCAGGTTTCGGGATTCAGACGACGCCGCGGGATACAGATCCGGAGAGAGAAGGTCGAGACAGCACTCTGTATCAAATTGCAGAGCAGAAGACTGGGATAGGGGCGCTGGGCGCCCTGGTCCTGCCAGGACAGGGGCGCTGGGCGCCCTGGTCCCTGGGACAGAGGCGTTGGGTGCCCTGGTCCTCCGGATAGACAGCTTTCCGACAGTGTTCCAGAGTACAGAACAGCAGTTTCCGGTGCAGTTTTCAGGACAGTGGCGCCCGTGCCCCCGTCCTGAACATTTTCAGTCCGATTTTAACTCCTGTTACACATCTACATTCTTATTTCATCCTTGTATTTACAGTTGTTCATTGTTTAATCTCAATTCTGCAATCTTGTTATTAGTTCATACTTGCATTTTGGGATTAGGGTTTGAACTTGCATTACTTGATCTTACAATTTCAACAAGGGAATAGAAATCCTAATAGATATCCCGTGGCTCTCTCTTTCACCAAAAGAAGTAGCCAATTGTGCGATATCTCTAGGCTCTTTCATATTCCGTAATGTGTGTCAAAAGGTAGGATTAGGGCATGTTAACCTAGTCTCACTTTTTCCCCCACACATTTTGGTGAACCCGACGTGAATCTATCATTGCTTCCTCTTGCATTGCATTTGTTAGATCTAGATCTAGATTTAGTGTGTTTTCATTTCATTTTCATTAGAAAAAAAAAGAGAAAAAAAAAAAAGTGTGTTTCTTTGCATTGGGTGTTTAAGTTTTGTGTAATCTTTTCAAAATGTCATATTTTTATTTGCAAAATGTTCATGCTTTCGATGAATATTATGAGTATAGCCAAGACGAATTAGATGAAGCTTTAGATGAGTTTTTAAACCCTAAAGATGCCAAACCTTCATTTTACCAAAAACTCATAAACCTTGTTACTATGCCATTTCGTTGTGATGAGAAAGATAAGTTGAATGAGTCCTCTCAAGGGTACATTCCTATCAACTCTTCCACTAAATCTAGTAACATGGTTGTTTTCACTAATCCCCTCTATGAGGAGATGTCTCCTTTTGAATCAAAAGATAAACCTTTCAATAGATATGATCATGCTTTGTTGGATGATGCTCTTGATGACTTTGTGGCTTTATCGAAATCTTTAAACAAGAACAAAACTTCTAAATTAGTTAACATGATAAACTTGAATGAGCATAAAAAGCCTCTCTTTGAAGTCCAAGGAGCTTATCCTTCTCCCACCTTTCAAGTTTCTAAGTCACCTCTCCTTACTGTCCAAGGAGGGTATGATCATGATTCCTTTCGTACTCCGAATAAACCAATCATCACTGTGCAAGGAAGAAAACCTATAAGTCCTTATAATTATGCCAAGCAAATAACTAGAGAGAGTTATCATGCGGTTGCCCATACTTATCATACCAGAAATAATAGGCAGCCTAGTCCTCCTCCTGTTATCCCAGTTTCCCTTCCGAATCCTCAACCGGTTCTTCCACAAGCTCCACGTATTTCACAAGTTCTTGGAAAGGAATATGATCTCATAGAACAACTTAAAGCTACCCCTGCTAAGATATCCCTTTGGGATTTGATTCAAACTTCTTCCGCTCATCATGGAATGTTACAAGATGCCTTGAAAGATTTGAATGTTCCTCCACTGAATACATCTAGTAATGTAGCATCTTTGGTTAACTCTGTGATGAATCCTAAAGCTCAAATTGTGTTTACCCAAGATGAGTTGCCTACTAGTGAAATCCAACATCAATATGATCCCTTGATGATTGTGGTTATCATGAAAGACACTACTATAAGGCGAACACTAGTAGATAATGGCTCTGGTCTTAATGTGTGTAGCATTAATCTTTTGCATAAGATGAATGTGGATACATCCTTAATTGAACCGGACTCTCGTCCTATTCGAGGCTTTGATAATGTGGCTAAAACTTCATTAGGTACTATCACCTTACCCATCACAGTGGGGCCTGTTACTTTGCCTACACCTATCCATGTTATGTCAGGAAATCTAACGTACAACTTGCTACTGGGGAGACCTTGGATTCACAGTATGCAAGTTGTCCCTTCTACATTGCATAGACAAGTTAAATTTATTTATAACAATAAGACATATACCTTGATAGGTGATACTAATTTTCAAGCTTGTTTGCAAACATCCACTTCTAAGGGGGCTTCTTCTAAGCCATCCTCATCTAGTGATGAATCTTTAAATAAGATACCTATCGGTGAATCCTCGCTCTCCGATGATCAAAATTCTTTGGATGAGTCTGGAGCTCTTGGAGAAGATTCTTCTCGACTTGAAACTACACATAAAAAGGATTTTGATCCTGGGAAGATCCTCGAAGACGACGATTGGGGATCCCTTGATTTTAATCCTACCTTTATGGGTGAATATAAGGTTCCTTCTAGAGAAATTAAAGTTGAAAAGAAAGAAGAAACTAAAAATCAATCAACCTTACCTGAATCTATGAGTAATAATTTTGTGGCCGCCTCTCAAACTTCTTCTCCTCACATCTCTAATTATGAAGAGTTTGATTCTTTGTCTTATGAAAAACCACCTTCTCTTCCTAAAATGGCTGATCATTATGGTCGTGGTTTTCGCATTTTTGCTAAGCATGGGTATCATGGAAAAGGTTGTGGTGCTCATGAACAAGGGATAAGAGTTCCTCTAGAGACTAATTTTCACAATTATGCCTTTGGACTTGGCTTTAATCCCTGCAAACGTACTAAAGCTTCTAAAAGACCATGCATTAGTGTTAATGCTATCTCTACATCTTTATCAATACAACATCCTGATTATATTGATGGGGATCCTTCGTGTGCCTGTGCTTTGGATGTCTTCCCTACCGACGATGCTTTAGCTGAGTTCTTGGGAGCCTATGACACTCTTCCTCGTTATCATCACAATAGGGGACTCCCTTATTGTTTGAACACTGAAGCCTATTTTGGAAAAGAGATTGATAATGACGAGATTGTGAAAGAATTCCCTCAGTTAAAGGATACTCCTCAACAAAGTAATCTTCTCATAAGTGACACCACTGATGTTAAGATGGATCCTTGCAATAAAGAGAAAGTCATTAAAATTGGGAAATGTTTGGATGAAGAGGAACAGAAACAATATGAAGAACTATTGCATGAATTCCCTGAGATCTTTGCTTGGGCATATTCTGACATGCCTGGTATAGATCCTAAGATCGTTACTCATAATATTGTCTTAGTTCCTGATGCTAAGCCCGTGAAACAAAAGATTCGAAAAATGAATCCTAAGGTGGCTCTGCTTGTTAAGGCTGAGATTGAAAAATTATTGGAGGCTAGATTTATCCGCCCTATTGACTATTCCCCATGGATTTCAAATATTGTCGTTGTGGCTAAACCAGACAACAAAATAAGAATGTGTACTGACTTTCGGGATCTAAATAAGGCTTCTTTAAAAGATGATTTCCCTCTTCCAAACATTGACATGATAGTTGATTCTACGGCACGACATGCCTTGTTATCCTTCATGGATGGTTTTTCAGGCTACAATCAAATTTTTATTAACCCTCAAGATCAATTCAAAACTGCTTTCACCACTCCTTGGGGTACGTTTTGTTGGATAATGATGCCTTTTGGACTTAAAAACGCCGGTGCAACTTATCGACGAGCAATGACCCTTATCTTTCATGATTATATGCATAAGATTTTAGAGGATTATGTTGATGATATTTTGGCCAAATCATTTCTTCGCATGGATCATGTTAAAATCCTTCGTCAAATCTTTGAAAGAATTCGTAAATATCACATGCGCTTGAATCCCCACAAATGTGTTTTTGGTGTGGATAGTGGAAAACTATTAGGGTTCATAGTTTCGCATCGTGGGATTGAGGTGGATACTAAGAAAATAGATGCTATTGTCAACATGCCACCTCCTAGAAATGTGTCTCAACTTAAAAGCTTACAAGGAAAGATTCAAGCTACTCGTAGGTTTGTGTCTCAGCTTGTGGATCGTACCTTTCCTTTTACTCAACTTCTTAAAAAGGATATCACTTTTCAATGGAATGAGGATTGTCAGCAAGCATTTGAAGATTTAAAAGTGTATTTGGCTAGTCCTCCTATTCTTCAACCTGTCGAACCTTCTAAACCCTTCCTTCTGTATACAGCTGCTTCCTCTCATGCTCTCGCAGCATTGTTGGCACAACATGATAAAGATGGTAAGGAATGTCCAGTTTATTACATAAGTCGTACCTTACTCGATTATGAGACCCGATATTCTGTGATAGAAAGACAATGCTTGGCCTTGGTATTTGCGACTCAGAAATTGAGACATTATCTTTTAAATTCAGAAGTCCATGTCATGGTAAAGTTTGATCCTTTGAAGCATCTTTTCTCTAAAACTGATTTATCAGGATGTCTAGCTAAGTGGGTTATGATGTTAACTGAATTTGACCTTAAATTTGTTTCACAAAGAGCAATTAAAGGACAAGCATTGACTGATCACTTAGTTGAGGCCCCTTCACCTTTCTCCTTCCCTAACCCTGAGTCCTTTCCTGACGACTTCATTCTTTCTATAGAGAAAGATGAAACTTGGGAGTTATACTTTGATGGCTCTAAGTGTCGTACGGGATCGGGGGCAGGTGTTGTTCTGATTTCTCCTACAAAGAAACCCATTCCCTTATCCTATCGTCTAAATTTCCTGTGTACCAATAACATTGCTGAGTATGAGGCTCTTATAGCGGGAATAAAAGCAGCCTTAGCTCTGAACATAAAACACATACATATCTATGGAGATTCGCAATTGATTATAAGACAAGTAACAGGAATATATCAAGCAAAACAAGACAAATTATCACAATATAAAGATTTTGCCATCTCTTTATTACAGAAATTTGATTCTTATACCATGGAACCTGTTCCTTGAAAAGATAATCGACATGCGGATGCAATGGCATGTGTGGCTTCTCTTGTATCTTTAGAGGACCCTGTGGTTAATCTTAAATTTGTTATTCACAACCTTATTTCTCCAGCTATTGTAGATGATTCTAGCTTGGTAACATGTTGTGATTTTATAGACTCAGATGAATGGTACTCGCATATCGTAAGATATTTGACCGATGGTATCTTTCCTGATTCCGCTAATAGGAACACTAGGGCAAGAATCCGCAAGCTGTCTGCTAGATATATCATTCTTTCTAATGTCCTTTACCGAAGGGGTTATGATGGTCTTCTCCTTCATTGTCTTAACAAGTCGGAAATCCCTGTTGCTCTTGAAGAGGCACATTCAGGTGCCTGTGGGGGGCATTTTGGGGGCAAATCCTTGGTTCATAGATTGCTTCGTATGGGATACTATTGGCAAACTATGCAGAAGGATTCCTTTTCATTTGTTAAAAAATGTCATCAATGTCAACAACACAATAATCTGATTCATGCTCCTGCCCAAGAACTTCGTTCTCAAGTAGCTTCTTGGCCTTTCTCCGCATGGGGTTTGGATCTCATCGGAAAAATATCTCCTCCTTCATCTCAAGGACACACCTTCATTATAACTGCAACAGATTACTTTACGAAGTGGGTAGAAGCTATTCCCCTTCGCTCTACTACTGCTAAAGTGATTTGTCAATTTTTTCTAGAAAACATCATTTCTCGATTCGGGATACCTTCTACTATAATCTCAGATAATGGGACATCATTTAAGAACAAGGACGTGAAGAAATTCCTCGAGAAGTATCATATCAAACATCGATTTTCTACACCATACTATCCTCAGTCAAATGGTCAAGCCGAATCATCCAATAAGAGAATTGAACAAATTCTTCGCAAAATCGTGAATAAGCATGGTAAGGATTGGAGTAACCAGCTAATCTATGCTCTTTGGGCTTACCGAACGAGTGTACGAATTGCCATAGGAACTACTCCTTATAATCTTGTTTATGGTGCTGATTCTATTATGCCTTTAGAGCTAGAGATTCCATCACTTAGGGTTTCTCTCAAAGGTATAGTAGATGATGACTCTTATAGAGAACAACAACTTCAACAGCTTGAGATGCTTGATGAACAACGTATAAACACTCTTGAGCATATTCAAGCGTATCACAAAACTCTACAACGAAGCTATAATGATAAGGTTATTCAACGTTCCTTCTCAGTAGGTGACTTAGTCCTCTATGAGAATCAGCGCAATGTGAATGCCTTACCTGCAGAAAAGGGAAAATTCAGTCCTAATTGGCTTGGACCATACATCGTTATTGAGGATTATGGATCAGGTGCTTACAAAATAGCGGATGTAGACGGTACGCCTCTTAAAGAACCTATAAATGCTATGCACTTGCGTAGATATTATGCTTAATTCTTCATTCCTTATTTATCTTCTTTTCAATTCTTCAAACATTGGATAATATGTTAGTGTCTCTTAATTAAAGAAAAATAGAATTAAATGTTATGATGTTTTGCTTCGTTCTTGACAAGTGTGTTTCTTTACTTCATGGTTTGTCTTGAATTCATTTATGTAAATTGTGAAAGATTTACATTCCATTATGCTAACATATTATACAGTGTCTTTATGTGTTAAGTAGAATCGTATCATGTTGTGTTTAAGTTCGGAATTAAATCACATTAGTTATATGATTCTTAGACTTAATGCATATGTCTTCCTTATCATCAATGTAGTACTTGATTAAATATTTAATTAAGTCACACATGTATCAATTTAATCATGGAGCATTGAGAAATCAATCACATGGAAATTAAATTCTGAACATACATGTACATTTACCAGATGTATTAGATTTAATCAAAACAAAATATACATTGTTTTAAGCATTAAAGATAACACATTTGAGACAAAAGAGAAGCATGTATATATACATATATATATGTGTGGATCGTATACAAATATAGGTCACTGTATATCCAAAATGTGAACTCTCTTTTACATCATAAAATCATCTCCTATCCCTAGGGCTAGTGGCTAGAGAGTGTCGACTGGATGCTCCCTCCTGATCTGGCCGTGAAGGTGGACCCATGGGTGTATAGCGTGATACAGACCGTGAGTGACTCCGAGAGGAACTCCTACAATCCCTATCCATAAGGATCGCGCGATAGGTGGTAGCCTCGGCCTGAGCCGCTGCTAGATCTCGCCGCGCCTGCTGGAGGTCCTCTGATAGGACTCTCTCTCTCTGCCACGCCTGCTGGAGGTCCTCTGATAGGACTCTCTCTCTCTCCCTCCGTATATCTACCTGTACTCGGAATGGGGAAAACAAGTCCTCATGCCGACCCGCGTTCCCCTGAGGCCTATAGGCAATCTGTGAGGAACTGGGGATCTGTGCTATCATGGAAATGTCTATCATTGCCTGCTGAATTAAGGAACGCCACTCCTGCACATTAGCTGTGGCAGTAGAACAGATTTTTTGTTAGTACCATTCTATATCATCAAAACATTAATCAATCAATATAAAACTACTATACCTGGATCTCCCTCACGCCAGTAGGGATCATGATATGGTAGCATCTGTGCCTGGGCACCACTAGGCTCCCCTCGCTCGAATAATCTATGCACGATGGGTGTGGGCTGGATGGTACTAGGAACAGGTCTCCGTATCACCTCATGTTCCCCCTGTTGGGGAATAAGAGGTGGATCCAGAGCTATGGTATCATCTCCTGAATGGTGGGGAGCTGCATCTGATTCCTCCTCATCATCTCTATCCTCCTCCTCATCATCCTCCTTATCATCCTCATCCTCGTCCTCATCCACATCATCACCTGCGTCTCCCTCGTCCTCCTCTCTATCTGTATCCTCCTCCTCCTCCTCGGCACTGGGTTGATCGCTTGTAGGTGGATCAGGATCTCCCGCCTCCTCATGACCCTCTCCCTCCTCTGGCTCCTTTGACCTGGATCCCTGGTCCTCGTCTTGGTCTCCATGTCTCCATGGGCCTGGATAGCCTGTCGGATGATCTGGTGGAAAGATAGGACCTGGATATGATCTCATAAACCATGAGACGTACCTGCACTATGCTCCAGGCTCTGCAGAGTAGTCAGTGACTACATCCTGATCAGATCCCTCTAAGTCTGTAGTCTCGATGTCATCTATCATCGGTCTCGCTACTGCTCTAGGTCTGGGAAGGACCCGCGAGTGTCGAGTAGAGATGGGCACATCGGCTGGAACACACTGCTCTAGCCCGAACTGCCTCCGTACTCGGTCGAAGTAGAAAGGGACTATGATGTGTGCATATCGTCCCCGCAATAGGCGGTTCCTCTGTAGGCATGCTAACTGTCTCTCCATCCCATCCCATCTATGCATCCATAGGTAAGGTCTCCACACTGTCACCTCAGTTGTCAGTCTGTCAAAAATCACTCTCCAATATAATAAATCTCCAAATCTCCACTCGCTAGTAAGTGGATAAGCGAACACCCTAGGTCGCTCGCTCGCTGTACTCAGTGGAAAGCCGACAGGCCTGGTGCATGTGAAGTGCTCTAAAATCCACACCTGCAGAAGTGTGCATGTCATCAAACTAAACCCCTGTCCAAATACGTACTCCTCAAGGTCGTGATAGAGATGTGCAAGCATACTCTGACCCCAAGCATACACTCTCCTGTGTCTCTCCATCGCTCTGATACACCATGTGAGACCCCCATGCATGTGCGTCCCTCGCCCATTAGGGCAGACGGCTAGTGCTATGATGGCTATCATAAGGCGTCTCAGAAGGGGTACCTCCCCTGTAGGATGTAAGAGCCAGCTAACCATGATGCGACCTCTCGTCTCGCTCGGCATGACTCTCCCTATGCAATACACTTGCTCTCTCTGATGATCCTCCGCTGACCAATCAGTCGCGTATGTAATAGTCGCTCCTCTGATAGGCAGACGAAGTATATGGTACACATCCTCGAGTGTAACCATCAGCTCCCCTACTGGAAGATGAAATGTGCATGTGTCAGGATCCCATCGCTCCATCAATGCCATCAGCATCGCAGGATGGAACCGAATGGCTGGCATGAGGATCACATACCATAATCCTACTATCGACAGTGTGTCTCTCTCTGACTGAGTAAGCCGCGGAATCTGATCTCGTAAACTGCGAAGAATATGTCCCGTTGTATGCTCTCTCATGTACGGAAGGCCCTGCAACACAAAAACATAACCGTAATCAGTACTCAATCATCAAAATCGCTAATGCAAACTGTCGAACATCATGTGCTAGTCCTGAAACCCCTCGCCAAGCCCTGATTGGGGACCATAGTGTCCTGTCAGGGACCATGGCGCCCTGTCAGGGACCATGGCGCCCTGAGGGGACCATGGCGCCCTGTCAGGGACCATGGCGCCCTGAAGGGACCATGGCGCCCTGGGGGGACCAAGGCGCCCCACAGGGACCATGGCGCCCTGGGTGGGCCCTGGGTCAGCCTTCAGGGCCCGCATACGATCACAGAAAAGTCAAAATGCAGAAAATCAAAAGTCAAAGTTTAGTCAACTCACCTCATCCAGTGGCTCGTCGTCAATCACGGCCTGGCGCAGGATCTCAACCCTCGTGGGACGCTCCGGTCGTTGTGAAGGCATGATGATAGCTATGTGGGCTCCGCTGCAATGAACAGTACTCAGAATCAACAAAGTGACAAATGCAAGTGTCTCTTTCAAGGTATATACGTTCATTCCTGTACCTTTATTTTCAAAACCCTAGTTTTCCTCTTTCACTCATTTCATCATAACTTGAGTTTGGGAGATGCGGTTTTCGAACCGTTTGTTGCGTAGGAATCATATTTTCAGTCCCCTACTCTCGGGATGTTCCAAAAAGTGCTCTGATGAAGCCTTTTCAGTGAATATCCCTCATCAATACTCTCTTACACAATTTGTCGTAAGTAAACATGCTACCCTGTTTCACCTCCCTAATAAGCAAGTCGAAATAGGGGGGGGCATATAGCTACTCACAAATTTCATCACTTTCCTTAGTAAGCATTAGGTGATTTGTGATCTAACGTTTGTTTTGTAGGGTGCGGTTCCTAACTGTGTACTGCAGATGCCGCTGGGGGCTTCGTCCGACAACTTATGGATATATCCTTTTTCAAATAATGTTTACTTTCTGTACTTTAGCTTGCATATGCACGTAGTACTCATATGACCGCTAAAGTGGGGGCTAAATGTAACGTCATAAATTGTACACACTTGCTAAAAGTGGTACAATTTAACACCTAGTTTAGCACCCACCTTGGCACAGTTGCATTTTGCATTACATTTCCCCTTTAGCACTTAATTAATCGAATTAATTAGGTCTAAAGGTGCTATTTCACCATTTTCCACATCACAAAGTTGGGCCCTTTCATTAAAGCGTGCCCCTTTCATTTTATTCCTCCAATACATCACTTAATCAAAAACCCTAATTAGGCCCTATTCTGAGCTTGGGGGCTTAATTTTGGGGGTCAAAACATCTCGAAATCACTTGTAACTTCAGGATTCTCTCTAAAATCATCATATCTGACGGTCCTGAAAATTTGGTGAAAAGTTGTCGGGACCGTGGCGCCCGGAGTGCACACGGTCCCGGACATTTTTCCCGAAATTTTAGGAGCGCGATCCAATCATAAAATAAAGCTTAACCCCAAGAAATTGGCGGGATATTCAATCTCTAGGTCGGCCAAAAGACAAAATTGCGACCTAGGGTTTCATACATAAGAGCTCTCTTTCTTCATTTGAAAGGATCCGATTTTTGTTTTCAGGAACTTCATATGCAGCGAAAGAGCAGATCTTTGAAGACTTCAACATCTTACAACATCCCTCTATCAAGCATTTATCAATTCCATTCATCCATTTAGGGCTTGGAAGACATTGAAGAACAATAGGAGATTACCGACTGAAGATTGGCTTGTACTCCTCCCTTGAGGGTTGGGTATGATTTCATGTTGTTTTCATGTCTTTACATAAGCTTCAATACATCATTTATTCATGCTTTAGATCACTTTGCATCTTGATTTAGAGCATTTACGTTATCATTTACAAGCAATTAGGGTTTACTTTCTAGGTTGCTCTAGTTTGCTTTCTTGCATTTTAGGACCTTGCACACACACTAGGTCTACACACACAATACATTTTACAAAACAACTTGGCTATTCGTGGAGGTGGAAATCACCGAAGCGGGGGTTTGACTAAGGCAAAACCCTATATAGCTGCCCATACACCCTTTTTTAGATATCATTGCAGGTTTCGGGATTCAGACGACGCCGCGGGATACAGATCTGGAGAGAGAAGGTCGAGACAGCACTCTATATCAAATTGCAGAGCAGAAGACTAGGACAGGGGCACTGGGTGCCCTGGTCTTGCCAGGACAGGGGCGCTGGGCACCCTGGTCCCTGGGACAGAGGCGCTGGGCGCCCTGGTCCTCCGGACAGACAGCTTTCAGACAGCTTTCCGATAGTGTTCCAGAGTGCAGAACAGTAGTTTCCGGTGCAGTTTTCAGGACAGTGGCGCTCGCGCCCCTGTCCCGAACATTTTCAGTCCGATTTTGACTCCGGGTACACATCTGCATTCTTATTTCATCCTTGTATTTACAGCTGTTCATTGTTTAATCTCAATTCTGCAATCTTGTTATTAGTTCATACTTGCATTTTGGGATTAGGGTTTGAACTTGCATTACTTGATCTTACAATTTCAACAAGGGAATAGAAATCCTAATAGATATCCCATGGCTCTCTCTTTCACCAAAAGAAGTAGCCAATTGTGTGATATCTCTAGGCTCTTTCGTATTCCGTAATGTGTGTCAAAAGGTAGGATTAGGGCATGTTAACCTAGTCTCACTTTTTCCCCCACACACTAATATATAACATGTGTTCATATATATGAATGAAAATTCAAAATTATATATCACTTTTATAAAGAAAATGTCAATAGTGATTTAAATTTTAAAACTTGGGATCATTAAAAAATGACACATATTTTGAATTTTAAAAATATATAAACTTAAAAGAAAGATATGTGTTAATATATTTTATGTTTATACTAGAGTTTAAATGCATTTTGAAAGATCAAAGAATCAGATTAGTGGTGTTCTATATGGATGGTATATATTTTCTAAAAAAAAAAAATTGAATGTGTGTCATCCTCATTGATTCGACCTGTTTAATGTCTATTTCAAAAGAGATTGCATGACACCTTGTCTAAAACTATGAAAAATCATTTGTTTGGTGAGGATCCAGTTGTACCGACCTTAAGATAGCAATAGTCTATTATGTCATTCATTATTGTTGCCATTGTAGACATGGAAAAAAGAAGATTTTCTTAGTCCTCTGCAATATGTTCTTAAAGGGACGTTAATGGCGGTGAGGTTGGACAAAGAAATTGATGGAGATATAGTGCGAAATTCCCTGATATGATCTTAAGGATCAAATTTCCCATCATATTTATCATATTTAGGGATTTTACAATGTTGTGGGAATGCTATCATGTTTAAATTCTTGTCAAAATAATATGGAAAGATATCCTCCAATGAATATTTCTTGGAACTTGTTCTATTCTGCATATCCTGTATTTGTTGTTGCAAATTTTTCATTTGTTGAGTGAGAGTTAATAGAGGATTATCAACACAGATTCTCCTTGCATCGTCATAATTTATTCTATCACTTTGCATCTATCTTGTTTCATCTTGGTTTCTTGTATCATCATGGTCTCTTGTTGTTCTATCTCCTCTTGTTTCTTCATGGTTTACTCGATTTACGTCATCGTCATTGTGATCATCAATGTTTTGATTATGACTTGTTTCTGCATCTTGTTTCAAACTTTCCATGTTAAAACCTTGTGGAAATTTTGCTCCTAAATTTTCCAACATTAGGATATACTTTTGTTTTCATTTTTCCAAGAGTTTTTCTATTAGTTTGTCAAATCTAGAATCTTGTTCAAGGTCTCTAATGGTATTATTGATTGCTTCTTCATCAACTCTGTGTATCCAAATGGTTGAATCATTGAATTATCCTTTGTTTTTGTTGTCTTCTCAACTACTCGTGTTGAGCTTTGGTCCAAACTGGCATATGATTGATTTGAAACCTCCCAAGTTTTCATTTTTTAAATGCAAATCAATAGGTGATCATTGGTTTAGGAAGATAAGCTCAGTTGATTTTACCAACCCTATTAGTGTGTTGTGATAAGGAATGTTTTTGTTGAAAAGAACGTGCTTGTAAAGTTTCTTTATCAAACTTTGTTCTATAACCACATAAATAGTTACGCAAATGATGTAGGAATGTTCTATGTTTCAACAAAATTTTGTGATTGATGTATAATAATCTCCTCTTCTTCCAGATAGCCTTCCAACTTGGTTTTCTTTTCTTGAGGCGATATCTAAAAGTCATATAAGCATCTAATGATTTTCAAGATGTTTGATTCTAAAGTGAGTGCAATTTTGATTTTGATATAACCTAGGTCCAAATAAGAACGATATATCCAAGATGATGAACAAAAGTTGTTATGATCTAGTTTCGTGATAAAGGAATTGATGTATCCTGATAAGAAACTGATGGTGATGTCGATTTTGCATTTAAGATGGTTGAATCAATAACTTGTTGAATGTTTATTCTTATGAAAACCTTTGGAAATAACCTATTTGATTGATAAACCTGATTGTTTGACTAGTTTGAGAATCTGTGACAGTTGAAAATGAATCTCCTTGGAAAAGGGTGTCTGAAACTAATGTTGAAATTTTGCTCTTATATGAGGAAATGCTCACTATTGCAAATGTGGGAAAATAAATACTCTAACCTATTGAATAAAAGCACTTACTTGTGCAACAAATGTGTTGTTCTATTGAGTAAAAGTGTTGTTATGTAGCTATAAAAGCGTGATCCTAGGGTGTGAATGTGTTGTTTTGGTCGCAAAAGTGCTATCTCTTTAAACAAATGTGTGATCCTATAGTTCAAATGCACTATACTATTGAGAAAAAGCACTATCCTACTATGCAAAAGCACTACTCTATACTGCAAAAGCGTGATTTTAACTATGTTCAATTTCTCAATTTACTAGCAAGTTGTCCGATTTTTTACTCATTTCAAGATGATAATTTTTCAAGTTTTTGACCATTTTGAGAACATTTTGCAGACACAAAAGACACAATGTTTGGTAAATCAAAATTTCACAAGCAAGCACAAATCCTATGGTAGGCTGAGACAATAATTGTTGAATCTCACATGGGGCTTCCCCCAAAGCTACGCTATTCAAAGCAGATATCTAGGTCCTTGATCCCACTGGCTCCACCCTCGACACTCACTTCTCCAAGGCAGCCAAGCACCAGTTTCCATGAAAAATCCCCATGGAAAAGTGCATCTCTACTAAGAACCGTATGTGTGTGAGCTTCTTCAGAGGTTTGACCTCTTGCGCTAGCAATTAGATGGATTTTGGCAACTAGACTAAGTGTTTTTTAGTAAGGGCTTCTGGTCATGTGTCCATACATGCGACACTTTACACTCTGTAAATATAGAAGGTTCCCAACCTATAGAGGTTGCACTCCATTGGGTTTATGGGGAAACATAGTGTCGGTATGGACTAATCAGCACATGTTTCCCATGACTTTCGTTATAGACATGATTTATTTAAAGTGGATCGAAAGGACTCGGTATTAGCCCATTTCCACTTGGGTTGTTCCCCTCTCACTAGCCCCCTTAAGGCACCTCAAGAAGATAGGCCCTCTAAAAGTAATACATAAGATAAAAGAAGGTCTAGCTTTCTAATCACCATATTAGGGTGAGAGAATACTCACCTAGTACTTGTAAACAAACACGGTAGATAATGATTATTTTTAACCTTTAGATTATCTATGTGCAACAACCTTACTGAAAATACATGATGCAAGTTGCATGTTGTTCATTAACCCCTTAGTTAAGCTAGATGAAAGTGTAGCGTCCTAAAATTGTGACACTTGCAAATTTTGACTGCATTTGGGTCTTCACGATGGCGGCGCAACACTGAACCTGAATGGAGACCCCGAAACTTGTTCATGACACCAAAAACTACATTTTTCAGCACCCTGGCCTGATCCTCCTTGCACCCTGCTGTCCCTGGAGGTGGGACCATGGCGCCCAGCACCCTGGTCCCTGGCCCTATTTTGGGCCCCGTCTCTTTTGGGGCTTTGGGTCTTTAAGTTTGCAAATTGGAAAATAATATTTCCTGGTCGACCTAAGGTCGGGAAAATTAGTCTTTCAACCCTAATTGACAAGTATATAAACTACATTTCCTCTCCCATTTGAGGAGGACATAGATGGAAAAAAAGGCGGAAACAATATTCAAACATTCAAGCATTCAAGCATTCAAGCATTTCTTCAAGCAATTGATCATTCTAAGTCTCCATTCAAGGCTAAGTGTTGCATTCAAGACAAGGATTCAACCATTGAAGAGGAGATCACATACAACATACAACATACTACATACATTACACCTTCGCATGTAAGAATACAAACATTCTTACAACAAGGTATCAGTACTTGTTTACATTACAAACATTTACATTTACAGCATTCTCATTTCTTGGTTAATTCCAAAACCGGGGTTTGACCTAAAGGCAAACCCCTCATCCCTAACCCCCCAATCGTCCTCTCTTTTCTGTGTGTAGGTTGCAGGTACGCGGCTGTAATTGAAGATCTGGAATCCTTGTGCAGAGACGAACAGATCCACCTTCGTTTCGCGGATTTTTCGGAGGACCGTGTGCACGTCGGGCGCCATCGTCCTGTCAACTTTCGCTCAAATTTGCAGAACAGCACCGTCTCGACATTTTACTACTAATTCCAGGTCCACAGCTTCATCCCATATCCCTATCTCTATTTATAAGTGAATCTTTCTTGCTTTACATGCATTCCTAGTTCAATCTTTCTATCTACATTTCTTTACAAAAGAGGGTATCTTTGCTATCTTACCCCTTGAAACTCATATAGAATCCAATCTTGCATTGTGTGGGATTGGATCTTGTGGGTTTCAACCCCTCGTTTGAATGTAAAGTCTCTCCCAAGTGAAAACCATCAACCCTAGTGACTCTCCCTTCTCTCTCCTTGGAGTTGGGGAGGGGAGAACGACTAGGGTTCGATTTTTCCACTTTACAGAAAGATATATGATCTTTACTTTCCAAAAGAACTCCTAGTTAGACTAAGTGAGAAAATGCATCAAAATTGCTCATGATAAAACCTGCATGCACACAAGTTAGTAGTTTGCAAAGTTTAAGTCTTGGACAGTCGAACCTACAAAGATCTGTTAGCTGACAGATTATAAAATTTTAAATTTGCAGATAATAGAATGAAAACGCTAAATCAGTAAATGTGTTATCCTACAAAATATAAGCACTACCCTGCACAACGAAAGCATTAACCTAAGTTGTAAAAGAATTTTCCTGTGTATTAAATGCGTGATTTTTCAAGTAAAAGTGCTAATTTGAGCAATAAAAGTGCTAACCTGTGCAACAAATGCGTTAACCTGAATGACACAAGTGCTAACCTAGGCGATAAAAGTCCTAAACTATGCAGTAAAAGTGCTACACAATTTCATACATGCATGAAACAGGTTTACAAATGCATTAATTCGAGAATTAGATAGGATATTAGAAGAAGATGTGTGAGGCCTAAGCCCCACGGTGGGTGCCAAAAAATGTATCAACTTAAGTTTTCACAATCAAAAGTAACTCGCAACTTGTTAGTCTATCATGAAAATATAAAACTACAGGAACTCAAGCTTCAACCAATGAAACAACATGAAATAAAGCAAATAAAATTATTATACCTTCATGGATTATGTCCCATTGTGTCATAACCCCATTGATCTTGGTTGCATATGATTTTCTCTCAGACAAGCACTAGTAGCTTCCAAGATAGCAAGTGTGGTATGGACTGATAATTGATATGATATGCAAAATCTATGCTATTATGAAAATGATTTATGCTAATTTGCTCAAAAGATCTAAAATGCTTAAACAAACGAACTCATGGATGCAAAGATTAAGACTCCTAGCTAACTATAAGATTAGCTATTAGTTTCAAAAATGGCTTAGGAGACCTCTATTCGCTAATACATTTGGCCTAAAATTCTGACGAAGGTTTCTGACGAAGAAGGTATATTGTGATCAAATTTGATTTTTTTTTGAAAAAATCCCGATTTTGTCAGAATTCCGACAATAATGCAACATTTGGTTTCGACAAAGAAGGAATTGGCAATGACATTTTTGTTTTTTTAGAAAAAGTGCCCGCGTTTGTCGAAATTCCGACAACCGCATGCATTACTTCAAAAAAAAAAAAAAGACCAAGTCATTTCATAAATCCCACGTCTTCGTCCCGTCGACCTCTACCATTACTTCGTCCTGCCTCTTCCTCCCACCTCTACCATTACAAAATCCCACCTCTACAGGGAACCAGACGTGGAATGAAGTGGTGTTGTAGGAGCAGCTATACCAGGATACCAGGCGATGGGACACTTTCCAGCTTCATGGTAGGAATTTTGTTATGTTTTTGTTTTTGTGTTTTGTTAGGAATTTTCAAGCATGGGCATTATTTAATGTAATAAGGGCATGTTTTGGGCCCATTTGTAACCCTTTTGGGATTTTGTTAGGGGTGTATGGGTTTAGGATTTAAACCGATAATGAGGGAGAACAATCCAATGGGGTAATGAAATAGAATTAAGTGGGGTTCCCTAAGAGCCTCCCTCCCTTCAACTGAACTGTCAAGAACCTAACTTCCTCAACCAAGGGTGAACTACCTCCATCCTTTGGACTGGCTTCAATCCCTCTTCCCTGGGATGGAGTGTAACAACTATGGATCAATCCTCCAACCAGAAAAAAATTAGATGGAATAGATCTTCTTCCACCATAGAATAGTAGGGGCATACAATAGTAGGGGCCCCGGCATAACCCCTCTCTCCATTTATCATTGTTCTCACATACATGACTATAGAAGCAACCAACGTCCATTTAGCTAATAAACCATCAATCAATTGATCATTTTTCTCACATACATGACTGGTGAAGTGATCAAAATCAATGACCCTAACCTACACCACACATTGAATGAAGGTTATCTCGGAATCTGAAGCAATGAAGGTGAGCCTCCATCTGGAATGGGGAACCCCTGCAAGGAGAGGTGTTAGTTGTTCCTCACTACTTCCCTTCATCCGGCAGAGGCAACAAAGAAAGCAGCCTCAGTGATAGATCCATCTCGTGATCCTGTGGGAAACTACTACTATAGTTGTCCTTCACTGCTCTATGCTCTGATATCTGCTACTACTCAAATTGAGGTGAATGTGTACAAATTGAGGTGATATCCCTGCTACAGAACCGTGAATGTAGTGATCGAGTGCTATTTTTGTCAGTGTTTTAGAAGGGAGGATAAGTGTACCGTTAGGAAGGTGGTATAAAATGGTGAAAGATGATAAGATAGGGAGGTAAGTGATGAAGGATGTAATGGTGAAAGAGTAAGTTAGGATATGTTAGGGGTTTGGAAGGTAGGAAAGTGAATGGGGGGAGATAAATTAAGGATGTGAAGGATAGAATGGGGTTAGGTAGGTGAAGTAAAAGTAAGTGTGTATGAGGTTAAGGTTTAGGATAGGATGTAGGAAAGTGGAGGAGGTTAAGATAGGGGATATGAAAGTTAGATGGAAGGTAATAATGATAGAAAGTGAGGTAAAGGTTATGAGGTGTGGGTTAGAAAATAGGGTGTAGGAAATGGAAGGAAGGGTCATATCACTTTGAGAGTTTTCACCAAGATGAGTAGCCCGAGTATGGACCTCAAATCTTACAAGCCATGAGGATCCACTTGTAGTAGAGGAGCATATACTTGCATCTTGGGAGCTTATTAGGACTTCACCTTGAATATGGGAAATACACATAGAGGAGATAGAATATTGATCAATACACATTACCTAGCCTCATCATGCATAAATACATGAGGTATAGACTATAGCAAGCACATATCATGATCCAAAGGATCATATTTGAGAGTTGCTTCATCTTTAATCCTCTACATTTTTAAGATCCACAAATGGGGTTGAGGATAAGTCTTGGTTACTTAGCTTGGACTTATGCTTTGGGTTGCATCTATATGTGAGCAACTTAAAGGCATAATTTTCAATGCAATTTTTGAGAGGACTTGATTCCACCTTGTGGTACTGGGAGGATAAAATGCACCAACTCACATTGGAAACCCTCTCCAGATACCATTTTGGAGTGCTTCAAAGTGTGTTCTATTTCAAAATATTTTTGACAGAGATGCATAGATAAGTTTCACAATCTACATAATAAGGTTTCATAGTGGCTCAACATGAGAGTTAGTTTTTGGAGTTCTTGTAGTTTGTATATTACATTCAAGACAAGTTACTTGTCAATTATTTCATTAGGGGTGGAAAGCCCAAAATTTCAGTTTTCCTACACATGGCCAATCCAAATGACTTTAGGGTTGCTATGGCAAAGTCTCTTATAGAAAAGGAGGTACATGGGAGGACACAAGAGGCATGAGAGAAGTTTGTAACCAGCTATGGCAAAGTCTCTCATTTTAGGTATGAGAGACTATAGGGCTATCAAGCTAGGCCTTCTATGACTCAACAACCTTTTAGGGGAGAATCTAGTGTTTTTAGTAATTAGGATCTTCTAATTATGGTTGGGCCTAGCCAACATAGGGTTATATGAGAGGAACATGTTATTTATATGTTAGTATCAGACAGAAAGTTCCCACAAGGTTTTAGAGTAGGTGGACACCATCCTAGGATGTCAAAGTAGATAGTTGATATGTGGGTCTTTACCCTCCCAGCCACTCAACATATACCACCATGGGTCTTTACCCTCCCAAACACACAAAGGTCAAAGGAAGAATCACTGCTGCAACACTCACTTTTTGTGACAGTCTCAAGCACTTAGGACAGTCACTCCTTTCGTGGCCATTCTTCTTCACACAACAATCTCTAACATTAATTATGATGATAGTGTACCTCCTTAAACCTTCCACCAACACCTAACTCAATACCAAACTCTTTCCCAATCTTGCTAATGGACTAATAAACTCAACTCACTATGAAATTGTGATGGTCAATGCAAGGTTTAGGACAGTAGTAATTAGGATCTTCTAATTATTGTGGGGCCTAGCCAACATAGGGTTATATGAGACAAGGGTAAGTTCAATAGTGATTTCTCCTTCAATTATTGATGAATGCTTCATTGCCTGTTCACTTGGAATTGAATTGATTTTATAATTAAGAAATGAACTATTTGGTCAGATGCCTCAAAGAAATGTGGTCTAATGAAATGCTATGATTGCAGGATATGCACAAACAATGTTTGTTGAAATGGATTTACAAAATTCCAACAAAATCTAATCGGTGGGTATAAAGCCAGACCCTACTATGGCCAGCAGCCTTTACCCTCTACAACCTTTGCTAGCATTCTTCCAGTCTTTGCAAAAATGAGAGCTTGATAGCATTCTTTCACTTTTAGCTAGCTAAATTTTTCAAGAATTTTATCTCTAGATTTAATATTTCTTTTCTTGCATGAATCTATTAATTTTGAGATAACAGATCTTGCCTTCATGAATTGATCCTAGTTTTGTTAGGTCCTGGAGACAACTGAGAGGGGGGGGGGGGGGGTGAATTAGTTCTCAAATAAATTCAAACCAAAAACAACTTAACCAACTTAATGCTTAATATCGATAAACTAGTTAAGTATGCTGGTAGACAGTGTTAACAGTTAATTGCTATACCAGTCAAGATTAATGCATGAAACATAAACATAAAGTCATCCACAACACATAACACCAATATTTGTATGTGGAAACCCTGTAAGGGGAAAAAACATAGTGGGAAACCTTACCCACAATCAGATGATACTATTGCAGATAGTAAGTGTACATAAATGGGGTTTGCACATGCAGAAAGGCCAACAGCCTAGAGCTCACTGCTCAATCACAAAAAGGGAGTCCCACTGACTATAGTTGGATGGTTAAATCCAATAAGAATGTACTACACAAAATAGCATCTTCATATGCTGGATTCAGTACCAGTGTAATGCTGATATGCTTTTGTAACTAGGAAAATGGAATACATCAAAGCAATATTAAACTAGCTCAACCACAAAAACTAGATTGCAATGATAAGAAATCCTAATACATTCAATAAAGGCATGAAGATGAAATACTAAAATAAAATGCAAACCAAAGCTTGTATCTCCTTCATTGTTCCTCCATTGTTCTTCTTTCACCTTCAAATTTGATGTGGATCTCACCTACAAGTGCAAAATGCAAGTGGAAAGCAAGTTGTTGATGAAATTCGCAGTATAAGGTTACTCGAAAATGTGATTGATCCCCTTTTCATTGAAGAAAATCATCCAGTTTATAGAAAAATTGGAGAGAGGACAAGATTAGCATGAAGATATTTGAAAGGAAATTCAAATCAAGAATGACAAACTATGACAAATGTATGACAATTTCTATGCAAGATTTATGACAAATTATGACAAGATTGAAATACCATTCCCATGACAAAAGGGAAGAGAGAAAATAGCCTCCATGATTGCAACAAATGGAAGCATAAACATAGGAGAAAATGAGGGAATGAAATTAGGGGAAATATTAGAAAAATTAAAGAAAATAGGAGAAATAGAAATTAGGTGAATTAATTAATAGGTTTTCAACCATTAATTAATTCATGAAAGAGACCTAGGACTAAATAAATGGATTTATTTAACCCACAAAGAAGAAGAAAAGGATTAAATGAAAAAATCATAAAACCCTAGAAATAAGAGGACAAGGAATTAGGTCAAGACAATAAGAAATTAATGTAGGTTCTATCATGATTCTGATTGACAAAGGACCAATGTTGATAAATGATTGAGATTGGTTGACAAAAATCAATGACAAATTGACCAAGATTGACAAGAAGATCAAATTGATAGGTGCCAATTGACGAGGAACAATGACTAATCGATCCAAATTGACATGATTGAAAAGGACAAGGATCGATGACGAATTGATCGCAAAATGACAAGATTGACAAGGACAAGGATCGATGACGAATCGATCGCAAAATGACAAGATTGACAAGAGGACAAGGATCGATGACGAATCGATTGCAAAATGAAAAGATTGACAAGAGGAAAAAACCCTAATTCTATCATCGATTAGGATTGACGATGTCCAAAATGATGATAAATGAGCACACACCATGATGCGACGGGATAAGATCGACCAAAATCATGATTGAAGATTGCTATCAACAAGACCTAATTCAAAAGCGATGAAAATGAGGAATGTAGAAGAAGGACTCGATGCTCACAAATGATAAAGACCAAGTGCGCAACATAGAAGAAATGTTAATGCAATGCAAGAACCCTAAAATAAGGCAATGCACAAATGTTAAAGTATGACTCCACAAGCGTTGACCATTTTTAGACATCTACATTTTTCCCCTCTTTGAGACAATGTGATTCTAAGTGTTGTTTCAAACAACAATAATGAAAATGCCCCAGACAATAACAATGACATATGCATGCCCCCTCGAGGAATTGGTCGGAAAAATCTAGAAAAGAGGCCAAGTGATCGAGAAGAATGACAGAAGACAATAGGTTCGAACGGATCAAAAATCGAAGGTCGGATGCACAAAGGACAAGCAGTGGAAGGCACAAAAGACCGCGACCATCATAAGATGGAGAGCATGCACGTCCATCTAGGTACTGACAAAGATCTATATAGGAGATAAGGAGAAGGAAAAGAGTTCATTTGCACTGGCCAAAGTGGAGGAATTGTTGCTCAGGAAAAAGGACCCTTGCAGAGAGATGGCGAACATTCCAATGGCAGATCACCTTGGGGAACATGTACGCACCTATAGACGATCAGACGACATGGGAGCAGCAGTATGTAGCTCAAAAACCCATATGTTCAATTTCATGAATTTTGCTTGATTGCGGGACATTGCGGGGCCCACAGGGGAGGGAAAAATGCAAAACTGCGCCTGTGTAAGGTACACAGGCGCAGCTTGATGCTACACAAGCGCAAGATAGTGTGCACAAGCGCAATTGTGCACTTATGACCCTAGTTTGACCAAAAGTAGTGCACAGATGATCCTGAAAAGAGGGATAAGGGTAGGATAGGTCAAAAATAGATAAGAAAACCCTGATTGGTGCATGAAACAAGGAAATTCAGCCCTTAGGAGAAAACCCTAAAACTGACAAATTGTGCCCCAATTGTGATGCAGAGTCGACAGTGTCCATTGATTGCACGGGAGAACAGACCCGACTACTTCATGTTGCGATATAGACTCAGGAGTACTGACAAAGACACATTAGCAGGACTTGGATTATACTACAATGCGTACATGCCCAAAATTAGGGCAAACACAGGACTTCTCACTGCATTGGCCGAGCGATGGCATTCAGAGACTTCCTTGTTCCATCTTCCAACTGGAGAGGCGACTGTGACACTAGAGGACGTGTGGTGTATCCTCCGCATTCTGATTCATGGGGAGATGGTGGTGTACGACCCAGCGACAGGGAGAGACTCTTTGTGCAGATTATTCAAGTGCGACGCAGATGACCATGATATCATAGAGAGGGAGATCCGTTGGGAGACCATGAGAGTATGATCAGTGATATGTGGTGATAGCAATGGTTATGGCATGCCTATTAGCAAGTGACAGATGAGGACATGGATTCCCTATTGGATGGGGAAGAGTGCTAGAGTAGACGGTGATAGAGGGGATTGTATACGCATGGGGACCATGTGTGCTTGCCATGATATATTTTCAGTTGCATCAGATAGCATATCAGAGGGTACAGACTTTGAGCTATGGGGTCACACTTTTACAGGTATGGGAATTTGAGCACATAGCCATATGTCAGCCGATTGCAGAGAGACAGGTAGTACCACATTGACCATATGTGTACTACTATGGGGGAGCGCTGAGATAGGGTCCATTCAGATACATATTGTATTGGCAACATGAGCTAGACAGGTTGAGAGATTTCACATGGAGACCATATCATGATTGCCCTGGATGGTCAGATGATGGCGATGAGCTACCGTATTGCAGACAGGAGAGATACCTAATTGGGAAACTAGTAAATCACCAGAGAGTGATTGAGATGTATCTACCAGAGAGAGTCAGACGACAGTTTAGAGAGAGGCAGGATGTACCGATAGGGACTGCACACTTTGCCTGATCCTACAGAGAGACGAGTCGGTGGGGGAGGATGATTTAGCCACACATAGCATACACCAACTTCCTACAGCTACAGTAGAGACAATGGGATTGGAGATCAAATTTTGTAGATGTCAGGACGATAGAGAGGTATGAACGATGGTTTGCACGACAGCAGCCAGTGCCATTGATGAATCCTGATATTCTGGTACCTAGGAGACAAGAGGACTTCCCACTCGTTGGAGAGGAGGAGGATGACGATGAGGGAGAGAAGGAGGGAGATGATGAGGAGGAAGATGATGAGGAGGGAGATGATGAGGACAAGGGGGATGAGGATGAGGGGGACGAGGACTAGGGGGATGAGGAGGAAGATGAGGACGATGAGGGAGAGGAGAGTCCTAGGTGCACGTAGAGAGATAAGCTAGATCCAGCAGATCATGAGTCATTGCAGGACATACCCATAGGGCAGGAGACAGCTAGCATAGAGGAGATGCATATATGTAGGGCTGCCATAGCTAGTCAGCATGATTACATTTCTACATTAGAGAGACAGAATGCTATCTTGAGGACAGAGCAGGATCAGTGGTCAACTGAGAGGGATACGTTTAGAGCAGAGATAACCAGGCTGACAGTGGCTCGAGATACAACGATAGCCCAGGCATAGCAAGTAGAGCAGAGCGTGATCGAGTATGTTGGGTCAATTAGGGATGCTAGTGTGCGTGAGATGGCATAGATGTTATTGGAGGCAGGAGATGAGATGAGCCATTTGAGGACTCTATATGAGAGTGCAGTTCCACTAGAGCAGAGAGCAGCATCATATCGGTCACGATCAAGGACAGAGAGCAGGCCACACTCTTGAAGGTCAGTGAGCAGCATGGGGGTGAGTGGACCTATGAGACCACCACAACCAAGACCAGGGACAGGAGGGGCTTCATCCTCAAGATATAGCAGGGATGAGGAGAACAGAGGGAGCACCCAGTGATAGAGGCACATGCTCCTTATGATGGAGACATATATAGTTTGACATTGTGTACTCAGCCTGTAAGTCATACGTAGGACAGACAGTCCAATTTTGTACTCTGATATTTTTCTCTTTGTTTTGATATATGATATGATATGCAACTATATGATGGGATGCAATGTGTTATGGCTTATGTTTACTTTCCATGTATGGATGTCTTATGCACCGTCTATGTACTATCTTTGTAACATGTATGAATGTTGTTTATGTTTGTGATGCATTTATAAGATGAAATGAATAAAATGTTTTGTATGGGCTTGATATAATGCAAATGTACTAACCAATGAATGCAGGATGCAACTTATTTTGTATTTTTTATTTTTTAGAGATCGGAGAACTAGACTAAACTGACTACCAAGACTGATGGAAGAAATGTTAGTAAGAAGAAATTAGATAGAGGATATTTAGAGATGAAGGAAAACTTGCTTTCACAAATGCACATAAGTAGGTGAGAACCTTTATTTATTGTAGCAAAGTGGATGTAGAACATCATAGCATTGAAGGCCAGAGCTGGAACGCAACCCCTTTTGCAAAAGACAGACACATCGCACACAAGGAATGAGTGAAGCATCCTAGGGTGCATACATCAAGGGTCAAGGTATGTGCGGCGTTCACAAAGAGAATGTACTTATCACAGACACCCAATGATATAGTTGCCCTAGGTTGTGACAAACATTCCACAAATAGAAAACACAACAAAAAGGAAAGGGACCATGAACCAAGTCAAACAAACAGTCTGATCGTCATTGTCAAAAGTGGAAACCAAGAATGATCATGATGTCTGGTTTCAGGGAATGCGGTACCCCGTCGAAGACAGGACACAGTCTGGTTTTGAGTATACCACACCCTGTATAAGACCAATGATAATAGTGACAAGGACAAATGATATTGATGTTGATTGATTGACATGACAATTTTGATCAGTTTGAATGTCTGGTTTGATTGAAAAGTTCATCTGTTAATGCGTGTTTTCATTAAAGCACAATGTTTGATTGATTGTCATTGGATGTATGCTCAGTGATCTGTCTATGCACAAAGGGGACCATTTATTGACAAAATGAAAAATGCCAAAGAAATTGTTTTTGGATTTTGATGTTTTTCACTTTGTAGGAATTTCGAGTTTTTTACAAAAAAAAAATTTGTTCGTTTTTTAGGACTTTATTTGACTTTTTAGGGATTTTTTCAGGACATTATTTGATTTTTAGGGATTTTTTCAGGACATTATTTGATTTTTAGGGATTTTTTCAGGACATTATTTGATTTTTAGGGGTTTTTTCAGGACATTGTTTGATTTTTAGGGATCTTTTTCAGGACATTATATGATTTTTAGGGATTTTTTTCAGGACATTGTTTGATAAGAAAGCTCCAATCCGCATGCAGCAATAACTCCAGTAATTGATCATGACAAGGGGTGCGCACCCAATGAACATTTGAAAGACATATACAGCAACTAGGACCAAAACATATGCACAAGGACTAGAAACCTGAGTATGCACGACAATGATGTTGACCAATCACAGGCCTGGAATAGAACATTGGGTCAGGGCAAGGATAATCATGATAAACCTGCGAGGGGGGGAAAGTATAGCTAAGAGTCATGATAGATAACGGAGCAATAGTCTTTTACACATGGCGCCTGTTTGCCAAGTTTTCACCATGGTACTTGCCCAAAGTGCCTGTTTGCCAGGTTTTCACTAGAGGGCGAATTATTTTTCTTTACTTACTTTTTTTTTTCTTCTTTTCAATTTTTCACTTTTTTTATTTTTTTGTATTTTTGAGCTTTTGATTTTTTTGTATTTTTGAGCTTTTGATTTTTTTTTTGTATTTTTTTAGGATCATATTGAAGAACTACTGACAGAAAAACTATGCCCAGTACTTTCGAAGGTGCATGCTATTTACAAGATCTGACAGAGGTTCACCGTCTGGGGTTGCAAGCTGATATGCCCCCGAACCATAGGTTGCAGTAACTATGAAAGGCCCAACCCAATTAGGCTCAAATTTTCCTTTAATGATGTCAGTAGATTGTGTATTCTTTGAGTTCGCCTTTAGGACCAAGTCTCCCACTTCAAAGTGTTGCCCTTTGACCTTCTTATTATAAGAGCGACAGAGATGGTTTTGATATGCTTGCAAATGTGTCAGGGTTGTCTGATGTTTCTCATCTAACATCTCAAGCTGATGCAACCTAGAGACTCTGTGCATCTCATTATCAATCAAATGTTGCAGGGAAACACGTAAAGAGGGAATTTCCACTTCCAAGGGTAAAATGGCTTCCACACCATACACCAAGGAATAAGGTGTTGCACCAGTAGGTGTGCGGATGGAAGTGCGATAAGCCCATAGTGCTGGATTCAACTGTACATGCCAATCTCGACCAGTGTCATTGACAACCTTTTTCAAGATCTTAATGATGGTTTTATTTGATGCTTTGGCTTGACCATTACCTTGTGGATAGTAAGGACTAGAGAAACAGTGTTGGATGCAAAACTTTTCACAGAGTTCCTTGACATCTTTATTTTTGAATGGACGACCATTATCTGTGACTATTGCAAGGGGAACCCCATATCTACATATGATATAATTCAATAGAAACTTTGAAATTTGAACACCAGTGATATAGGCCATAGGGATAGCCTCGATCCATTTTGTAAAGTATTATGTAGCTGTGATGATGAATTTGTGTTCGTTTGCCGATGTCAGGTGAATCTTGCCAATAAGATCCAATCCCCATTGAGAAAAGGGCCATGGAGATATGACAGAGTGAAGTTCTTGGGCTGGTGCATGAATGTAATTTCTATGTATTTGACATTTGTAGCATTTCTTGACAAAATCATGAGCATCCTTTTCCATGGTGGGCCAATAATATCCAGCACGAACCAACTTTTTAGCTAGACTCAGACCATTGGAATGGCCCCCACATATACCATCATGAACCTCGCATAAATTCATTTGTGCCTCATCAGAATTCAAACACCTGAGGAGGGTGTGGTCAAAGGAATGATGGTAAAGGGTGTCTGCGATGATAACATATTTGGCAGTTTGGCGTATGAAGGCTCGGCATTGGTTAGAGGAAAGGTTAGGTGGTAAGGTTTGTGATTTCAAATAACGATAGATGTCATTGTACCATGGGGAATTAGGACCAACAAGAACACACATCACATCTGCTGTCAAAATTTCAAAGGAAGGCACTAGCAACTGTTCGACCAAAAATTCACATCTGTCCCTATTGTGGGGCATATTTAACATGGAAGCAATAGTAGCCATAGCATCTGCTGACTTGTTTTGGATTCTTGGAACTTGACTGAAATGGATATCAGTATATTTTGCCTTAAAAAAATCCACCATATGCTTGTAGGGAAGAAGCTTTTCATCTTTTGTTGCATAGTCATCATTGACTTGACGGATGACTAACTGGGAATCTCCATAGACTTGCAAATGTGTAATGTTCCATTGGATTGCTATTCTGAGTCCTGTGACCAAAGCTTCGTATTCTGCAATATTATTGGTGCAATGGAAAGTGATCCTATATGACTTTGAGATAACATCTCCTTGAGGGGTGACAAACAATATACCTACTCCTGAGCCATACTTTGTGTGAGATCCATCAAAGTATAATTGCCATTCCTTAGAAGAAGTAAGAGCAAATACTGATTCATCAGGGAAATCTGTCAACATTGGATGATCATCATGAATAGGTGCCTCTGCTATGATTTGTCCTTTTATTGCCTTTCTCTCAATGTACTCAATATCAAACTCACTTAGGATCATAACCCACTTTGCGAGGCAACCTGTCAAAGCTGCCCTGCTAAGCAAGTATTTCAAGGGATCAATTTTTGTGACTAGCAATGTTTGATGATTTAACATATAGTGTTGAAGCTTATGTGTTGCAAATACCACTGCTAAACATGCCTGTTCAATAGTTGAATAATTCAATTCATAGCCCACTAGTGTCCGACTGATATAATAAATAGCCAGTTCTTTGCCTTTCTCATCTTGTTGGGCTAAGAGAGCTCCCAGTGCCATTTCAGTTGCAAAGATATACAATATGAATGGCTTCCTTGCTATAGGAGGCATTAGAATAGGTGGCGACATCAGATAATCCTTGAGAGTTTGAAATGTTGATTGACACTGCTCAGTCCATTTAAAGGGGACACCTTTATGCAATAAATGTTGGAAGGGATGACATTTGTCTGCCAAGTGAGCTATAAACCGGCGGATTGACTGTAACTTCCCTTGCAAACTTCTTAGTTGATGGAGATTGGAAGGAGGAGGCATATCCATTATTGCTTTAACTTTTGCTAGGTCTACTTCTATGCCTCTATGAGAAACAATGTACCCTAATAATTTGCCATTTGTGACACCAAAGACACATTTCTTTGGGTTGAGTCTGAGCTTGTATGTTTCCATTCAATCAAAGATTGGGCCAAGGATGGCTAGATGACTATCTCTTGTGACGGATTTGCATAATAGGTCATCAACATAGTCTTCCATCAAAGTATGCATAAAATCATGGAAAATTATTGTCATAGCTCTTTGATATGTTGCTCCAGCATTTTTAAGGCCAAAGGGCATCATATTCCAGCAGTAGGTACCCCAAGCACATGTGAATGCAGTCTTATGTTGATCTTCAGGAGCAATGTAAATTTGATTATATCCGGAAAAACCATCCATCAATGATAGCATCTCATATCCGGCAATCATGTCAACTATGATGTCTATATTCGGTAGTGGAAAGTCATATTTAGGGCATGCTTTATTGAGATCCCTAAAATCCATACAGATTCTGATGCCCCCAGTTACTTTGCTAACTGGTACCAAATTTGAAATCCAATTTGCATAATCAATTGGTCTGATAAAGCCCACATCTAATAATTTTTTGAGTTCTACTTTGACTAAGAGAGCCACCTGGGGATGCATTTTTCTGAGTTTTTGTTTGACAAGCTTGGCATCTAGTTTTAATGGCAAGTGATGAAGGACTAATTCTGGATCAAGGGCAGGCATATCTGCATAAGACCATGCAAAACTGATCTTCTTCTCGAGAAAGAAATTGACAAAATCTATATTTTCTTGTTTTGATAGAGAAGCAGCGAAATGAATGACCTTAGGGTTGTCAGGTGTACCCAAATTTATCTCTTCGGTCATTTCCACAAGCAATGTTGATTTATCTTGACTTGATGAGGGTATGTCCAATCTTCCACCTTTGGGGGCCTCAGAGAGGTTTTCACCCGCAGGTACGTCTTTTATTTTTACTTTTCCATGGTCAGAGAGTGCCTTACGGTTTTCGCTCAAAAACCCATTCTCTTGATTTTTACTTTTTCTTTTTCTTTTTCATTTTTATGACTAGAAGATGGAGTTGACTCCCCAAAGTATGTTGTGGAATCTAAATCAATAGCAAACCCTGCCTTATGATCACCTCATGGTATGCCTTCCCGTAGTCCAAGGAATTCTGCAATGGCTTCGTCATTTTGAAAACAATCCAATTTGAATGGTTCTTGTTGGTCATGTTGGATAAGTTGTGGATAGACAAGGGGCATGTCATCATTGATTTCAAGGAGAGTTAGGGCCAAGATGGTAAGGATAAGAATTTCCATGGTATCACTATCTGAATTGCTTGTATCTGATTCGGAGGTTGGGTCCCAAAATGACTCTATCCAAGCATTAAGACACATTTTGGGAGGGGGAGTTATTTCATGTTTGTCTTCCATGGGCAAATCATCAGGGTCAAGGAAAACATTTTCAAGGGCATAGGAGCTAGAAGAAAAGGATCTCCACTCCCATTCATTGGAATCAGTTTCAAGTTGGATATCCTCGGGTGTTGTTTCATCATCAGAGTCACGCCCCTTTCCACACGTGGTCACTTTGGTAGATGAGGTTCCAATTCGCCATGGTACAAAACCTAACCCTAAAGTTGGATGTCGCATCTTAGGTATAATAGGTTCTAGTCTTCCTTTCTTGTCAGGGCCCAAACCACTATAGCCATCATATCCCTTTTTCTGCATTATAGTAAACCCTTTTCCATACCACTCTATTGGCAATTTGATAGGTGGTGTATCAGTTTGATCCTTATAAAGCCAATCTATTACATCATCATCCAAATTTTCCTTGTTAAGTTCACCCCATTTTGTAAATGTAGTGGGGGGCTGATATTGAATGACTGTCTTAGGTTCCTTTTGCAACAAATGTGGTTTGCCATGTGATTTTGGAGATATTGGTAAATTCCCAATGAGAAATGTTTGAGCCATTGAATACTCTCCGCATCCTTGGTCCTGTATCTTCAATTTTCCTTTGACAACATCTAACAACTTATTAGGATCCACATAATTATGTGAGTGGGCCTCTCTATTGACTAGGACTTGTTGCTGCGGGGAATCCTTTAGATTAGCACAAAATTGAAATGGATTATGATCTCCTGGAATTGTTATCTCAGTCCCATTGTAAGGATATTTTAAACACTGATGATAAGTAGATGGAACTGCTTTCATTGCATGGATCCACGGACGGCCAAGAATCATATTGTAAGGGAGATCAAGGTCTAGGATCTGCAGGAAAGTGTTTTCTATCACTGGACCTACTCTGATAGGCAATGAAATTACCCCTTTAGATGGGTGCTCAGCATCATCATATGCTTTGATTGTTATTCTTCTGGAAGAATCAATGTCATTTTCTATATAACCAAGACCAATGACTACTCTCAAGGTACAGATGTTAAGACCTACTCCACCATCTATCAAGACTTGTTGGATCTTGCAATTATGGACAAAGACTTTAAGATGTAAAGGATCATTATGAGGGAGCTTATCAGGGGAAATATCATTATCAGAAAAGGCAAGGTGTTGGGAAACAGTGAGATGTCCAATTCGGGCTTGAAACTGGTCAACATCAATGTCTGTCAGGATGGTGGACTCAGTTAAAGCTTTATCTAGGATTGTGCAATGCATAGGGGACATTTTCAACAACTCAAGAATTGATATTTGTGCAGGTGTCTTTCCCAAATGATCTAGGAGATTATATTGACTCGTAGGAGTTGATTTGGGAGGAATTGCAGGAGCTCCTTTCAGGACTATTTTGGATCGACGAGTGGTGACTGCGCAAGAAGGACCTTGTCCCTTTATTCTTATGGTGGAAACATACTCATTTGACGCTCGAAAACAATTGATGACATTGTTATAACCAATATTTGCATAATTAAGATTTGTTGTTTGGGTAGAGTTTGAAGAAGATGCTTTGCCCTTGTCATGATCAAGCAAAGGAGTTTTTAAAATTGTATGATCAGTGTTAGAGGTCGCGTTGGGTGGGTCTACCTCAATTACCCCTTGATCTAACAAGTCTTGAATCATATGTTTCAATTGAAAACACGATGCGGTTTTGACTGATGGTATTCACAATATGCATTATCATTCCACCAATGCGGCTTTACCAATGGTTCTTCCTTGACATCTGGTAACTTGATAGAATTTACTTGTATCAATTGTTTCATTACTGATTCAATAGGCTCTCCCAATGGCGTAAACTATTGAGGAGGCCCATCCCTTGATCTGAAAGGTTTTCGTTGCTGGTTTTGTTGCTGACCTTGTTGTTGATTATACTGTTGGTATTGCGGCTGTTGAATAACATTGCTTGCTTGTGTCTAATTTTGTTACATACCTGACATATTAGGAGTACTCAATTTCTTTATCATGAACTTGGGTTGATTTGCATTCACTACTCTTGCGTCGACAACTCCACCATTAGTGACATTCTTGTTTTTGTACCAAAATCTATTTTTGTCCCTTGAATTGTTTGTGTTGTCACTGTCTTTGTTGAGCTTAATGAGTCCCTTAAATACAAGAGCATTTTCAATGTTCATCCCTTTCTTAATGAGCTTCTCAATGGTACTAGGACTCTTTAGTTTGAGCTCATACATCATTTCTAGGACCAAATTTTGAATAAATAAGTTCACTTGTTGTTCTTCAGGTATATCTAGGGAAGAACGATTGTACAAGCTTCGCCATCTTTGTAAGAAAGTCACTAATGGTTCACCTTGCTTTTGTTTTGTGTTACATAAATCTGACATGGTCACTTCATTGTCAATGTTGAATGCGAAGTGGGATATAAACTTTTGAGCCAATTCTGACCATGTCTTTATGTTCCCTGGCAAATGCGAATACCAATCCATGGCTTGTCCTATGAAAATTCATGCGAATAAGCACATCAAATATGTTTCCTCATAGCTCACTTCAGTACATGTTGCAAAAAATGCTCGAATATGGTCTTTTGGATTGTCGTTCCCTTTATATTTCTCAAAATTAGGTGCCTCAAAATGCTTAGGAAAGGGAAGCATGTACAAGCTCTTGTCAAATGGATTAGGACATAAATCTTGATCTATATATAATTTCTTTGTCCCTTTGGTTTGCAATGCGTCGATTTGTCATTGCAACTTCTCAAGCTATTGTGCAATTGTGTCAGATAGCGAAGATTTTGGAAGTTCATCATTCATTATTGGGTGTACTCTTTGTCGATACATCGTTCTCTCCATTGGTTGTTGATGCTCTAAAATTGTTGTCTTTGGTGTCTATGGCATATAAAGTTCTTGATACAGCTCTTGTTGCTGTGGTTGTGCCATGCCTTGACATTGACCCTTTTGTTGTGCTTCTTGTGATGGGATCATCATTTGTAGCCTTGGTTGATATTGTAATTGAGGTTGTTGTTGATATTGCATGGACATCAGTTGTGGTTGTGATGTATGATAACTTGTTTTTCCTGGCACATGTTGTTGTTGATCCTAACGAATCAGAATTTGCTAACTTTGTGCCAACTGTTGTTGTCCTGATGTAGATCCCATCATTTGCAAAAAACTTTGTTTGGGAGGTTTCTGTTGCTTCTCCTTTAGATGGGGTATGGCACTTGCATTGACTTGATGTGTTGTTTGTCCAATCCATTGTGGTGGTTGCAAGTTTGAATTGACTTGTAATGGTGCAGAAGACACTACAACTTGTTGTTGAATGCGATATTGTTGTTGTTGTGCATTGCTTGTTTGCGCATTTGATTGTGCCTTTTGTGCATTCCTCAATTGTTGCAACACTTGTTGTTGGTGTACACCACTATTTGTGGCTTTTTGTGTTACCACAATCAAAGGATCTGTCACAATATTTTGCATAACGGGTACTTGAGTATTTTCCAAACGTATTGAACTTGATGGGACATATGAACTTTGTTGCATTGTAGAATTGTTTGAACATCCGTAAGATCAAGCATTCCAGTCGTAAAGCTTTCTTGCATCTTAGAGTTTGTTCCACTTTTAGGTATTCGAGGAATCACTTCTTGTTGAGGGACACCTGTCAACATTTGTGTGGCCATCATTTGATCTTGTGTTAAAGGTGTTGCATTAAACAATGAATTATTTATTGTTTCGAATGTTGACTTTTGTGGGATAGTCACTGTCAAAGTTTGTGAAGAGCGCTTACTCAACAATGTGTGTTGAGGTTCTTGCTACACATTTTCTTCATTTGGATGTGGAGAGAAACTTAACAGATCACCGCCTTGTTGTTTTTGCACATTAGTTTGCTCATTTGAGGAGGTCAAATTACTCATCATATCAAGATATTTTTGTGGAAACATCTTAAAGACCTTGTTCAAGAATTTATCCATCTTTTTTGTCAACTTCAGATCTTTAAGGAGCATATCAACATCATCGGAAGCATCATAATTTGATGAAGAATCTAGTAAAACATTTGGATTTATTTCTTGTTGAATGTCTTGATCTGACCCAAATCCTTGTGAAAGAGTTTGTTCCTCATGTAATGTTTGAGTTTGAATTTCATGTTGTAGGTTCAGTTGATTCCTGTCAAAAGGTACATTTTCTCTTGGCGTTGGTGGAACACTCCCATATCCTGGTTTCATGGGTATAAACACTGGCTCATATAATGGAGGTGGTCCAAGTTGAACCATTCCATATTGTGGTAATGATGTGTTTGATGAACCTTGAATTTGTAATGTTTGACTAGGTTGAAACTGTGAGTTTGATACATTGTCAATGGGTTGATATGTTGGTTCGCCCATCTTCTTAGATTTTGACCTTGTTTCAACAGGCATGTCACTATGCAAATGCAATATCTTTGGGATTTTTTTTTTTGATTTTAAAAGGATGATGTATGATATGCAAATAAATGCAACCTAAATAGATGAAAATGCAATCTATGGCAAGAATGCAACCTATGTTTTTGTTGTTTTTCAATATTTGGACAAACTTTTTGGAATGCAAACCTAAAGACTCAACCTTGGGAAGTTGAAATGAAGCCAAGACCTTAAAGGACAAAGGACCAAATGACAATAGGATAAATTTACAATGTCTCACCTATATGCTTGGATCCTAAGCTAGGTTTGACAAAAATGATATTAATGAAAGGACAAATTTTAGACAAGGTCAAGACTCCCTAACAACAACTTAGGGTATCATCCAAAGTTTTGATTTTTTTAAGTTTGACAAACCAAATTTTTTAGACTAAATGCAAGAAGGCAATGATTATGACAATGACTTAGGATATGACATGAAAATGATCTAAGGATATGATATGACAAGATGAAGCCAAGACAAGATGACAATACAATGATAAGGATATGTGAAGACCAATGACTTGGAATATGCAAAATGTAGCCTAGGCAAGACCTAATTTTAGCATGACAAGGATAAATCACGAATGTCACCTAAATGGAAATCTAGCTTGAATATGACAATGAAATGCAAACTTAGGGAAATAATTTTGAACCTAAGTGCAAAATGAGGATGCTTGCAATGAAAAGGACTAAAATGAAGGGAGATGACAATATGTCCTAGGACCTAAGTTGGACCATGCAAAACCTAGCCTAAAGTGACATGAATTTTGAAACAAAGACATTCAATGTTTCGACAAGCCATGTTCAAATGTTGGATGAATACTTGGACAAATTTGGACTTTTTTTTGGATTTTGTTTTGAATTGAAGGTTGTTGATTTTGAAAACCCAAGTTGATTATGAGCACTTTTGAAAGTTTTTTTTTTTTTTATTTAACCTTTGACAATCACGGAAGACAAAATGTTTGTTTGACTTTGAATCAAGACAATCAAGCACATTCACAACAAATCCTATGGCTGGCAAGGGCAATATCTGTTGAATCCTCTAACCATAAAATACAACACTCAGCCGGATAGCTAGACGCTTGGTAGCACTAGCTCCCCCTTATAGTGCACTCACTTCTTGGGCATACCAAGCTTCAAGTTCAAGGGGCATCACTTCCCAAGAACTTGCTATCTCTAACTAAGGAGTACATGAGAGGTGTCTTCGGCATGTGTGTATCACAACACCTAAGCTAACAGATAGAAGGATTTTGGCATCTAAAAACAAGAGATTCTAGTAAGGGCATCCATTCGGGTGGGTATTGATCCGCTGAATAAATCATCGCAATACCATTCCAGCACCAATTGTTTACAACTTTCGTTGCATCCATAGTTATTTAGAGTGGTTCGGAAGAGCTTGGATTTAGCCCGTCACCACTTTGGGTCGTTCCCTCTCACCAATGCCTGTGCGAAGTGCCAGGCAAATCGGGAGGCAGGCCCAATTCTAAGGGTTAAAACATGCAATCAAATTAAAAACAGACAAAGCATGCATGGTGTTCATTGACCTTTAAGAAATGAAATGTGCAACTACTTTAAAAATTGCAAGCAAGATGTTTTAATGAGAGCCTTTGACTGCGTCCTGCATAAGATTCGTTAGTAGTTGCATTTTTAGTCTTCATCGCACATAACGCCAAGATGTTGCACAGAGAATTAGTACCAAAGAAAAACTAGAATGCAAGAAATAGAATGAAAACAAATAAATTTGCAAGCAAAAACAACTGATTTTACTTTTGTTTCTGTCCATGCACAGGCACAAAATGCCTCAACATAGGCACAAAATGCCTCAACATAGGCACAGAATGCCTCAACACAGGCACATAACCCATCTACACAGGAGCAGAACCCATCTACATAGGCACAGAATGCCTCAACACAGGCACAAAAGTGTCCAGAAAGCTCTGAGTCACTCTGTTTCTTGAGTTTTTTCACCTGCAAACAGCTCAAAAGCACTCAAAATATGGTTAAGGGGTTGGTTCACATCAGGTTCACCAAAAAATGTAACTAGGAAAATGGAATGCATCAAAGCAATATTAAACTAGCTCAACCACAAAAACTAGATTGCAATTATAAGAAATCCTAATACATTCAATAAAGGCATGAAGATGAAATACTAAAATAAAATGCAAACCAAAGCCTGTATCTCCTTCATTGTTCCTCCATTGTTCTTCTTTCACCTTCAAATTTGATGTGGATCTCACCTACAAGTGCAAAATGCAAGTGGAAAGCAAGTTGTTGATGAAATTCGTAGTATAAGGTTACTCGAAAATGTGATTGATCCCCTTTTCATTGAAGAAAATCATCCAATTTATAGACAAATTGGAGAGAGGACAAGATTAGCATGAAGAGATTTGAAAGGAAATTCAAATCAAGAATGACAAACTATGACAAATGTATGACAATTTCTATGCAAGATTTATGACAAATTATGACAAGATTGAAATACCATTCCCATGATAAAAGGGAAGAGAGAAAATAGCCTCCATGATTGCAACAAATGGAAGCATAAACATAGGAGAAAATGAGGGAATGAAATTAGGGGAAATATTAGAAAAATTAAAGAAAATAGGAGAAATAGAAATTAGGTGAATTAATTAATAGGTTTTCATCCATTAATTAATTCATGAAAGAGACCTAGGACTAAATAAATGGATTTATTTAACCCACAAAGAAGAAGAAAAGGATTAAATGAACAAATCATAAAACCCTAGAAATAAGAGGACAAGGAATTAGGTCAAGACAATAAGAAATTAATGTAGGTTCGATCATGATTCTGATTGACAAAGGACCAATGTTGATAAATGATTGAGATTGGTTGACAAAAATCAATGACAAATTGACCAAGATTGACAAGGAGATCAAATTGATAGGTGCCAATTGACGAGGAACAATGACTAATCGATCCAAATTGACATGATTGAAAAGGACAAGGATCGATGATGAATCAATCGCAAAATGACAAGATTGACAAGGACAAGGATCGATGATGAATCGATCGCAAAATGACAAGATTGACAAGAGGACAAGGATCGATGACGAATCGATTGCAAAATGACAAGATTGACAAGAGGACAAAACCCTAATTCTATCATCGATTAGGATTGATAATGTCCAAAATGATGATAAATGAGCACGCACCATGATGCGACAGGATAAGATCGACCAAAATCATGACTGAAGATTGCTGTCGACAAGACCTAATTCGAAAGTGATGAAAATTAGGAATGAAGAAGAAGAACTCGATGCTCGCAAATGATAAAGACCAAGTGCGCAACATAGAAGAAATGTTAATGCAACACAAGAACCCTAAAATAAGGCAATGCACAAATGTTAAAGTATGACTCCACAAGCGTTGACCATTTTTAGACGTCTACAGCGTTCACAAAAACCTAGCTTCACCTTCAAATGATGTCTTCATGTATAGCTCTGCTTAATCTCACAACCTTCTCACAATTCTTTTTCGCATTCCACATTCGATCTTACAAATAAGATCTTACATTTATACCATAACCTAAGACCAATTTTAGTAGGTCGGCTCTACAAGATATTACAATAAAAACATTTTACAAACAATATAATATCTGATGCAATAACTAATTAAACATGTCGGCTTAAAGCATTTACAACAATAATTAATCATCTCCAAAGTGTGCCATGCTGATCCGAAAAAGATAAACCTGTCGGTGTAACCCTAGGTAACCCTGGACCTATTTGCCGGTAAAAGCAAATATGCAAATATGAATATACCAATGATTAATTCTTCAAAACAAAGTGTCCAAACTATGTCTTCGACATTACCAAGTGTCTTACATATCATTCCAAGTGCCGATGATCATTATATCCTATCGGTGAACCATATACCAGTAACTGTGCAGTAGTTACCTGCTTGCCGGTGAATGTTGTTGGATCTCCAAAGTGCTAGTGTTTTAGTAGGTGTTGACATCAATGACAAAACCATACCAAAATACCAACAGTCTCCCCCTTTGGCATTGATGGCAACACAAGATGGAAAAACCATCAAAGTGCCAAAATAGAAATGCCAACAACCAACAATCTCCAAAAAGATCATAACCAGAATACAGAGAGTAATAGTCTCTCCCAAACAAAAATCTCTCCCCCTGGGAGCAACATGTGTTATTTAAAAGATAATGTGTTTTTCCATAGATATCTCTCCCCCTTTGACATCAAATGCCAAATTTACAATAACAAAATTAAGTTCATATACGAAATACCAATCAATTCAATATACCAACTACTCCCCCTGAGAAGTAGCTTCCTCATCAAAGATCAGAGTAAAAGATTTCTCTGTAAATTTTGTCGGTTGATGACAATCATCAATTGTTTAAGTCTCTACCGGTGGTGGTATGACTCCAAGCTAATCTCTGAGATTTTCAAAAGTCTCCTTAGGCAAAGGTTTTGTTAAAATATCTGCAAGTTGTTCTTTAGTATTCACATAAACTAGTTTTATCTCTTTTTCTTCAACTTTTTCCCTTAGAAAATTCAGTTTGATAGAAACATGTTTTGTTTTAGAATATAATACCGGATTCTTAGATATATCAATTGTTGCAGTGTTATCACAATATATTGTAATAGGTTCCTTGCATTTTACCTTTATGTCTTTCAACATTTGTTTAAGCCATAGTACCTATGTACAGTTAGTTGCTGCTACAACATATTCTGATTCTACTATTGATAAAGATGTACAACTCTGTTTCTTACTCAACAAAGAAACTAATCTCTTTCCAAGAAAGAATGCTCCGCCGGTGGTGCTTTTTCTATCATCCACATCTCCTACCCAATTTGCATCTGTGTATGCACATAGATCAAAATTTTCATCTCTGGGATACCATAATCCAAGATTTGCAGTGCCTTGTAAGTATCGGAAAATCCTTTTTACTGTTGATTCATGATTTTCTCTAGGATTACTTTGAAATCTAGAAAGAATACATACTGCATTCATAATATGAGGTCTGGTTTGTGTGAAATACAGTAAACCTCCTATCATAGATTTGTATCTAGTTGGATTAACAGGTGTAGATTCATCCCTTTGAGATAATTTGTCATTTGTAGTCATAGGTGTGCTTACCGGTTTAGAGTTCTCCACCCAAATTTCTTTAGTAACTCTTTCAAGTACTTGGATTGACTCAAAAATATACCTTTTTCAGTCTGTGAAATCTGCAATCCTAAAAATAAGTTTATTTCTCCAATCATAGACATTTCAAATTCTTGCTGCATTTTAATAGAAAATTCCTTACATAATCCATCTTCTCCTCCAAAGATTATATCATCAATGAATACTTCTATAATCAAGATATCATCATTAGTTATTTTGTAATATAAATTGTTGTCTGCATTTCTTTTAGTAAAACCAATCTTTAAAAGATACTTATCCAACCTTGCATACCAAGCTCTTGGGGCTTGTTTCAATCCATACAGAGCTTTTCTTAACCTGCAAACCATATCATTGTCATCTGTCAAAGAAAATCCATCAGGTTTTTCAATGTATACTTCCTCTTCAAGATCTCCATTCAAAAATGCACATTTAATATCCATTTGATAAACTTTGTAGTTCTTGTGTGCTGCAAAAGCTAAGAATAATCTGACTGCCTCAATTCTAGCTACTGGTGAAAAGGTTTCATTGTAATCAACTCCTTCTTTCTGAGAATATCCCTTACACAGTAGTCTTGCTTTATTTCTGACAACCTTACCATCTTCATTAAGTTTGTTTCTGAATACCCATTTTGTTCCAATTACATTTTTATCTTTAGGTGGAGGAACTAATGTCCAAGTATTATTTTTCTCAATTTGTTCTAATTCTTCTTCCATAGCTTTAATCCAAAATTTATCTTCACATGCCTCATTAACAGATGATGGTTCAATTTGAGAAATAAGACATACCTCTTCATTTGTCAATCTTCCTCTTGTCATAACTCCTTTAAATTTGTTTCCAATTATCTGATTTTCAGAATGATTCAATCTTACATACCGGGGTGTCTTAGTTTGTTGTTGTTCTTCAATTACTATGGAATCCTCTGATGGTACCGGGGTAACTGGATCTTCATTCTGTACCGGTGGATTTAGTGTAGGTTCATTTGTCACAATTTTTGTTGCCAGTTCAGAGTCTATATACCTTGAAGTTCCTCTGAATTGTTCATCAATTTTTACATTTGTACTCTCATCAATTTTTACATTTGTACTCTCAACAATTTTCTGCAATCTCCTGTTAAAAAATCTATATGCCTTGCTCTTAGATGAATAACCAAGAAATATTCCTTCATCACTTCTAGGATCATATTTGTCAATATACTCATCTCTTCTAATATAACATTTACTTCCAAAAATTCTGAAATACTTAAGAGTAGGAGTATTACCAAACCATAGTTCATGAGGGGTCTTACCGGTTTCACCTTTGATGTGAACTTTGTTGAATGTATAGACCGTTGTGCTGACTGCTTCTCTCCAATATACATGTGGTAAATTTTCTTCAGATGACATACTTCTTGCTGCATCCAAGATAGTTCTATTTTTCCTTTCAAAAACTCCATTATGTTGTGGTGTCCGAGGTGTTGATAGTTGTCTTCTCATTCCATTCACTTCACAGAATGTATTAAAGTCCTGAGATGTGAATTCTCCTCCTTGATCTGATCTTAAACATTTGATTTTCTTACCGGTTTTATTTTCAACCATTACTTTGAATAGTTTGAACTTTCCAAGTGCTTCTAATTTTTCTCTGAGAAAAGTAACCCAACACATTCTAGAATAATCATCAATAATTAGCATGAAATATCTATCACCTTGTAAGCTTTTAGTTCTAGTTGGACCACATAAATCAATGTGAATCAAATCAAGAGCATTATTGGATTTTTCTGGAATACTTTTGAAACTAGCTCTAACTTGTTTTCCAAATTGACATTCCTTACAAATTGTATTCTGCGGTTTGACAATTTTAGGTAGATCTCTAACTACCTTAGAAGTACTGATATTTACCATGCAATCAAAGTTTACATGACAGAGTCTCTTATGCCATAACCAACTTTCATCTATATGTGCAATCAAGCATGCCTTTTCACTGTTATTCAAATGAAAGATATTGCCTCTAGTCTGATTACCGGTTGCGATTTCTAAACCAGTTCTATTCATGATTTTGCATTTTCCATTTTTAAATTGTAACTGAAATCCTTTCTCAACTAATTGACCAACACTCAAAAGCTTATGCTTTAATCCTTCAACATAGTAGACATTGTCAGTGTTATTCTTACCATCAAGAGATATTGTACCCTTACCTTTGATTAAACAGGCTTTGTCATCTCCAAATCTTACTAAAACTCCATCGTATTCTTGAAAGTTCAATAATTTACCTTTGTCTCCTGTCATATGATGTGAGCATCCTGAGTCAATGATCCATTCATCCTTTACTTCAACTTTAGCTGATAGGGCTTGTTCTACCGGTTGAGCAGTAGGTGTCGGTTGATCTTCTGTTATAGCAACAAAAACCCATCCATTGTCTGTTGGATCCTCATCAGAATCATCAGTCACACCTTCATCAGCAATGTAACAAGATTTGTCTTTGTTCTTCTTAAATCTGTATCTCTGATATTCAGGATTAGGCTTGTATGTTCTTCTAGCTTCTTCTCTTAGTCTAGCATGTCTATCAGGGCATCTCGAAGCCATATGACCAATATTATTGCAGTTAAAATATTTAAAGGGTTCTTTACCTTCATACTTACTTCCAACTGGACCTTTAGGCATTTTCCTTGCAAATAGTGCTTCAAGTTCTTCAAGCTCTTCATTCTCCTTCCTAGTTTCTTTAAGTTCTCTTGCATAAAAGGCTTTCCAATCTGATTTGTCAAATGATGGAGCAGATGATGTTGATGCTTTAAAGGCCAAATCTGTCTTTATAGTAGCAACAAGACCAAATTCCTCAATTTCAAAAGCAGAAAGTTTTCCAATCAATGTATCCCTAGTTACTGATGTATTAGGCATTGTTCTCAACTCATTTATAGCAGTAACCTTCATTTTATATGCCGGTGGCAATCCTCTTAAGATTTTTGAAACAATTTCATCCTCACTTAAGGTTCCTCCACAACATTTAATACCTAAAACAATTTCATTTACTCTTTCCATAAAAGCAGAAATCCTTTCATCTTCTTCCATTTTCAGATGTTCATAACTGACTCGAAAGCTTTCAAGTTTTGCAATTTTGACTGTGGAATCTCCTTCATTCAGTGTTTCCAATTGATCCCAAATAGCTTTAGGAGTAGACCTATCTGATAATCCCATGAGTTGTTGATCTGATAATGCGCTCAAAAGTGCTTCTCTTGCTTTGCAATCATTCTCCTCATCTTTAGCTAAGGTAGTTGAACTAGTCCGACCAACTATAGCAGCAATATAACCTTTCTTTGTAACTTCCCAGATGTCTTTACCAATGCAATTCAGATGTGTCTCCATTCTGATCTTCCATATCCCATAGTTGGTTCCATCAAGTTTAGGACTATCCTTCCTGAAATAATTAGTGGACATTGGATCTCCTCAAGTTGTTAAACTTCTGTAAAAGAGGACTAAGCTTTGATACCAATTGTTAGGTCCCGGAGACAACTGAGAGGGGGGGGTGAATCAGTTGTCAAATAAATTCAAACCAAAAACAACTTAACCAACTTAATGCTTAATACCGGTAAACTAGTTAAGTATGCCGGTAGACAGTGTTAACAGTTAATTGCTATACCAGTAAAGATTAATGCATGAAACATAAACATAAAGTCATCCACAACACATAACACCAATATTCGTATGTGGAAACCCTGTAAGAGTAAAAAACCATGGTGGGAAACCTTACCCACAATCAAATGATACTACTGCAGATAGTAAGTGTACATAAATGGGGTCTGCACATACAGAAAGGCCAAAATCCTAGAGCTCACTGCTCAATCACAAAAAGGGAGTCACACTGACTACAGTTGGATGGTTAAATCCAATAAGAATGTACTGCACAAAATAGCATCTTCATATGTTGGATTCAGTACTGGTGTAATGCTGATATGCTTTCACAAAAACCTAGCTTCACTTTCAAATGATGTCTTCGTGTATAGCTCTACTTAATCTCGCATATACCTTCTCACAATTCTTTTTTGCATTCCACATTCGATCTTACAAATAAGATCTTACATTTATACCATAACCTAAGACCAATTTTAGTAGGTCGGCTCTACAAGATATTACAATAAAAACATTTTACAAACAATATAATATCCGATGCAATAACTGATTAAACATGTCAGATTAAAGCATTTACCTAATTAATCAGTGTGCCATGCTGATCTCGAAAAGATAAACCTGTCGGTGTAACCCTGGACCTATTTGCCGGTAAAAGAAAATATGCAAATATGAATATACCAATGATTAATTCTTCAAAACAAAGTGTCCAAATGATGTCTTCGACATTACCAAGTGTCTTCCATATCATCCAAGTGTCGGTGATCATTATATCCTGCTAGTGAACCATATACCAGTAACTGTGCAGTAGTTACTTGCTTGCCGGTGAATGCTGCTGCATCTCCAAAGTGCTAGTGTTTTAGTAGGTGTTGACATCAATGACAAAACCATACCAAAATACCAACAAGTTTATCCCTTTAACCCTGATTAATTTATTTAGAGTGTTTAGTTCCATTTTAATCCTTTCTTTTACAATTAAATATTATTAAAAAATTGTATTATTGTTCCAAATTTTGTGGATATTTAGGACTACAAAATTTTTACTAGACCACGCATCTTGGTACTTCTTACTTTTAGAAGCTCACTCCTCTAATGTTTGATAAGATAGATATGAATGATTGACCTTAAACTACATGTTTTTAAAGATGAAGGCGCATTTGGCGTTTAGATGATCTTCCATGACCAAGTCAAAGGAAAGTGATATAAACCTATTTTAAAAATTATATTATCATTATACTCAAGCCATTTGGAAAATATAAAAAAATATATCCAATCTCTTAACTATTTTTCTCAAACCTAGCATTTTGTTTGCCCATGTGAGTGCTCCATTCCTAGAACTAATAGATAAAGAGTGTATTCATGTAGATAAATGAATTAAAATCAATTTGTGATAGTAAACATTCACATAGCATGTATAATTTATTTATTTATGATGGACTTTTAAATGCAATAAATTATCTCCTATAGTTATCTCCTAAAGGTGAGGCAATTAGGTCCATATATGATGAAAATCAAAATAAATAGTTTGAAGATAATATTAGTTACCTAAAGGATATTCCACTTGATTATTTGGTATATCATAACTATTTTGACAAATTTTGAAACCATTAGAGGTACCTTTTACTTCTGTAGATGAGGCATTCATTCATGTTGAAGTTGTGATAGCTTATTTGCCTCTTTATAGACAACAAATTATCCATACGAATTATCATATATACTTGTAACCTCCATCCCAAACCACCTATTTCACTCTTCTTCCTTTGTGTACCTCTTTTATTCTTCCATTACCTCTTTGCTTACCTAAATTCAATCCAAAATATAGTGTATATAGCATCAAAAAAATTCCATATTTGATTAATATTATCCACAACATATCGAAAAGAAAAATACCACACTTACTGTGTCATCAACCAAAAATAATTTACTTACATATTCAAAGAGTTCAATAATGGAGAAACATCCATGCAGTGCTCTACACATGTCCTCGAAGGTTCAAGAAATACTTATCCTCTATTGGTCCAAACTTTAAATCACTTTCTATGCATGAAAATAATTGCAACCATACACAATTTCCCACCCAATAGATTCTCTCAAACTATTTAACTAACTTAACATAGGGTCAAGGAAAAGCGGGCCAAAATAGGAATCCAAGTGTCTTAAAAGCCTTCAAGACCATAGAGGTGAGGATTGAATTTCTTTCTTTAGTGGTATCTTTCTCTAGATTAATTAGTTGGGGATTATATTAGGACCTTTTCCTAATTAAAAAAAATATATAAAGATTACATCCCTAAATATTGCATTCATAATTGAATAAATTTCTGCAATGTTGAGACTAAATTCATACATATATAAATTTTAATTCACACTCAAATAATAATTAAATAAAATAAGCATTTGTAAAGAAAAGATTTAGTCATTCGATGTTACATATTATCTGACGGAAAGATCCTAGACGATTCTTGGAGAAAGGAAACATCATTGATAATCATTTTTTGCAAATAATACTGAATCAAATAAATAATAAATGTTTAATGCATTTTTTAAAAATAGAACTCGTTCAATGCTTTCATTCACCGACAGCAAAGTCATTTGACCCACATCATCTCTCGCCATCGGAATTCCAACGACAACTAATGAAACATCCGACAAGGATGTTGTATATCTGACCTCACTTCCATGTCGAACGGTCGTCGAGGAGAAATCATAACATCCGTCGAAAATCCGACGGAATACGCCAATATTTGTGGTGAGGGGTGCAAATATAGCCGCCGTCGGATGAGTTCATTACATTGTTGGATGACCGACGCAAATGGTATCGTCGGGAAGCCCAACGATGATTTTTTGATGGTAAAGTTGGTCGAAAGTCCGACGTGTGGTCGTCGCAAATCCGACAATTAGCTGTCGGAAATTAGACCCAAATGTACTAGTGATTTATAGATTTTTGAGTGTATAAGCCTAGGTGGCAAAGATCAATGGTCATGATTAAATCTTAGTTTTTGGATGGGTATGAGAAAGAACCTAAAGGTTGAGATGTGATAGATAAAGGTGGAAGATGTCCCTCCTATACCTACAGGATAGAGGAAAAGATGGAAGGAGAAGCCAAGTGTCAGAAGGCTCACCTTGACTGAGGAAAAGACTTAGAGAATCTAATATTGGTTGGAGAATATTTAGGAATGGAGGGACAAGTGGAGAAGGACTCAGGTTAGGTGGACAAAACCTCCTCCAAGAATATAGGAGTGTTGGAGAAAAAATAGGGAGATTTAAAAGATTATGTGCACGTATATATTTTATTCATGAATATGGAAGTTGGAGGTAAGTGGCTCATAAATGATTTACTTTTATTGATTTAAATTAGCCACATGATGGATGAGTTGGCAAAGGTGGAGATGATGTGGAGATGAGGTGAGCTGGAAAGTGGTAATTAAATAATTATGAAATTACTTAATAATGGAACTATAGGATAGTGAATAGTGCACAAATATGATAAGGGTTGATAATTAAATATTAAATATTTAGTTATTGGCTTAGAAGAAAGATGGATAATGAATTAATTAATTAAATATTTCAACTCAATTAATTAATACAAGAATATTAAAGACTAATGAATTAAATAAATTAACCTTTTCAAATTAATTATTAAATAGAAGAATAATCATTAAATAAATATAAAATATTTATTTAATTGCTCATAGCCAATTTTATGTGCATACAATAATCAAAAACAAAAATAGCAATTTTTCTCTATTCAAAACAATCTATTTCATTGTATTTTTATCAAAATGCTATTGCCTCTTCTTTTTGTTTTGGGCAAGAGCTTGCAATATGGCATAGTATTCAATGCATCTTTTACTCTACCTATGAACCTTAACAAAGTTATGAGAAAATCTGCAAAATAAAAAAGATAATATATTCTGATGTTGTGGAAATGGGGACAAGGCAACAACAAAGTTCTATGTTAATAAGTTAGTTTCAACCATAAAACCAAAACAAAGAACTAAAAAGCTTTCCAAACATATCAAAAGAGATTTCAAAAAGCATGAAAGAAACTTTTAACAAAACAAAAGAAAGGAGAAGAACCTCCCTAAGATACTTCCATGATACCTTTTGATGCTTCTCCCTTGTTTCTCCCTCTCCATGTCCCAAATGAGTGTAGATCTCAGTTTTTAGCACTATCCATGGATGCCATATGGAGATTCAAGATGGTTGTAGATGATAAACAAATACTTATGCAAGTGTAGATAGTGATGCTATGAGAAAGCTCTATGCTAATACCAGTATAGTAACAATACTCTAATGCTTCCTCCTTTGCTTGAGGAGAAGGGTTCTATTTATAAAAGAAATGGGGAAATGAAGGGTTAAGATTGAGCAATCTTAACATGGGTTAGGATTGAAAGATATTCAATCCATGTGGGAATCTCAACCCAATCCCATGTTGACAAGTGTCACCATGAGGAGGTTTGAGAGGAGAGATAAGGAGCATTAAATGCTTGATGGGACATGATGGTTACCCTGGGGGGTTGGGTTAGGGTTAGGTTAATTGATATTTCTTTTATCCAAGGGATAAATGAATGTGCAAGGGTTAAATGGTTACGTTAGTCAAAGAAATAAGTACTTTGAAGAGACCCATGAGTCAAAAGGATGGTTAAGTTAGAGGAAAGTCTCTAACCAAAGGTAAAAGGTGAGTTAACCATAGATGGTTATGTAAGAGTCTTTAATAGTTTGGAAGAGTTTAGAGGTTAGCCATTTGAAGACATAAAGCCTTTAGTGGTTATTGAAGACTTTGGAGGTTTTTGAGAAGTGACTTCCTTTTATTTAGGAATGTGACAATGATTAGGATAAGATTAGGCTAATTAGAAGGAGTTAGAAGAATCTAGAAGGGATTTAGGCATGCAAGTGGGGGGAATTTTGGGATTTTCAATTAAAATAAAATCATTTATTTCAATTAAATGGTGTAATTTGCATTTGGATAGATATTTAAATAAATATTAATTTATTTAAATAAATCTTAATTTATTTAAATAAATCTTAATTTATTTAAATGAGAAAAAGGGGGATAAAGCATTAAATGCTTGAAGACTTTGAGGGAAACCATTAAAGTCTTAAGAAGACTCTAGAAAGAATCCATTAAGTTTGAAGACCTTAAGGGAAACCATTAAAGGTTTGAGAAGACTCTAGAAGGAAGTCATTAAGCTTGAAGACTTTAAGGAAAACCATTAAAGGCTTGAGAAGACTCTAGAAGGAATCCATTAAGTTTGAAGGCTTTAAGGGAAGCAATTAAAGGTTTCAAGTGGGTGAGAATAAATAGGAATAATTTATTTATTTAAAATAGTTGTGCAACTTGCATTTGTAGGAAAATGCAAGTGGGTGGAGGATAAAGGTGATTTAAATTTATTTAAATGTGAGAGATGGGATTTTGGGGATTTAAATAAATTAGAGAAGATTTAATTAAACAAATATGATTTATCTATTTAATTAATGGTCTGAATTTGGTAAAGTGAATCAAATCAAATAAATTTAATAATTTATTTAATTAAATAGGAGAAGAGGGTTAATATGAATTAAATATTAATTTAATTAATTGTTGATCGATGGTTAATAAAATCAAATAAATACTAAGTATTCATTTAATTAAGTAGACAGATTTGGGTGTCTACATATCCTACTATGAATTAAATAAATATATACATTATTCATAAATAGTTGATTGAGAGAACGTATTTACGCATTCAAAGAAAGAAACCATCTATAGATTATGCTATTGAAATTCAATCATCTATAATTGTAAGATTAAATCCATGCACATGGAGTGTAAATCAATAGCTTATAATAGATTCTTTCAAACATGATAATATTCTTGAAACGTTTAGAATAATATCTATATAACATGTGTTCATAAATATGAATGAAAATTCAAAATTATATATCACTTATATAAAGAAAACGTCAACAGATTTAATTTTTAAAACTTGGGATCACTAAAAAAAATCACACATATTTTGAATTTTAAAAATATATTAACTTAAATTCTAAAAGATATTTGTTAATATATTTTATGTTTATACTAGAATTTAAGTGCATTTTGAAATATCAAAGAATCAGATTGGTGGTGCTCCATATGGATGGTATATATTTTCTAGAAAAATTCTTTTGAATGTGTGTCATCCCCATTGATTCGACCTGTTTAACGTCTATTTCAAAAGAAATTGCACGGCACCTTGTCTAAAACTATGAAAAATCACTTGTTTGGTGAGGATCCAGCTGTACCGAGCTTAAGATAGCAATAGTCTATTATGTCCTTCATTATTGTTGCCATTGTAGACGTGGAAGAAAGAAGATTTTCTTGGTCCTCTACAATCTCTTCTTAAAGGGGAAAGAAGATTTTCTTGGTCCTCTGCAATCTGTTCTTAAAGGGACGTTAGTGGCGGTGAGGTTGGACTAAGAAATTGATGGAGATATTTCTCAGAAAGACAAACTACATACTTTGCATGCGCACCACACTGCAATCTCCAAAATTACCACCACATTAAAGACTAGGAAATAGATGGCTTGATATAGTCCATCAGTAATGTGGGTGAGGTTAACTCCATTGATGCGACCTATTTAAAGTCTATTTCAAAAGAGATTGCACGGCACTTTGGGGACAAGCCTGATAAAGCTGTAACAACTTTAGGGTAGCAAAAGTCTATCATATCGTTCATTTTTGTTTTGTGGGAAGAAAATGCCTCCCTTGAGATTCCAACTGGTCTAAACAGTCCATTATGTCGTTCATTTTTGTTTTGTGGGAAGAAAATGCCTCCCTTGAGATTCCAACTGGTCTAAACGGTCCATTATGTCGTTCATTTTTGTTTTTTTCATGGTATTCGCTGGATACTCTGCAATATATCTTCGTACCTATAATAGTCTATTATATTTCTCAGGAAGACAAACTACATACTTTGATTGCAAACCCTAAAATGGGGTCTTCTCGAGGATCCAGCTGTATCGACTTTAAGATAGCAATAGTCTATTATATCGTTCATCTTTTTTGTTTTTTTTCCATTTTAAACGTGGAAAAAGAAGCCTTTCTTGATACTCTGCAATCTGTTCTTATAGAGACATTAACGGTGGTGAGGTTGGAGGAAGAAATTGATATGGATGGTTTCGTACCATTGATGAGGATATTTCTCAAATATTGGATTCAAAGATTGCGTCTTCGATGGACTTAGAAATAGATGGTTTGATATGCAATCTTTTTCCTTTAAATATTGGATTCAATTGCTGCTAGCTCACCCACATAGTTTGCATGATATATCTTTTTTAATCTATAAATTATAGTTTTCAATAGATTTTATTACTACAACCTTTCTTAATTGTAATTGTTTTCACTCAAGCAACTTCCAAGTAGAATAAAAGATTGGATCTTGTATTTAAATAAGAAACATTAGAACATACAATTATTTGGGTTTCTTTAACGTTTACAGTTTCCAATTTTATTTTTATGAAAGAATATATAATTCTTTGGGTTTCTCTAACATTTACTATTTCTAGTTCTACTTTTGATGGAGGATTTTTCATCCACAAAGTCTTTTTAACTACCAAGAGGATTGGATCTTGATTTTGAATAAGAAAAACTAAAATATATAATTCTTTGGGTTTGTCTAATTTTTCATCCACAAAGTCTTTTTAACTACCAAGAGGATTGGATCTTGATTTTGAATAAGAAAAACTAAAATATATAATTCTTTGGGTTTGTCTAATGTTTACTATTTCTATCTCCACTTTTGATGGAAGACTTTTCATCCACAAAGTTGTTTTAGCTACCCAAGAGCACAAGTATTAGACCAAAACCTCTTTGGCTAAGAGCCAAGGACTGAGGGGTTTCTGTTCTGCCCAATTTTTCAAGGGCATCATCCCAGGCCCATCCGTTATGATGCCAGAACATTATAGTACTCAGAAATACTTGATCCCTAGTGGCTCATTAAGAACCATTCAACTTCATGAACAATGCAAGGACCCATTGACTGCTCTACTTTTATATAGTAAAAGTTTAAGATATATAATAAAATGTGCATATAACCTATTAAATCTTATATGTAGATTGAATTTATCATTGTCAATTTGTAACTTAGAAGGGTCTAAATGAGAGCCTAATTAATTTTAAATATTTGGAACTTTCCATTTTGAATTCCTCATAATTCCACATTTTTAATATAATCTATATAAATAAATCTTCTTTTATATTGATTATTTGAAATCTCATAGTTGGGAATAAGCTAATATGAGATTAAAGAAAATCAGATATTATTAAGAAGATATTTACTATAGGTTGAATATTACTCTCTAAATGTAAAAACCTTATAAATTTATAATAAGTATAATCAATTATAATTAAAGGAGAAAATAATTAGAGTGTTTTGGATTCCTCCTCGTGTAATGGCTAACAAGTTAGTAAATGAGTATTTAGTGTCACCTTATAGTAAAAATCAATAAATAGTCAAGAATATTTTAGACTAAGAATTAATATAAACTTTCATTGATTGGTTATATGGTTACCTCTATAACTTGTCATATGTATTCAACATTTTTGTACTCTAGTTAATATCAAAGAAAAAAGGGAAGATAGAAAGAAGATTTATTCTATTTTCTTCTATAAATAAGCTAATAAATATGAAAGAAACATTTTCATATTATGAAGTGTTTTTGTTTCATAAATATAGGAAGAATGTTTACCTTGTATCATTTTATAAAATAAATAAATAAAAAATTATAAAAAAGGTAATAGGATCTCTTCTATTGAGATTATTTTATAAGCTTAAAGTAAAGGATATTTTATTTATCAAATCTTATAATTTAAAATACTCATGTTAATATAATTTATTGATCCAGTATTAGATGTCACTTTCCCTAGATGAGAAGCATATTTAATAATTAAACCCTAATGTTATCCAAATACAATTGTGGCATGGGTAGTATAGAATAAATAATCAATCTTTAGTGTATCATTCTAACTATAATAAATGTTATGTAATTATTATTATTTTTAAATAGTTCAAATTTCCATATTTTTTAATGCAAATTAGAGATAGATTCCCCAATCTTGCAAGTGTCTTTGTCGACTAAGGCTTCAAATCTTGGATCAAGATTCTTTGTATATCGATCTCTCCTAAATTCAGCCAAAAATCATCAAACTATGCAACTAACTGGATTGGTTCTAGGGTTTTTTCTTGTTCAAAATTTGAAATTATGTCTCAATCCGCTCTTCGTAATTATTTCACTTTAGTAGTTATCTTGCATGTAGAGGGACAATATTGTGTTGTCCAGGGGCTTCCCTAATCCAAACCTTGTGTTGGTTTTTCCACCTCCACTACAATTATCATGATACTACCTTGGGATTTATAATGGTGGTGATACAATGCTCTTTAGATACTTCCTCCAATTGTTAATGCAATAACATGATAAATAATAACAAAATCTATCATGAAAAATATACTTGAAGATAAGTTGTATCTTGACACTCCTTCGACTCAAATCTACTCTTGATGAAGGAATACTTGCTCTTGAATGAAAATTTCTACATGATAAAAATGAATTAGATATAATGCCTTTACATAGGGCTCTCAAGGTATTTAAACATTTAGGACAACTTCCAACTATCATATCAAAATATTGCGATTAGATTACAAATGGCAAGAATTGACACTCTTAAATGTTCAAATTCAGGCCCCTTTTGGAGGGAGTAACACACTAAGCACCATTGTACACTTGGAATAGGGCATTAGGAAGCACAATCCAGCTAAAAAGTGACTAGAGAAAGATGGTTGCAAAGTGCACAAGCCTAACACATAGGAACAAGTCACATCATGAGCATATGATGACAGTTTAGATGTGATAAGGCCAAAATAAACTCAAAATGACACAAAAAAAGAGACACTAAATCAAGGGTCCAAATAGAGTGTGAAATTGTAGATGAGTTACAATAAATACGACACTATACTAACCAACAAAAAAATGTAATGTCATACTACTTCATGAATTAGTTCCTCAAAAATAATATCAAGATAAATGTCAATATCTGATTTTGATCTGAATGATTAATTTATAGAAATAAGTAATAGAGTTTTACATGATATTTCAATATTTTAATATCAACTACAAAAGTCCAAAAAATGGTCATATAAAAATAAATAAAGCACTTGAATTTATTCATAAACATATAATTGAAATTATCAATTTAAGAAACAATTTCCAATTTGACCAATAAAAAAACATGAAGCTCAAAATATAAATAAAAGTAGGTGAATTGTAAAGAATTAATAAGAAATGCCTCCATAGTTGATTAAAGCTTATGAAAACTATCCAATTAATCATCCATAAAGTCAAAACCTATTTTGACGATCCAACTATAATTTCAAAATATAATAAAAAAATCCATGTAGGTATAGCAATTATCACACATTATGCATCAATGATACATTTGGTAAGAATTCACAGCTACAACATAATGGGCACTATAATTATTGATTTAAATTGATGTGGAATTAACTCAATAAGAACAAAAAAAAATATCCCTAAAAATCATACAACTTGAACATAGATATTAAACAAGATTTTTTTAAGAATAGAGAAACAAAGAAAATTAAAAAAAAATTAACATATTAAGAAAGAAAATGTATTTTACATTGAAAGTTTGAAGAGACAAAATGAACTAGAAATAAATTATGATTGTTTCAATTATATTATTTACTAGAAATAAATTATGATTGATTGTTTCAATTATATTATTTACTATGTGAGGTGATCATAGAGGTTGTTGCTTCTAGTTACAAGATTCAACTTCAAAATAATAATGCACAAAATGGATGTGAGATATTTGTAAAAAAATAACGGATTTAATAGTTTCCCTCTCAAAATATTAATGGCAAAGAAAATTATGGAAAACTCGTGTTTATATATTGTATGATAGAAGTGTGCTTAGAGATAAGGTTTTGATCACAAAATTACACAAATTTTTTATAAAAAAATCTATGGTAAAAGTTTAAAAAATTAGGTTGAATCTAATTGTTACAAATGCATCTTCAAGTGAATCCCCACATAATGTATGTCAAGAAAATGTTGGAATGAAATCATGTGTAAGAAAATCCTCACATGTTTCTTTTGTATTTAAAAAATGTCAAATAATCTTTATTTTGCTCATTAAATTTTAAAATTCGACACATTTAACATAGACAAAGTTAAATAAAAATAATTTCATTAGATTAATAAGCAATTTCTATTTTGACAAAGGAAGTGAAGCACAAAGTTTAAGCTAAAGAAAAAGGAGATGATTGTGAAGAAAGTTAACGTATGCCTCTATAACTAATGTAAGTTTGTGGCAATTATCCAACTCCTCACTCTTGGAAGCAAAACTCTTTTTGATTATATTCAACTCCCAACACCAAATGCAATCATACAAAAAACATGTGATTATGGAGATAATGTTATCTAATCCATCAAAGACAAACAAAGAAATGCTCAAATTAAAAATAAAATAAAATACCTTAAAAATATTGATTAATTTAGACAAACAAAAACTCTAGTGATTTCAAGAAATGAAATGTTAAGTTTAGGGTTAGGACCCTTGTTTTCCATTGGTTCTTTGTTTCTGTCAAAAGCTTTTTTGTCTCTTTGTGGTTCTTTTAGGCTTACTGTTGGCGAGTCTTGCTCTAATTGTCTTGATGGTTGTTTTGACTGATCTAGATCCTCCCCCAAATTTATTTAATCAATACTCTAGTGATGTTCAAGAATTAAAGATAAAAAACAAATAAATAATTCTATCAAAATCTGTATGCCACCATCATGTTTAAATGAAGAGCTCCCGCCTTAAAGACGAATCTTGTCTACCACATTCATAAAGGCAATGCAAAGAGCAACTCAAATTTATGCGTCATCTTTTTGTCTCTATATTTGTGTAGTTGGAGTCCAAATCATGACCTTTTTTACTATATTTAGTGAGAAGAAATTGAATGACAAAGTGCATCCATAAAAATTAAACGAACTTCAATTTAATTAATAAATACAAAAAAATAACAATCAAAGATACATTTTGATCCCTGAATAGACAACCACCAAAGTGAGCCCATGATCATCAATAATGTAGGTGAGGTCAACTCCATTGATTCTATCTCTCTATTTCAAAAAAGATTGCACGACGCTCCTTTTCCAAAGACTGAAGCTATTCTGGCTCCAAAACAGACCTTTCGTACAGCGTGTCAGCAACAGGTTAGTCAATCGCAGCCGTTTATTGCAAAATCGATGGTGTAAAACGCGCGACTAACACGCGTGTTAGTCAATCCGTACTGCCGTTTTGGAGCCAGAATAGACACGTTCTTTTCCAAACTTATTCAATTCCTTGTCTTTGATAAATTTGTAACAACTTTAAGATAGCAAAAATCTATTATAACATGAAAATTGAACGATTTTCCATTTAACTAATAAATACAAAAAAAAAAAATACAAGACAACGGCCAAAATGAATCTATGTCCATTAATGTGGGTGAGGTTAACTCCATTGATGCGACCTATTTAAAGTCTATTCCAAAAGAGATTGCACGGCACTTTGGGGACAAACCTGATAAAGCTCTAACAACTTTAGGGTAGCAAAAGTCTATTATATCGTTCATTTTTGTTTTGTGGGAAGAAAATGCCTCCCTTGAGATTCTGCAATCTCTTTTCAAAGAGACGTTACCGATAGCCTCACTAACACAGTTTCCTGAGGACCCTCCTAACTGGACAAGTTTGTTGTTCATGATGTTTCTTAAATTATTTTGTTCATTCTCATTCAAAACGTGGAAGAAAATAAGCCTTGTTTGATACTCTGCAATCTCTGGTGAAAGTGAAGTTAGATAGTTCAAAATCAATGGGAAAATAAGCCTTGTCTTGTGGACCCACTGAAAATGAGAAAAACAAACAAGAAATGAACAAGCTTAGATTTCCTGAGAATCCAACTGTTCTAAACAGTCCATTATGTCGTTCATTTTTGTTTTTTCAAGGTATTCGCTGGATACTCTGCAATATATCTTCGTACCTAACTACATACTTTGATTGCAAACCCTAAAATAGGTGCTTCTCGAGGATCCAGCTGTATCGACTTTAAGATAGCAATTGTTTTTTTTCCCATTTTAAGCGTGGAAAAAGAAGCTTTTCTTGATACTCTTCAATCTGTTCTTATAGAGACGTTAACGGTGGTGACTGGTGAGGTTGGAGGAAGAAATTGATATAGATGGTTTCATACCATTGATGAGGATATTTCTCAAATATTGGATTCAAAGATTGCATCTTCGATGGACTTAGAAATAGATGGCTTGATACGCAATCTTTTTTCTTTTAATATTGGATTCAATTTACTGCTAGCTCATCCACATAGTTTGCATGATATATCCTTTCTTTTCCCTCATCTATAAATTATATATAGATTTCAATAGATTTTGTTTCTATATCCTTCTCCATTATAATTATTTTTAATCAGACACCTTTCAAGCAGATAAAGGATTGGATCTTACATTTGAATAAGACAAACTAAAATATATAATTCTTTGGGTTTCTCTCGATCTTACATATGAACTACAAAGGTTAAAATATATAATTATTTGGGTTTATCTACCATTTACTATTTCTAGTTCTACTTTTGATGGAGGATTTTTCATCTACAAAGTCATTTTAAGTACCTCTTCGACTAAAAGCCAAGGACTAAAGGGTTTCCAATAACAAAGGCTAAAATGTATAATTCTTTGGGTCTCTCTAACATTTACTATATCTAGCTCTACTTTTGATGGAGGTTTTTTCATCCATTAAGTCGTTTTAAGTACCTCTTCCAGTAAAAGGTTTCCATTCTACCAAGTTCATGAGGCGTGATCCCGGCCTCATCCCTTATGATGTAGAAGTCTTGTACTCGCCAAGTCTCATGATCTCTGGTGGGATCATTAAGAACTATTCAACTTCACTAGCAGACCAATGGCCCATTGACAATTCTACTTTTCTATATAATAAAATGTGCATATAACTTATTTAAATTTTAAATGTACATTTGAATTTATCATTTTCAATTTGTATGTTAGAGTTATTATTAATCTATTTTATGATTAGTTTTTTTATTGTTTAAATGTTATTCATTTTTTAATCATTTGGACTAATGCTTATTTTAGACTCTATCATTTTATTATATATTTTTTTTTATTTTCCAATACAATATTTTAATTACACTAAAACATTTCAGACATCTTAATATCTTTTTATCTCTATTAATATTATAGTCAAACCCTAAAGGATCCAACTTTTCCAAAGTCTTATGTTAAGAGACTCAATATAATCTCTTAAACAAATTGCTAAGTATTCTAAGGATCAACATTCCATTGCTATAATAAGTCCCCAAATGCCTAGAATGTGATCCTTCCTATCTCTAGATGGGATGGCTACTAAATGTAGACCATTCCCATCAAATTAGTTATCATTCCCTCTTATTGACATGCATTATATAGAGAATAACCTTAATGCAAAAACAACATGTCATAAACATACAAAACAACAATCGATATTTGATTATTAATAACCTTAATGTAAAACACAATGATCATCCTCAATCTTGATTCCTAACATAACCCAACTTCAATGCAAAAGCATCAAACTTCTAGTACCATGCCCTAGGTGGCTATTTTAAACCATGTGAATGTTTTTTTCACCTTTTGAACCAAGAGTCATTTTTCTTAAATCACAAAAAAATAATCTACCTATCACATATAAATTTCCTCCTCGAAATTCCCATGCAAGAAAGTAGTCTTAACATCCATTTTCTCAAGTTTATAATCATAAGCAGTAGCAATAGATAATAAAATTCAGCCTAGTAATAGGAGAGAAAAAATCACAAAATCAACTCCCTCTCCCTAGGAGTAGCCCTTGGCCACCATTTTGGCCTTGTATCACTCTTAGTGATCATCTACACCAATTTGTTTCTTATATACCCACTTGCAACCAATGGGTTTCCTTCCTTTGGAAAAAATAACAATATCCTAAGTGTCACAACTATCCAAGGTTGTCATCTCCTACTGCATGTCCTGCATCCAAGACTCATTTTCCTCCAAATAGAAAGCATCCCTAAAAGATCTAGGTTCATTGTCAATACTCAACAAATAAAATACATAATAAAAATCTGGTCGGCTATACCTATCAATTGGATTTCATTATCTTATGCACCTCCTCAAGGTAGGAGTATAGGTAACTGCATGTTCTTTTTTTGTGTGCTCATCTGATATCCTCAAAACTCTTTGAACCCTTTTCTTTTTCTTCATCATCAAATCCATTTAAATGTCTTATCTTTCTCCTTTGGTTGTGTTTCACATGATAAAGCTCTAAACTCCTTGAATATCACATCTCTAGAAAATATCATTTTATAGGTTAGAGTATTCCAACCTTATAACCTTTTACAATCTTACTGTAACCAATGAAGATGCATTTTTAATTTTTTGGATCTAGTTTAGATCACTTCTCTTCATGCATGTGAACAAAATCCTCACAAGAAAATACCCTTAAGTGGAAAATAGAATGATTTATACCTATCCACACTTCATAAGGAGTTCTATCAACAAGATTTGAATAAGGAGATTGGCACTGGAGCATCTTGAAGCCATAGACTAGACCCAAAGATGGAAGTGTGTGGGGTTTTCTTAAGCCTTGTAGATCATATAGATCATGTCACGTGATGGATATGAGGCTAGAGTGTCTTCAAGCATCTAGATTCGATGCACACATTAAAATTGAACCTAGACCCAAAGGAAGTTGATGTGGATCACTCTAGTGTTTGGAACTAATATACAAGCACTTGGAGATTCTTTGAAAATCATCATCAATAGCTAGGGAGTAGTTAGGTAGTAGTCATTAAGGAAAAGTGGATCTAGAATAAAATTAGTTTATCATTTTTCCGTGTAATACTCTCATGGTAGCCTATATGTCAGCATGTGGGGCCAATAAGATGAATGTTTTGATCATGTGAAGGCCTGCCAGTATGTAAGTTTGTTACATTAGATAATAAAACTCATACTTTCATTTTCATTCAATTTCCTATTATTTTTTGTTTATACTTTCTCTGCAAGGTTGGACAGTCCATTCCAGACCCTCCAACCTTGATTTCATCAAAGATCTATTAATCAAATAATAAGAAATACTTACAACTTTTTCCCAAAATTATCTATCAAGCTTAGCGCCACTTAATGTATTCCTAGCTCTTTCCATCAATGTTTGGTTTATTCTTTTTGCTCCCCCATTTTGTTGGGTAGTATAAAGAGTATTGTTTTGCCAAATGATTCCTACATGTTTACGAAACTCATCAAATTACTTGAAACAATATTCACTCCCATTATCAAATCCCAACACCCTTATCTTATAATCCATTTTTTTCTCAACTAAGGCTTTAAATTACTTAAACTTAGTGGAGACCTCAAATATTACATGTATAAAATAAATCCAACTATATCTTGAAACATCATTAATGAAAGTAACATAATACCAATATTTACCAAAATAGTCAACATCCACTAGTCCAAACACATTCAAATGAATGGTCTCTAATAATCTCTTAGTCTTCTCAATTCCATTAGGAAATGATAATATATCCTATTTTCAAAACACACAATGCTCACATAAATTATTTTTACTAATAGAATGATTAGAAATACCATCAACCAATTTTTTATTCGAAATGGTATTAAGTTGTTTTTCATTTATGTGACCCAATTTATGGTGTCACAACATACATCTATTTTCAATATTAGTTACATAGGCAGTGTTGTAAAAAGTAGAGACATTAAGCCTAAATAAAATCCCCAAGTGAGATGTTTTATCAATCACCAAACTCCCTCTTACCAACCTACTGCCAAAGTTGTCAAATGTCACATGCATTCCAAAATCAATAAACATGGATATTGAAAGTAAATTTTTAGAATATGCAAAGAATTATCAAGGGTTTTAATCCTTCCATCACTAAAACACAACTTTACCTTTCTCTTAAACCAACAATATTCTTTGTATTGTTATTACCAAGAACAAAATCTCCCCCATAATATGCTAAGTATGTGGAAAACCACTCCTTGCGACGAGTCATATGGTAGGATAAACTTGAATCAATAAGCCAAGAATCATTACTATTAGTGTTAGCTAAAATAAACAAAACATTAGAATAATTTTTGGGAGAATTTTTCATGGAGGAATTAACACTCTTTTTCTTATTCTTACACTCCTTCGCATACCTCTTTTACCATAATTTCAATATTTTAGTCTACTCTTTTTGGAGGTTTTAGAATATCCTTCACATTTGTCATTCCTTTTATCCAATATAGGCCCTTTCTCTTTGGACCTACTCTTCACATGAAAGGAATCTTGGGAGCCAACATTCATAGACTTTATCCTCATCTCTTCTAAAAGGTATGAAAATGATGTTTTCCATATTTGTTTGTATATATTACCACTTTACCACTATTTATGGCCCAAAAATTAAAGTTTTATAAGATTTAGGGAAAAAAATAAAAAGATACACTCATCTTCATCTTTTATCTTAACATCTACTTATGCAAGATGACTTATAATCAAGTTAAATGCATTTAAATGATTTGCAATAGAACCACCATCCTTCATCTTTAAAGAATAAAAATGTCTTTTGAGATATAATTTATTAGATAAACTTTTAGTTTGATCAATTTTACCTATCGTCTTCTACAACTTGTATGCAATTTCTTATGTGGAGACATTCAAGCTAACAAAATTTGCAAGACACAACTAAATGGTTCCTCATGCCTTCTTGTATAACTTCTTCCAATATTCATCTATCATATTAGATGGATTTGTTTCCTGTGAAACTAGTAGCCATTGATCTCTCTCTTTAAGGAAATCCTCCATCTTTAATTTTCGCATTTTGTAGCCAATGCTATTGAATTTCTCAAAACTTTGATGAGAGGTATTGGTCATGATATATAATCCTATTCACATGTCTATAAGAAACTACAATGCAAAAGCTCTCACAATATCATCCCTCTCTCAATAAAATTATTTTCTTTGATAACAAATATTGAGAACAAGGTGAAACTAACTATAATAATGAATGTGTTTGCAAATCCGAAAATTATATTGGCCAATTTAGATATATGTGATCTCACATTCAACAATAATGAAAAAATCAGAAAACTAAAGATAGCACTAGATTTACATAGAGAAAACCTTCCGAGAAAAAATTCCACACAAGAAAGATGACAAGTATATTATTAATATTCAACAAGAGATATACAGTAACACACTTTGTAATAAAACTACCATCTCATGGCTTCAATTTATAAGGGAAAACCACTAGCATAACCCAAAACAAGAGGTTAAAACCACTTTCAAAAACTCATGCCTAAGATAATGGATAGCCAACAAAAATGGTAATAAAATGATAAATTTCACAAGGCTTATCTTTCATATTTGAGGACCCAGCTCACAACCCAAGTCATCTTCCCAAAGTGGATGCCTAAGAATATGTTTTTCAATGTTGTACTTTGTAACCATCACCAACATGTTTTTGCCTCTTTGTAATGCAATTATAATTTGTCATTAGAAATAAATATTAATGTTTCGTGTTAAAATGGAATCAGGTAGTATTAGGACCTAGATCCACTTTCACACTAATATTGGAATACAAAAGCACCTAGAGAAGTATTGTACTTGACTAACTCTTGTGAAAGAGAGTCAAGTGATACTTCTAGGGTTTATATTCCTTATTTTCTATGGAAGTGAATATGGAATGTTGAGAGAATGCAAAATATAGTTGAACTATGAAAGAAAGTGGATGTAAAGGTAGTGTAACAGAATAATAAACAAAATAACTTGAGCAACAGACACAAAAATGGGGGAAGAATCTAATTATGCACCTGTAACTAAATTTTGTAGCTGATTTGACTAGACCAAGGTGACAGAGCACCTTGGTCTCCCTGACTTGAGTTGTTGTCAACAGGTCCAAACCCTAAAGTAGTCTGAGTGCCAACATTGAAATCTAGTGCAGAATTGTGAGGTCGGAGGCACCCTAATGCCTTGATCCTGGGACAAGGGCACCCAAGAACCTTGGTCTCTGAAAAACAAGCTCATATTTTAATGACAGACTTGTATCAACTTTTTTATGCTTCCCGAAATCTTTAGGCTCCATTGGATACCTATAGTTGCACTTGCAAGATAGAAAATGGTAGGGTGGTGGCTATATAGAGGTTTGCCTTGGTCAACCTTCCATTTGGTGATTTCTACCTCCACAAATAACCAGTATTGTAATTGGAAAAGTTTGTGTGCTCTTGAATCTTAAGTGTTTGACTAAGATTAATACGAGCTAAAATGTATAGCATGCAAACTAGAATCCTACTCAAATGTGTTAGAGTAAACTCTAAATGATTTTAATGAAAATGGTTTTTTTAATTACAATTAGGAAGCAGATCTTAAGCAATGATGTAAATCTGAAAATCAATATGAGGTAGATCTAAAGTTTAATGGAGAAACACAAGATTAACATGAAATCATACCCAATCCTGTAGGAAGAGGTACAAGCAAATCATCAATTGGTGATTCCCTTGTTATCCTCCAATGTCCCTTGAAGCTTCCATGGATGAAAAGATGTTGATGAAGACTTAATATGTAGTGCCCCACCCTGACTCATCCTTCTCCTTGTACATTTATAGACCCTATTGGCATAGCTTAGTTTAATTTATGATAATATTCGATGGTATTATACTATGTGCTGACTCTATTTATATTTCAGATGTTTATGATGATACTTGTTATTGATGATCATGATATGATGGAATTATATTAACGTTCTCTATATGCACTTGCTATGTTAGACAGATTGTATGGATTATGAATTTGATAGCATTATGATTATGCTAACCCTACTTCCTGATCATATGTGATGAGTTGGTGTTATGATGTGTCTGGTTATTGTGTGATTGTTTTCATGAGTAGAGATGATGTCATATTACTCATTGCGAGCATGATATGTCGTCGCGATTCTCTACCACTTTCCTTTTCATTATGATATATATGTATTATATATATTGTGTTTAGCGTTGATGTAGGTTTGCAAGTACCAGACATAGACTCCATCTGGCTTCACAGGTTTGAGCATGTCTTAAAATCCCAATGGCAAGTTGTCAGAGATGGAATGAGTTCCCTTCATATAGTCTAGGCTTAAGTTGTCTACCTTGGTCGTTAGTTGTCTTGGCATGATTCACCATGTTAACCAGTGAGTTGTGGTCTTTTGATGGGTTGTGAGTATGTGGTTATTTATTTAATTAATTAATGTTTGATTTATATAATTTATTAATGATTAAATTAATTGGTATTTATTGGTTTGTTGTTTATTTGATATGTAATATTTAATTATTATTTATTTATTCATTTATTGTTTAATAGTGCTTTTATATTTTAATTTTGATTTATTTTTTATTGATGGCTTCTATTTATTTATTTGGATTTAGTGTTTATTTATTAATTATTGATTTATGTTTTATTTGGTATTTATTGTTTAAATAATATTTATTCATTTATTTATTGTTTAAATAATATTTATTCATTTATTTATTGTTTAATGTTGCTTTTATATTTTAGTGTTGATTAATATTTATCAATGGCTTTTATTTATCTATTTGCTTATACCTTGGTTATTTATTTATTTATGCAGTGAATAATACTTTATGATATTTTATTACATTTCTCTTGTTACAAGGGTAAATGAGTTTATTGTTATTCCCTACCTACCGTTAAAAGTTATTGGTTGTATATGTATTGGGGATATAAATTATATTATAAGCTTGGGTAGGTAAGTTTTATATTATTTTATTTTATTTCGACTGGTCGATTTTGAGGCTAGGGTTTGAATATTTTTTCTTTTTATTTGGTAGCCTATGCATTGTATTGGGATACCTTTCTTGGAGATTTCTTTGCATTCTGGATTTTTGGAGCTTGAAGAATTTTGTCTGGAGCTTTCTTGGATTGGTTTTGCGCTTCATCAAAATTTCCTTACATCACTTCAAATCTCTAGGTTGGAGGTTCTTACCTTTGCATTTTATTTTTAGAATATTGTTTGCATCGTGTCTGCAAAAAAGAATGTTTTCTGAGTGTTTGGGAAATACATTTATATTATATAGTTTGGGTTTTGATTTGTTCTATGTGATTTATATTATATAGTTTAAACTTTAGTTGGGAAAAAAATAATCTCTTTTAATTGGTTGTGAGTTGTTGTGAACGGCCAGCACTGTGGATTTTGTAACTGGTAATGTTGGGTCTTTGTGTGTTGATATATCCTTTAATTTGAGTATATGTGGTCTAGATATCTTTTATTTGGTGTTTATGAGATCTAGGAGTGATTGTTTCTCCCTCTATATATTTTCTTTGTTGAACATTGTCGGAAGCCATTCTTTTGTGATTGCAATAAGTCTCTATATGGCTATTTTATTTTGAGGATTTTATGTCTTAAGTTTGCAAGGAACTATTGTTTTCATTTTGAGTTATTTTTGAGTTTTGGCTTTGTGTCTATGGCTCTGTCTGTGACTGATTGTGTCGGGAGTTTGTATGGCTAATTTGGTGATATCTTGGGTTATGATCTATGATTATTTATTTGGTTTATTTCATTCGTTTCCTTATGCCTTGGCGTCACTTTTGAGTATGGTTTTTGGACTTAGACATTTTCCTATGATTTATAATTTGAAGTCAAAATTTGGTCTTTTTCGTGCAAATTTTCTATCTGTTTCGTATGCATCATTCTATTTATTGTATGTGTCATTCTATTTATTGTATGCACCATTATGTTTATTGTATGTGCCATTCTATTTATTGAATGCACCATTCTATTTATTGTATGTGACATTTTGTTTATTGAATGTGCCATTATGTTTATTGTATGCACCATTCTATTTATTGAAAGTGCCATTTTGTTTATTGTATGTGTCATTCTATGTTATTTCAACATTTTTCCCAGTTTGGTCAATCTGTGAATTTTCTGATCTGTTATTGTCCCAAAGGCTTATGTTGGGGTTTTCTAATGTTTTCTAGTACTACATTTTATCTGATTTGATGTTATTCGGTGATTTTTAAGCTTTGATATATTGATAAGCCATACCGTAGACATTTTGTGTGTCTCCAACATGTTGATAAGCCATGTTGAGAGAATTGTTTTTATTGCTTTGTGCCAGCAAATTGATGTGCCTTTTTTTTAATGATTATGGCAGATTTTGATTGACTTTGATAAGGCTTTTGAAGCACTATTTTGATACGAGGCTCATTGTTGGATTATTGTTGATGTTGGCATTGGATTGTTATGGATGCATCATGATTATGGATCATTCTTAAATTTTGATTAGAACCTCTTGTTATTTTTGTTGTGTTGGAACATGCTAGGGGGAGTGTGCTTCCTTATGATGACCAAGGTCACGAGAGATAGGCTTGCATGAGGTTCCTTCTAAGGATGAATGAAGTCTAGATCGCTAGTGGACATTGGAATTTTTCCTTATTATAAACAAGTGATAAAATTAATAATGAATTAAATGGATTGGGTAATTAGGACTCACCTAATCATGATAATTAATAGTTGAGCCCCAAGACTTGATCCTAGGGAGGATATTTTAGGATAAGCTTGGAAAGGCCACTGCAGTGGTAAGTCAATCTCCCTTGATTCTATCATAGGTTGAGATGGCTCCACATGTCTATCGGGCTTATGCCTTGAAGGGTTGTGTTTCTATATTTGAGAGGATAGCATGTGATGACACTCCACTCCTACATGTGTCCTTGTTGGTTGTATTACACCTTTTCTATTGTTATGCCTCTAGGAGTTTCTATTTGTGGTTTCCACGTGATTGGTTGTTGTGTATGTGTAGTTGTGACCCTTGAGTTGTGAGTCTCCTTGGTAGTTTGGTGTCATCTTAGGTCTAGAGTGTGGGTTGGGACCTTGTGTCATCTCCTAGCATGGGGGGTGATTCCTTTGGTTCCACATGGTCGTGTGGTTGGTGTCTTTCCACCATTGGGATGTTCTCATTGGATTAATATGCATGGATGTGGATTCTCCTTCATTGTAGCTTATGGTTGATTATTGTAGTGGATGAATGAAATTAATATCATGGATTATGTAATGTGATCATATTGTAGAAGTTGTGGATGAGACTATGTAATTAAGAGAGCTATGCCCTTGCTGAAATGATCATATAATTATATAGTAGATGATGTTTTGGAATGGGCCTATGATTTGTAAAATGGATATTGAGATGTATTGAAAAGTAATTATCTTTGAAAGGGAACACATTCATGTTAATAGATATGTTATAGATTATCTTGTAATGGTTCGTAAAGGGATTCATTAGTTTTGATATCAAGGCCATGTAATAGGAATTTTTGTTCTTGTTTAAGATAGAAAAGAATAGGAAATTTGATATGGTAATTAAAGTATTAATGTAAATGTAACTATGTAACTTGCATTTAGTGGATATAAGTATTTGGACTCGTAGTATGATGAAATATTTAGATCTTGTAATGGAATGTAATAATTACCTTGTAATAGGATGATCTTTGAGTATGGATGTATATGCAAATATTGAATGAATGATCTTATGGAAAGGTCGTTATTCTTGATAAATGGATACTTCTAGATTGTAAGAATGAGCGGGTAGTTGGTAAGATAAATTTAGTTAACCTTAAGGAAATGATTTAGATTTTTTTAGTTAATGTGGAATGAGGTTACAACTCTAGTGGTAGAATAATACATGGGTGCATCTCAAAGTAATTGAATATTGCCTTGCTAATGGAAATAATGTAATTGTATATGTTGTATGCATTTATCATTACGTGTAAGTTATGATTGTTAGATGAGCTCGTATATTAAAGGTGGAAAAGAACCTATGTAAGTAGGATTTTTGTAGTGTAGGACTTGTAGTTGATAAATGATATTATGAATGTGATAATGGCATTTAAATTTATGGATGTGTTAGAAAGAAACAAGGAACCATGTATAACATTTAAGATGTTTGGTTAAGAAGGACTTTATGATTATTGCATTATGCACTTAGGAATCATGTAAAGGAAAAATGATCATGCTAGAATTATGAAATCATGCATAGATATGGGAGTATTAGATAAGTAAGGAAAATTATGTCTATGCATTATCAAGGTAGGAGAGCAGAGATCATGTTAATAGAAAATGATTAAGGGTTTTAGGCACATTTAGATTTGGTGCATAAAATGAAAATAAGGAAAAAGGGATTAGTCTTGCATTGAAAATATTAGCATATTATATTAGATTAATGAGTAAGTAGGTTGCATACCATGAAGGATAGAAGTAATTGAGTTGCATGTGCATAGTTAATGAATAAGAAATACTAAGTGTATTGCATACGTGCATGAATAATAATTAAGGATGTTAAAAGTCATAATGGAAATGGTTAGATATTTATTGCCTATGTTAGTAGAGTAAGTAATTTTGTTGAGATACCATAGGGGGATGATAGTGAAGATTATGTTATTTTTAATTATGCTTGTGTAATTAGTTTATGTGACATGTTCAAGTTCATAATGATTACGAGTAAATTGGCAGTAATTTATATTGCATAGATGATGTTATGTGTTGCATTAGATGTTATTTTAACAAAATAATTATCTCCATTAGTATGTTAGTTTTCTTTAATTTCTCTAGGGTATTTTGGTGAGCATTACATATGGTATCAGAGCCAGGTTGCAAACAATGGGATCTTTGGTTAAGGTTGTTGCTCTTAATCTTGCGTAGGGCGTCATAATATTTTCTTGAATTAAACTACTCATTGAGATGCTTGTGAAAAATGTCATTTGAACTTCGGTGATCTTAGATGTCTATACTTGTGTTTCTCCCTAATCTCTTCTATAAATCATAAATTTGTGCTAATGTGTATTCATTTCTTATGCATAACTCCTAGATGGAAGGAATGTCTATATGAATCTATGCAGTCTTGCTTGTCTTGTAGTTTCTATTGCTTACCTGAATGTTTAAGGTTTCTCTCCCTATAACTATTGATTATGTTGTATAATGAGAAAATATTGTGTGTATTCTCTTAACTAATGCTATGTTTATAAGATTAGTTGGTTACGTTGATTTTCTTATGAATAGTAAGATGTAGTGTTTGCATGATGCATATAAGAATAATTTAGTATGGACCATGATGTGAAATTGAAGAACTTGTGTGTGATGCATTTATATTTAAGAAAATAGTAGTTTAATAATGCCCTTCTCTATATTTTAATCTCATACTTAAAATGTAAGGAAGTTCACTAGTGATGTATGGGTACCGAGTAGAATTGTTGGATGTTAATATATATGTGTTCAATTCTGCATGTAAGAAAGGATTGTTTGAGTAAATCATATCTTTCAATAAGGATTTGGGATTTCTAGCTACATTCGTAATGATAGGAGACTTCAAGAAAAATTAAATTTGCATATCTTAGAGAAGGATGTAAGTAGTTGCATTTGGTGTGGCTAGGAAATTCAAATTCATCATGCAAGATTTTTGTGTGTGTATATTGATTGTTTGGAAATGCCTTCTGTCCTTTTCTCTTTATTTTGGTATAAGATTAAAGAGCTTGGGAATTTATTGATATTAAATAGAAGGAAAGCATAATCATCATTGGATGTGACTTTGCATACATTAGAAGATAAGCCTGGATGGAATAAATTTGCATTGAAGATTAAGATTTAGGCATTGCATCCATGACCTCTATTTTAAAAAGGAAGAATTGGTTAGATAGAATATCTCTTCATAAATAAGATAGAATATCTCTTCTTAAATAAGATAGAAACTTTTTACAAGATACTAGGTTAAAAGGCCATGTTATGATATATGTATTAAATGAAGTAAGATTGGTGCAGTACATATGTAGGAAATTGAAATGATACTATTGTGTCTTTATTTGGTTTGGTACGATAAAATTCTTAGCTTTGAGTAGGAGTTGTGTGGCTTAAAAGAAATGTTTTTCTTGATCAAATGGGTAGATTAAGAAAGGATGTTATTTCCTTGCCTTATTTGCATTCTAGTAAGTTGAAATGATAATAAAATGTATAAAGTTTTATTGTGATTCTAAGTGATAAAGTCCCTTGAAATGTTGAAAATACATAGTCTATGAATGATTATAACTAAGCAAAGATAGGAAATGAGTATGAATAGAATAATGTGTGTATTTATTTGAATTTGTATGACATCGAATGAAAAATAAACTAAGTTTCTGCAAGTAGGGTTGTGATATCATGGCTAACAATATGTTAGGAGATTACAACTAATAAGACGTGTGGATGTGATTGGAAACTGATATTAAATACCTCTTAGGTAATGAGACTTATTTGCTTGTTTAAATGTATGTTTGACTAAGTTGCTTAATGATTTTATGAAGGAAATTCTAGTCATCTATATGCTATTAGTTGTGCATTAAAAGAAATGGTGTACAATGTAGTATTTCACCAAGTGATTAATTGAGGATTCTCACATCTATTTCTATAGTAACTTGGTAAATGTGATCATTCTATAGATAGGATACCTTGAACAATAGTCATGGTATGAGTGTATTCCTTATATTTGTATGAGTATATTAGTCTCTTTATCTCTTCCTAGCATATATCATCTTTTATAAAGGATAAATGTCTAGACTTTCGTAGAGATTGCATTGCATTAAAGATGATTAAGGGAATATGGATATATGGATATAATAATGGTCTTAAATGTATGGTGTGAAATCTTTAACACATTTAGGGTGTTGTACCCTTGGGTGTTGTGTAGTGGTTACTCCCTTTGGCGTGATTGATATCGATCACCTCATGAAGTGGATTGGATGAGTTGTCTTTCCTTCCTTGAGTTATTTTGTAATTTGTGTGAAGTATTGTTGGAGTTAATTTGATTTTGTGATTTCTTTAGTCTTGGGTTGACAACTAATTTCTTCCTTCTTTTATATTTCTCTTGTGGTGGCACTTGTCACACTTCATTCTTGATTGATTTCACGAAAAAATTTCTTCTCTTTGTGATTTAATGATTGGATTTGAGGATATTCCTTTTGACTTTCTTTTTAATGTCTATGGTGGTCATTCTGAATGTTGAAGTATTGTGAGCCCTTGTCATGAGTCAAGTGTTGTCTCTATCATGTTCATTGTGAACCTATGATAGTGTGTGCAAGGGAGGACACCACAGATAAGTGCACTAGACTAGGCAAACAATTAGATGATGTTGATATTAGTTGAGTAAATGAAATATGTTAGTAGGATAAAATGTATTGGTAACTTTCTAGATTTTAAAGTAGATATAAGTGTGTATGGAATTGAGAAGTCTGTAATTTATGAGACAATTAAATGAAAACTAGAGGGTGAACTCACAATACTTGTTCCCACTTTTTGACCAACTTTGACACTTAGATGAACATTTTGCAAAAAACCTTCACTTTCCGACACCTATATCTTTTAAATCATTAAGAATTTGAAGATGATGTAAACTAGTGATTTGTAACATCCTTTTTGTAGATTCTAAATATATTTTTTTCAAATTTTTTTGAATAAAATTTTATTGATTTTTCCATCTCCCTCAAAAGTAGTTTTTTACAGGAAACAACATTTTTTAAGAGTGATGTGCATCCCGAAACGTATAAATTTTTTTCTATAAATGATAAAACCTTATCTTTTTTAAATTTTGGTTTGTAACATCAATACCCAGGGCATGCAGTTGGTTTGATAGTGATATGTTGAATATTTTTTATTTTATTAAGTTTTGAAGTCTGACTAATTATAATTTAGATATAGGTGTACGTTTGAACACATAACTTGCTCTATATATATCAAAATTAAGTTATATTTTTTTTGTTAGAAAGAAGACATCAATACCTAGGGCATAGATATTTTTCAAAAAAAATTTGAATTAGTTTGCTATTTTCCCCAATGCATTGAACAAAGAAGTTCATGTTCGGTGAAAAACCTACATTCATAAAAAATAAAATAAAAATATATTAATAAACTTAAATATATTAAAAATTATACTATTTGGAAAGCTTATAATAAGGACTAAATCCTTAAGAAAACAAAACTTCTAAATGAATTCGTTTGACCCCTCAAAAGCTAATGTAAAATTGGTTTTTTATCAGCATTTGATAGATGCAAAGGAGACTCCATTGCAAGTATGATTTAGAAGTAGAGAGGTTCTATCCAAGAAATTTTGATCTAAGAGCCTTTGATCTAACTCTCTTCAATTAATTACTTCAAATGGGACCTCTTAAAGCTTAAATAATTATATTTTCCAAAAAATGTATGATATCAGCAAAAATCAGGATGTACCAAAAAGTGGGAACCAGCTTTGTGAGTTCACCCAAGATGTTAATTTCATGCCTTCAAAAGCTTTTGTGTATACATCATGTATGAATAATGGATAAAGGATTCCTTTGGATGATTTGATTTGATGAAGGATGTACCTAATGTTTGTATTAGATTAGCACAGTAGAAGCATAGTGGATATTAGGATATCTGAATGTTATAAATCTTGTTCTTCTAAGTAAATGAGCTATGTATATTTTTTGTTATTGTGTGATGTCTCGATTATATCTTACTTGAAGAGGCTTATTTCTAAGAATTTCTCCCTCATTTAGGCTTATGACATGATTTCTTCAATAATATAAGAATGTGCTTATGTGTAAATGTATATCTCTCTTCTTATTTGCATGCAATTAGATGTTAAAGAGTGTTGCTATGCTTATTCGGTGTGAATTATTATGATTTTTGCTTATGGATGCTAACTCATTGACATAAATTATACTTTTGTTATGCAAAGTATGGTTAAATGAAGTTTCCTTGAGAATATTTTAATGACTTAGCATAATTATTGTAATTAGTAAGATTTTTGTGATTCGTTTACTTCTTGTGTGATGCATTTATTTTGAATATTTGAAGCCAAAAGAGGAAAATGTTGTTGTCATTATCTTACTTTGAGCTAGGAAATGTTTCAACTAAAATGATTTATGGATTGACTAATCCTTAAATAAGGAAGATTAGGTGTACTATTGATAATTGTCCTAAAAGAAATATTATAATTTGTCCATGTTTAAAGGAAGTTTTTCACTAATACATGCTTGTTATCAATTTAAACCTTGTGACTTCTAGGAGTAATTCGAGTCCAAGGGGGGTGTAATGCCCCGCCAGGAACCCAAAAGGAAAACAACACAACTAGGCAACTAAAGGGTGAAATAATTTTTATTTATTTTTTAAAGACTAAGTGCATTAGCTACAACCATTGCACGTTTAATAACACAGCGGAAGTCTAACATATGATTTCCTAAGGATTACCAATGAAGATTAATTCGTAGATTATATTAACACCACAGTTAATCCAATTGTCCATTTAATTAAATAAATTAAATGCTTAAGTTTAAAACTACACATACATCTAAATTCCATAATGAAGAAATGAAAGTATTCCAATGTATCCAACTTCCATAAAACATTTTAACATGAGATCAAATCAACTGAAATAACATACATTCCATTGACATACTATTACAATATCCACAAATACATGGCTTCTAATAATGCCACAAATTTACAAAGTTACAATGTCCAGGTTACATAAAAGGCTGATACAATGACCACAAGGTCTCAACTAAACAATGATCTCGAACAAGAGCTGGTACATGAACCATGAACCAAGAAACACCAGCAAAGCCTTTCCTCGCCTCAAGATACAATCGAGAACATCCAATGGGAAGTGGCACTACCACTTGACCATGTGATCCCGAAATGGAACCACCCCACCATGCTAGGAGATAGTAGAAAACCCTCAAGCAAGCAAAGTAAGACAAGTACGAAAGGACTACAAGACTCTGCAAACACCCATGTAACTCAACTCACAAAACACAAGTGACTCTAAGGAGAGAGTGTCATCGCATGTCTTATGGTGGATACCATGGTACAACCTCCATAGGTCCCGATCCCCATCCTGGGTTTCTCCTGGTAACCTCTCCCGAGCCTCCGGTTCCAACTAAGTCTCATGTGGACCCTACTAATCCTTTCATGAAGACAAGGTGGTAAGTTTGTCATTCCACGCCTTCTTGTAACATTATAAGCCCTATACAAGCACTCACCTATGCACGAGGTACATTATCTTAATTAATATTTATCTCACTCCCCCCAATATATTATTAGGCTATCACTTTTTAACTGACTTTCGACAGGTTATCCTATCATCCACTTCGAGCACGGCCCCTGCTCGAAATCCACTCTCTCTCATAGGACACTAACAGGAAAGGTCTCTCTATGAGAACTCTATGGCAAAACAAACAACCATAAACAATCCTGACAAAGCACGTGTGAAGGATACATAATCACTAACCCAAGATTGACCATTTGGACAAACACACACAATGGCTCACATCAATAAGGTTATACAACAACACCTAACCAAGGAGAAATAGTAACATAGGACACAATGACAATTCAACCGGAATTGCAATGAAATTAAACTTGACTGAGAACACCATTACACAAGATCCTAATACAGACAATCTTTTCTTAAAACAACCAAACCATAAATTATTTGCAAATAAAGATTTTTCAGATAATAAGAAAATACAACTATTTAATACAAATAAATCCATCTTGTCATTTGCCAATAAAGTTAAATAAATTCACATATGAATTAATCTCCTAATGTTCTCAAGCATAAATCTAAATCTAGACTTTACAAGCTTATCTGAAAACACCCAAACTATAATTTAATTATATTCATAAAATATAATTGTAACTATAGATTAAATTATATTCATATAATATATTTAAATGTTTACCTATATATAATTTACTTTTAATTATATTACAAAATATATGTTTATCACTTCAAAATTTAATTTCCACAGTATTATAAAAATAATACCAAACTTCATAAAATTAACTTATATAATTCTATGTATATATATATATATTTAAAAAGTCAATTTAATAAAATAACAATTTGTAAAAACAAACCCTACACAGATATCGAAAACACTATTTTTGGACTATACCACACGATTTTAGAAAGGCGCATTAAACCCCCATGCCACTGTGCACGGGAGCAAGTACTATCATCTGGTAGCACTGTTACCGTAGGTAGCAGGCACTACCGTCTGGTAGCACTGCTATTGTCAATAGTACTGCATATTACCGCCGGTAGCAGATGCTGCCATAGGTAGCTCCCTACCTAACTACCATTTTTTTAAAAAAATATATATATATTTATTTATTTTTTAAATATAACCTTTTTACAGTAATTTCAATAAAAACAATACTTTTCCAATAATTTCTTTTTTAATCCTTCACAATATATATATATATATATATATATATATATATATATATATATATATATATATTCTTAACCCAAATAAATATAAGGTATAATTAAATTTTCTTAAGGTAATAAACTATTTCGCAGAGATTCCATTAATAAACAAAACTGTCATAGCCAAAACTTAAAACAAAATCAAACGAGAGAAGATAATTTCTCAGGTAAATACCCTTTCTTACAAATCTTGCAATTCTCCATGCATCATGAAACCTTGCTAAATTTTCTATAATAATTTTTCCTAATTTTCCCAAAATCACATTTTTCCCATAAACTAGAAATAATCATCAAGCATGAATTTTAAATCAAAACCTGAATTAACCAGAAGAGGGTTTTGGAATTGACAATAATTTACACACACATCATTCAAAGAAAAATAGAAATATTTTCTAATAACCCAAAATCAAAGAAGCCATCCAACCTGGTATAGCTTTCCTGGAAGAAATTTGTAGAAGAGCCCTAATCTTTCCAATAAGCTTCCAATAAATTTCTTCACCTAAATTCCTAGCATGTTTCCTGTGTAACTAAAATAAAGATTTTAGAAAACTAGTCTAATGGCTCTTTTAAACTTTATGGAGTTAAGTTTAAGCTGGACGCTGGGCTCATTTCCACTATGACCGGAATGCCCCACACTGGACTTAATTTCTTTTGAGACCTTAAAGTCTCCAACAACGCAGTTAACCTGTTCCCGCAGAAAGAGAAAGAGATGGCTAAAATTGGCAAGGCCATTGGGGGCTACTATGAAGCTGCAAACATCAAGAAGTTATGAGGCTGGGTTCTGAATGCAATTATGGAGTACATCATGGTTGAAGGTCGTTTCTCCAGGGCCCACACCTACCACTTCGTGCTCTTAAACCATTTCAAACATGACAAAAAGGTATCCCTACCCTACTACCTTTTTCGGTCCCTCAACAAACACAAGATTAACCCTTCCAGTCTAATTCTCCACTATGGGCTTCTACTGCTCATCTATGAGCATTGAAAAACCCTCGCCCTGCTGGAAAATAAGAGGATTTCCGTCTCTCCAGGCAAGATAAAGATGGAAGAGGGAGAAACTAGCAAGGAAAAGGCATCCTCCAGCAAAAAAAGGAAAAGTGTCCCTGAGTTGGAAACAGAGGACATTGTTAAGGAAAGTAGTGGAATGGAGATGGACGACTCCAACAGTGAAGACAGCTGGAAAGATGAGGAGCTGGGTAATGAGGAAGAAAGTGGCAATTATGAGCCTAGTCAAGAAAGCCCTATCCTCAGCAAATGCCCTGGTAAGGACAATAGCCATCTGATGGAAGAAGCGGATCCCAAGGATAACAAGGAAACCAAAGTGAATTCTGAGAAGGAAATGAACAAAGGCTCTGAGAAGGACCTGACTGAGGATAGGGATAGCGAGGACAAGGAAAGTGTTGGTAAAGGGCTTATCCTAGATAACCTCAAGAATCTCTCTGAGGCTAGAATGGATTTTGATAGATGGACGTACGAGACCCTAAAAAACTTGGAAAAGAAAGGGATAAATATGGATGAAAAGAGGGAGGATGAAAATAGAGAGCAGATTAATTGGAAGCAGGAAATGGAGAATGAGGTAAAATCGTTGGAAGAGGGAAAAGAAGCGATGAAAAATATGATGGGAGTTATCCCAAGTATCCTCTCTGTTGTCACTAAAAACCTGGAGGAAATCGCCAAGGTCTTTGATCATACCTGCACTCCTAAACCGGTCGTGGATCTTGACCTGGAGGAAGAGACCATCCAGACTGGAAGCAGTGATGCTACTTTGGTGGGCAGTACTGCGAAGAGAACCAGGGCCAGTATCAAGAAAGTTGTGGTTGCTTCAACAAAGGATCCCCCTAACTTCAATGACAACATCAAAGAGTTGTATGAAATCAGCAACACCCTGGCTAAAGCCTTGGAAAAAATCTAAATGCTGGAAGGCCTGCTGGCTTTATGGGGCTTTTTTGGGTTTTCTTTGGTTTTCCGCTGGTTTTTTGTGGTTCTGTTCTTTTATGTTTCTCGTAGCTTTGTTGTTTAAGTTCTGCTTGTAAAGGGTTTCGGGGCCCCTTCAAAACCTACTTTTTCCTTAATCAAAAACTAAAATAAAGACCTATTCCCCCATTTAAACTAAAATTCTAGGTTCAATAGCTTTTTCTCAAAAAACCTAAATTTAGAATAAAAGTAATTTTTTTTCTTTTCTAATTTTATAAAAAAAGATAAGCTAACATGCAATAATTAAAAATCATTATTCTTTCTTTTATTTTCTCATGCAAATTAATTAATTTTATAAATAAAGAATTAAAACAATATTTTAATTCTAATTAATTCTTTTATTCATTTATTTATTTATTCTTTTATTCTTTTATTTATTTATAATTCTAGGAAATAATAAATACAATTAATCTAATTTATTTTTCCATTTAAATAAAAATATATTTCTAATATCATGCAGCTTGCAACTTAATTTAATAATTTCTTTTAGTTAACTAAATTTATAATCTCAATGCATAAACAATACAACTATGAGATAATTCCATAAACTTAAATAATTAAAAATCCACTAAAAACACTCAAATTAAACAAATCTCAAGCAATTACCCATAAAAAGATCAAATGACAAAATACGAAGGCCGAACAAACTAACAAGATGACCAACTGATGACACTCATACGAGTGTAACTAAGTAAAATAGGGTCAACTACTATCTCCTCCACTTCCATCGGAAAATATAAGGCACGCTCAGACCTATGAAGCCAGGTGGAGATGATACCCCATACCTACCCGGTACTTGTACCTACAATAATCTGCATCACCGAACCACACATGCATATATACAATATAGAAAACACGGCATACACACCGATGAAGGAGAATCACTAAGTTCCCTGTCTCACTGAAATGAGTGAAGGAAAATCGTCCCCTTGCATCCAATACACTCGCAAACACACAACATATAATTACACATTGCATAGATAAAGTAAAATGTGAGTACATAGCAATAATTCATAAAATGCCATAAATCACAAGTGCTGAAATACAGCAAATAAATTATGCATCTCATATCCAGATAAAGCATGAAATAATGTCATATAAGTTTGATTAACACATCTTGGTAATGTATCCACTGAAACTAAACAATAATAAAATATGAGTCTAATGAGTTCAAACGAGTAGGGGTAATACAGGGGGGAGGATGTAGTGCTCCACCCTAAAAGAATCAACTAAATACTATCAAAAAGGGAGCAAATAATATTTTTTTTAAACATTAATGAACTTAAAGATAAATTAAGTTAATCATTGCAATAACATTTGCACAAGCGAAAGACTTATCTTAAACTCCTAAAGGGTTTCCAATGAAGATTACTCGATAATCCAATGTCATGAATTGTATTTTTGATAATGTGTTATTAGGAGAAATAATGTAGATTTTTATTTATGAATTGAAATTAAAACAAATATGAGCATTCATTTTGATGATAATACAGTTGTATACAAATAATAGGAAATGATGTATGCATTTTACTCATGCAATATGTAATTAGATATCTCGTATTATATTAAATGAGGATCATGCTGATGAATTATTGAGTGCAAGTGATACAGGGATGTTAGGGTTCCCAAAGATACTGGGAGGGGGGGCTGAATCAATATCTAACCGGTTAATTGAGTTTCTTAATTTATTAAATGAAAAGCATTCCAAAACTGTGTATCGGTAAACCAAAATTAATGCAGTAAATAAGAACTACAACCACAACATGAAAGAGACACCATAACATAGTATTTTTAACAAGGAAACCCGGTGTGGGAAAAACCTCGGTGGGATTTGTGACCCACAATATTCGCTTACTAGCCAATAAGAGAATATTACTGTTACAATAGGGGCCTACACATGTAGGAAGGCCAACTACCTAAAGCTCACTGCTTAGATACAAAAGAGAAGTCTCACTGACTTACAAAAGTGGATTATGAAAACCCAATATCATGTACTGCTACAAAGGGGCATCTTCTATGCCAGATCCAATACTAGTTTAAGCTCTACAATAATCATAAACGCTTATCCAAAATCTACCTTACAATTCACACATTAGGTCTGCTATAATCTTTCCATATGCACACCTCCTAAATGATCTACAAGATCGCATACTTATATAAGTCTTATTACAATCTGCCATGTCGGCTTACAAAAAGATTTTACAATTAAATACAAAATACAATTAAACAAAATTCCTATCGGCCGATAATCAATCTTTTCGGTGTCGGTGAACTGTATGCTGGTGTAGAGTCTATCAGTGTCAGTGCCTACTGGTATCATATGATTGTAAGGTTGCCATCAATGACAATACCTTCAATCACCTACAATTTCTCATTGGAGTGTGCATTTGCCAACAATCTCCCCCTTTGGCATTGATGGCAACACTCATGAGAAAAATCCAAAAAGTGTCCAAAAATGTTATCCAAAAAGAATCTACCAAAACTTATCAAAACTGTGTTACCAAAATGTGTGCTCCCCCTGAGTTGATGATGTCTTCATTTTTCTCATCTCCACTACTCCCCCTTTGGCATCAATGACAAAGGTTGTCATTCAATGTCAATGGAGTTAGGTTCCTTCCTAGATCCTTGGAACCGGCAGGTTACAATCTGATAGATGTTCGCCAATGCAAAATTTTGACTATCAATGAACTTTTCGATGTCCTTTATTGTTGCTTCAATTCTTTGAATTGTACTAGTGAGTATGTGCATTTTATCTTCCGGTGTCTTAAGTCTTGGAACCAAAGCCTCGAAAATTTCTTTTCTCAAAGATATGAGGTAATCTAGTTTAGGGCCTAGTTTATATTTTAAATCCTTAGCCTTATATTTTATTCTTTCTTTATCTTTTTCTAACTTTTCAATTTTCTCCTCAAGAACTGCAATTTTCTTTTCAACTACCAAAAATGAATCTGATGTTCCTATTAAGTTGTTAGCAATATTATTGATTTCCTTTTGTGCTTTGCTAATCTCTAAATCTATGTCCTTTGTCAAAATGTCAGTTTTGCAGGTATCTCTGTACAGTTTCTTGAAATCCAAAATTGTTTCTCACAATGCCAATAATAAGGTTTCCATTTGCTCCTTATTATTCTTGATTGTTTCCTCAAAGAATTTTTCTTTTTCCTTATTCATTTTCTCTTTGAATGTATCTTCATTTATCTGGTCCAATGTTATTAGGTTGCCCGTTATATACTTAGACAATGTGTCTAATTGGCTCAAAGAATCTTTATTATCTATGTTACACTTTGGAACTATCATCTTCAAAATTGGTAAAATATCATCTATAGCTTTATAAGCTTGTGCATTACACTCTGTTATTTTTTTAATTGAATCCAAGAGTACCTCTGTTACATTTGTTGGCCTGAATTTAGTCATTGATGTGCCAAATGACTATCCAACTGTTCTCACAATCTGTAGTCCGTCGGTGGTAGTGATAGCTTTGCTTTCCTCTTTCTCTGGAGGATCTATTTGAGTTTGCATTTCAACTACCATAGGTTTGGGCTTTTCAGATGTAGCCGGTGGTACAGTCTGAGTAGGTACCTGTGAAAGAGCCTATTGCTCTGATGGTTTCTATGTTTGTGCTTCAAATGATTTCACTGTGTCATCCACTGCCGGTTTTTGTGATTGTTGCTCTAATCTATATGTCAGTTTCTCTTGATTTACCTCTATACTGTCTACTATCAGTGACTCAATAGATACATTCATGTGTGTACCTATGGTATCTACCTTTCCTGTATTCGGGGGATCATTTGGTGCTTCTATTTGTTGCTCATTTCCAATTTCAATGTTTTCAACTGCAACATTTTCTGTTGGTGGCTCTGTTGCCATATCCTTCTTGTCATATGTTTCCTTATCTACCACAAAATTGATTTCTTGAGTGTCAATGTTCATTGTGTATAACACCTCAGAATTAGGATTTGTATCCACATGTGGTGTATCCATACTCTCAGTTGTCAGTTGTGTGTCAACAGTTTCTACCGGTGGAGTATCAGAGGTTGGTGGGGGTAAATTATCTGTTATTTTTAGGCTCAGAGGTCCACCTACCTTACCTTTCCCCTTATCCTTTTGGTAGACTTTGATAGTCTTTGGTCTCTTAAGTTCTTCCTGTTTTTCTTTCTCAACAAAAAATATGTCCCACTTATCTGTTGTTTCCTCTGATATCTCATTTACTCTTCCTGCCATTAATGCTACATGTCGGTGTCCAGTGGAGAATACTATCCGGTTAGCTTCATTGATTATCTCATCAATCTCTTGAGTGGAGTTCATTGGCTGAATTGCAAGTAGTTTTTCTATTTTTATTTTCTTGTCTAACTCCACAATAGCTACCCTTCTAGCTTCTAGTCTTCTGTACAGATCATTTGGTATGTCATCCACAATTTCCATCAAGAATTTATTATAAATGTCAAGATGTAATATTACACTATTTTCTATGCTCTCTTTTTCATCATTGGATAATGTATTATACAACTTGCTAATATTTGTCAGTTTGCCATCTTCAATGATCTCTTCCAAAAGTTTTTCACAGGAGGAATAACATGTTTTTGTTTCCTCTTCTTTGGTGTCAATTTCTTAGCCGAAGGCCTAACTGCCTATTGTTTTTGTCTTGTCTTTCTGGGTGTAGGTGAGGGTGTCGGTCAGGGTTTTCTCTTTCTTTTTACCCTTTTGAATTCAGTCGGTATCTCACTGTCAGAAGAAGTTGCAACCAGTGAAAGATATGCTTCTAGTTGAAGTCCTTTCGATTCACTTTCCTTAATACCAGTTTTCTTTAATACATCTTCTTTTATTTCTTTTTTCCTGTTTGGTTCCCTTCCTCACTATCTATTCAGTTTTCTTAACTCTTTTATAGGATTGAATGCCACTTTCAATTGTTTCAGCATTGCCAAATACTTTTTCTATCGGTTCCTTGGGGGCTTCTAAGAGGGCTTTTGCATAAGTTTCAACTATGTTGTCATCAGCCTCATATCCCATCTTTGTAACCCAAATAGTCCTAGGGATTACTGCCTCCATCCAGATTTCATCTTTCTTGATCACAAAGCATATCTCCTTTTGATACTTATCAAGAATTGCTTGAGATAGCCTTATTCTTGTCTTCATCTTTGCTTTCAAGGTTTGGAAATGTTCGTTCATATTTTTCTCTCTGTCATCTCCCATGTTGTTTAGTATCTCAAGAAATTGTTTTCCTACCGAGATATCAAAACCAAAATCTTTCCTACCAATACCAGGAACTTGCTTGGTAATGTACAGCATTAAACATACAAGCAGGTTGCCAAATCTGAAAGTTCATTTCTTATCACCTTTTATTTTCTTTAAATTGTCTATCAGTTCATCTTTTAGCCACTCACATACATCAATCATAGCATTGTTATTCACCATGTCATATGCACTTTTAATACATAAGCTAGAGACAGAGTTTAGTCTGTTTGCATGTGTAGCCTTATAACCAAGAATCATACTGATAAATCTAACATTGATGTCCTTCACATCATTGACTCTTAGGGATCTTTTATCAAATGTTGTGCCGGTTAAGGTCATCACAGTGTCATTTGGAACCTTTTTAGTTCTGTCAGGCCTACTACCGGTGGAAGGTAAGCCTGTTACTGCCCTAACTGCCTCTTTAGTGATCTTATGGATGGAATTCAACCAAAAGAACTCACCATGTACTCTGCTCAAGAGAATTCTTATCACATCCTTGGGAAAATCAGGGATACTAAGAATGTCTACAAAACCTAGGGTTTCCACTACCTTGTGTTTCGGTTTAACATTTCCATTCTCATCACAAATTACAATCTTGTACATGTTCTTGATTTTATCATCTCCTAATTCCTCAATATGACAATTTATATAGATTCTAGGATCTTCTGCATAAACTACTCCTTTAGGTATTTTCGAAAATGCTCCTAGGGTATCATCTTTCTTCACAATTTCAGGAATAAGTTTGAACATGAGCCTAGGGTGCTTAATAACTTCAATCATTGTAGGGTTTGCAATGAATTCAGGTGCAGAAGAAGAAGCCATAGTTATAAATACCTTAATCTTCCTTTAGGATGATTGCTTGGATGAATTGCTTCACTTTTTTCTAAGGATGCCTTCGCTCGAGATTTTTGCACTCTCTAGAGATTTGAATGCTCGGTGAATGAAAAAAATGTTATAACCTTCAACTGCCACATTTAATGCCTTCTGATTAAGTCAAAACTTAACTCATATGCTGGTAAAGAAGTAATTCAACTTCTCACCATCAGCCGAGGGGTAAACTAGCATGTTTTTCAATTTGTTGTCATACCCCCAAAGGATTTTCCTTCAGTTAGAGGAAGAATCTCCTGTCGGTGGAGTGATACTCTATTTTGCCGATGGATTGGTATTCCCATCAACATTCTGATCTAACTTTCTGATTCATTGCTTTGAAAATTCTGTCTTTACCTCTTCAACTTTTTCTTTACCTTTCAAGCTAGGTCCTTTGTTATTTGTCGGTGATGCCTTACTTCTACAAAATTTTGCAATATGTCCAATCTTGTTACAAGCATAACAAGTCACATTGTTTTTCTGAATAGCTTTCCCATATCCTATGTCGGTATGTGTTCTGCATTGATTAGATAAGTGTCCAAATCTTCCACAAACATAACATCTTACATTCATTCTCCAATTTTCTGAATTATGACCAACTTTATTGCATTAAGAACATTGATTGGTGGGTGTATTAGTGTTTTGATAATTTCTACATCTACACTGATTTTCTCTATGACCATACTTGTTACAGTTAAGCATTTTCCATTGAATTTGTAAGCATTAGGTTGTCTTACCGGTTTGTTGTGATCATGATTGTTTGCAGTACCAGAGCTTTCACCAACTTCAAAGCCAAGGCCATTTGTATCTCCATTAGGTTTCTAATTCTTCAGCATGTCATCAAGTTCTTCTGAACTTTTCTTGAATTTCTCCTTGTGTTGGTTTGCAGTAGCCAACTCATTTTCCAAGAAATCTTTTTGTCTCATGAGTTTAGTTTTATCATGTTCTAAGTGAATTAGATATGTCTTTAGCATATCATTCTCATGACTGAGTCTTAGATTTTCATTTGCAGCATCATTGATTCTTCTAGCCAAATCATCTTCATTCTTCTTTCTATCTTCAGTGTCTTTACAAAATCTCATAACCATATCTTGCATCTCATTCTTCATTGTACTATTTTCTTGTCTCAAATTATTCACAAGGTCATTAAGAGTTTCTATCTCATCATCATCACTCTGCATCTTCTCAGAAAGTTCTCTTCTTTTGTTCCTATCAATAGTGAAATTTTTCTAAAGTCCTTGAATTATTTCCTGTGCAGCCTTCAGATCATCTTCAAGTTTCATACTCTTCAACTTTTCTGCACCATAATCTGCAAGAGATGTTTCTAGTTGCTTTCTCAGATTATCCATCTGTACCAGTGTCAAAATCTTCCTCAAACTATTAGGCTTTTGAAAATAGAGGACCAAGCTCTAATACCAATTGTTAGGGTTCCCAAAGATACTGAGAGGAGGGGGTGAATCAGTATCTAACCGGTTAATTGAGTTTCTTGATTTATTAAATGAAAAGCATTCCAAAACTGTGTACCGGTAAACCAAAATTAATGCAGTAAATAAGAACTACAACCATAACATGAAAGACACACCATAACACAGTATTTTTAACGAGGAAACCCGGTGTGGGAAAAACCTCGGTGGGATTTGTGACCCACAATATTCTCTTACTGGCCAATAAGAGAATATTACTGTTACAATAGGCGCTTGCACATGCAGGAAGGCCAACTGCATAAAGCTCACTGCTTAGATACAAAAGAGAAGTTTCACTGACTTACAAAAGTGGATTATGAAAATCTAATATCATGTACTACGGCAAAGGGACATATGCTATGCCAGATCCAGTACTGGTTTAAGCTCTACAATAATCATAAACCCTTATCCAAAATCTGCCTTATAATTCACACATTAGGTCTAATATAATCTTTCCATATCCACACCTCCTAAATGATCTACAAGATCTCATACTTATATGAGTCTTATTACAATCCGCCATGTTGGCTTACAAAAAGATTTTACAATTAAATACAAAATACAATTAAACAAAATTCATGTCGGCCAGCGCATCAGTAATCAATCTTTTCTGTGTCGGTGAACTGTATGTCGGTGTAGAGTCTGACGGTGTCGGTGCCTGCCGGTATCATATGATTGTAAGGTTTCCATCAATGACAATACCTTCAATCACCTATAATTTCTCATTGGAGTGTGCATTTTCCAACAAGGGACAGGTGAACGAAGATGAAGGCGAGAACATGACTCACGTAGAGTTGTGTTTAACTTATGACTTCAGTAGGCTAGGGGAATCTCACACACCACAATAGAAAATTTGTTTGTGCAAATATGAATTCATCGATGCATCATTGTTTCAATTGTGACTTCATCGATGCTTAATTTTAAATTGAAATGATTTTAGTAAAAATTAGTCATTATGTTGATTTCATATATGAAAATGTCTAATAGTTGAAAAATTAGAGTTAATTAATTAGCGACTTTACATTTCTATTAAATATGATTTAGAATACAAACTTTATGTTGACATGATTTCAATCGTATGAAGTTGATTATTGTTTTTATAAGTTATTGTTTGTTTGAAAATGAGTATAATGGTCTCGTCGATTAAGTAATTGTTTGTGAGTATAAATTTCATAATAAGTTTAATGAAATCGATATATATATGTAAATATATAAATTTCATATATATATATATATATATATATATATATGTACATATATGTACATATATGTACATATATATATATGTACATATATATATGTACATATATGTACATATATGTAATATATATATATACATATATATATATATATGTACATATATGTATATATGTACATATATGTACATATATATATGTACATATACATATGTACATATGTACATATACATATGTACATATGTACATATACATATGTACATATACATATGTACATATGTACATATATATATATATATATATATGTACATATATATATATATATGTATGTATATATATATATATACATATCTACATATCTACATATACACATATGTATATATGTATATGTATATATGTATATATATATATATATATATACATTATTAATTTATTAATCATAAAAGGATCATATTAGAATTTAATTACTAATGAATTAAATTACAAAGTTTTAATTCTAATATGTTTTTGTTAATATTAATTTTATATTTCAAAAGGTGGTGGATGTTTGTTCCACAAAAGGTGGCAATGGTGGGTTATTAGTCGACTAGTGGAATTCGACAAAGCCGACCTCCCCACCAAGTAATCAAATACACCCCATGTAACAGCAGATCACCCCACGTAACAGCAGACCACTCTGCTAGACTGCAAATCGACCTTAGCTAATTGCTTGTAATCGGTGGGAGGGAGTAAATAGGCACGTAGTGCCATGGAGATGAGTAATTGCATATTGTCCATGATCCATGGAGTTAAGTTAGAAAACTGCATACTCCACGATGATGGTGGAGAAGACCAACCATCTCTCCATGATCCGAGGTTGATCACTACAGAAGACATAACTTGGCCTCCCACCACTCCAAGCCATGTAGACTAGAGAGACCGCTAAACTAGTAGCACTTTGAGAAAGGAAGACATGGAATAGTTAAACCATCGGAATTGTTGATAATGCAGCAAAGACTATAAATTGATAACAATAACCGAGCCTTAGACGTAGCAGATTTCATAGGGAAATATAGTATAAATAAAGGCATAGGATCGATAGGTAGAGGAGGGAAAAAAAGGATAGAAAATAACAAGTGGAGCAGAGAGAAAGATAGTAAGAAGAGAGATTAGAGAAAGAGCATTTTAGAGCAAAGATAGAAGGAGAATAGATAGGAGGTTAAAGGAATATCTGTGAGAGAACTCTTGAGCCATCAAGGAAGAAGTAGGCCGATTTAGAGGAGGAACGAAAGAGTTCATTCCAAGCCAGTCTCAAGCATAAGGAGGTAGGATCTTTATTTCATTTTGGTTATTTTGCACTAAGAAATGTTAGTGAAATAGAGCTATGGTTGTAGCATAAGATTTCATTTATGATATTCCATGTTTTTATTGAATTTGTTTTATTATTCCTTGAATAGACATAGAAGGAAATCATTAGGTGGAATACATAGTGAAATAGTTAATAAACGCAATTATATTGTTTAAGAATGGTGAATAGTTTCAATGGGTTAGGAAAGATTTTCAATTAAAGAATGTGTACTAAAATTTAACTCATTTATATGAAAAGAATCATACTTGCGTTTTACCTTCTTCTTACTTAGTTCTTATTTGATTATTTTTTATGAAAATATATTTGCTTATCAAATTGCGAAATTGTTATTCTACGAAAGATTGTTTTCAATTAGGTGAAAGTAATGAAATAGTGTTTAACTTATGAAAGTGATAGGAAAGATGTTAGATCTATTAGTCAAAAGATTGTATTCTTTGAGGAAATGTATTCTTGTTTTGTGAGAACCAAGCTAGATAGGCTTGTGTATGGAAAGTTACCTTCTAGGACGGGTGCCGAATATGGAATCTTAGAGAGAATAGTTGCTTTTTCCAAACTATTTATTTTTGCTATGCATGCAATTATACTAGGCCGAGTAATGAATTGAATTATCCATTGAAATAGATGGAATTCTTTATTTTATGCTCTCTACCATATCCTTGAATGATAATTCTTGTTTCTTAAAAGAATTAGAAAAATGAAAATGCTTGTATCATCTAGGCACACACCAAATTCCCTCTTGTCTTTCTAACTCTTTGGTTAAAACAATTCATGCAGGGTCGGGTATTCTTGATTGACCAAGAATTTTGGGGAAGCGTAAGCTTCAAGGTTGGGTGGTAAAAGTGCCTAAATCGTGTTCTCATCTTCATTCGATGGACTAAAAGGAAGCGAATCAGATTGGAGATCGACGGATGTATCTCACTTTCTTTATGTTTGTTTAATACTTAAGGCAATTAGAAAGCCTAAGTATGGTATAATGATATGTAATGAGAAATTTGTACCTTCCATTGTATATGAAAATTTTATTTAACTCTTTGATATCTATGATTGTTTTATCAATTTATTAAACTTGTTTTATATTATGTATGAAATAGACTTCTTAATTGATCTATGAGTTTATTTATGAATAAAGAGTAGATTATGTCATATAGAGTAATTTACGTCTTTACAGTTTGGTATCAGAGTCGTAGGTTGTATAACACTAGGACCTATGAGTCACTTTGCAAGTTGAGTATTGAGAATAATAGTTTTGTGTTAAAACTTACAGAGATGGTGTGAACAAAACAGACGGCCCGTAAGTCAGTAGCTAGGTATGCTCACTATCTAAGGGTTAAGAAGGATCCTATATCTCCTGTCATGCCTATTATGGACAACCATCCAAGTGGAGGATGGATCAGTGAGGAGGAAAATTTTCCTCTCGTAGTGAAACTAGTTTCTAAAGAGAAAGAAAATGATGAGATAGGAGTAGTCCCTACTGAATCCCTCGATGAAAAGACTATCCCTATAGAGGAAGAGGAGCCCGAGTTAGAATATTCTCCAATTAGGCCAACTGTGATTATCTCTAATGAGTCAAAGGAATATTCTCTACTCAGTGATAATGAATGAGGGATATACCCCACTCAATGATGATGAGTCTGAAGGTTATACCCCTCTAAGTTCTAGTGAGTCTGAAGGATATACTCCGATGACTCTGCCAGAAGAGTGATGTATTATGTCATAACACTTTTATTATCAATAAATAAAGATGTCTCTCTTTCTATAATAAATTTGAGTTGAATGTTTTGTTTTTGTATGATTCCTATGATGATAAATATGTACTTTGGACCTTAGTTTATATTATAAACTTGGATGAAATAGATTTGCAAATTATCTAGCTATTTCTTATTATAGTTCTATATCGTTTCCTTCCAGTAGTAAATATGGATATTAATCTCTATAGTTATATTGTAAAGGTAGATTTTAGGAAGCTTTGATTAAATATAAGTTATGGAAATCGTAACCTTGCAAATATTCTTTCTTTTTTGCTAAGAAATATTAACATTCACTTATGCAAAAATTGTTGAATAACAATGGGCTCAAGGACCACAAGGGTTGGGTCTAGTAATGGAAATGAAAGACTCGACCAAATCCTTGATCTACTAAACCAACAGAGTGCCAGAATGAATGGACTTGAGCAGGAGGTTCGAAGGGTTGGAGAAGTCCGAAATGAAGCTCCAAGGGTTGAAGAACAACCCGTTAACCAAGCAAGGATTGAAGGAGAGCTGGCTAAGGACTTGAAAAGAATAGCCCCACCAAATTTTGATGGAAAAACTATTGGTGATGGTGTAGAGGCATGGGTGATAGAAATGGAAATTTATTTTGGTCTCTACAACATGTCCAATGAAACCAAGGCAATTTGGGTTGCTTACCAACTTTCTGGCAAAGCTACTACTTGGTGGGATAATGAAAAGTCCGAAAGGAAGTTGCAACCTAGAGATATCACTTAGGAATTATTTTTACAATCTTTTAGGAAGAGGTACCTTCCTTAGTTATTCTTTGATAAGAAGATGACTGAATTTTAGAACCCAACACAAGGTGGCATGTTGGTAACTCAATACCAGGAGAAGTTTACCAAACTTCTTAAGTATGTTCCACAATATCAAATGGATGAGCGATTTCACATCCGAAATTTCATCTTGGGTTTGAGAACTCATATTGGAGTAGAAGTGGATATTCATAATCCACTGACTATGGAAGAAGTATTTGAGAAAGCAACCAAGCAAGAGAAGAAGTTGCAGCAGTCAGGAAATTTTCGTAAAAATGTGAACAACAGACCAAATTTTGGAAATAGCAATTTCCAAAAGAACAATGGCAACAATCGACAAATAAGGAATCTGGCGAGGGAACCCAACACTCAAGAAAGGGGAAGATTGAATCAGGATGGTAACAAGAGAGAAAATAGTAACACCAACTTCAATGCCCGATAGAACTTGGACAAAGGTAGGCCAAGTGGCAATTTCGGACCTAGGGACGAGTGTTACAACTATGGAGGAAGTCATTATGCCTCAAATTGTCTACAACGTACCCCCACACAAAGAGGAGGAAATCAGCAAGGAGCCTCTCAACACCAGATTCACGCAGCAGTTGACAACCGTCAAGCTGATTTCCAAGCCTCACCTATTCAGATGACGGGTAAGCTTTTTGGGCAATCAGTTTCTATTTTAATAGATACAGAAGCTACTGAATGCTTTATTGATCCTAAAGTAGTTTCTAGATTATCTGTTAGACCTGATTATATTTCAAATGCATGGATGGTCCAATATGAAAATCGAGCAGAACAGAGGGTAGATACTTGTCTATTTTGCAGTGAACTAGAACTTTCCAGCTTCCAAACCCAGGTTAACCTTTATGTAGCACCATTAGGATCATATGATGTGATCTTAGGTATCAATTGGTTAACTGAGCATAAAGCCATAGTAAACTATGAGGATAAGGTCATTAGTTGTATAGATGATTTTGGGAATTCAGTTGAAATTCTTGGGTCTCAAAAGCCTCTTGAATTAAGACACATTTCAGCAATGCAACTCAAGAAGGTCCAAAGGAAAGGATGTTCCATAATTGTTGTCATGGTAAGTGATTTGGATAATGTTGAAAAGAGTCCTAAGGATTATCTTTTCCTTACAGAGTTCCTAGATGTCTTTCCAGAAGACCTTACCAAGTTACCACCTAAGAGAGAGTTTGATTTTTCTATAGAACTCTTACTAGGAACGGAGCCACAATCTAAGGCTCCATATAGAATGACAAAAATAGAATTGTATGAGCTTAAGACTCAATTGCAATAATTGCTTAGGAAAAGATTTATTAGACCAAGTGTATCCCCGTGGGGTGCACCAATGATCTTCGTAAAGAAGAAGGATGGCACTTTAACGTTATGCATTGATTATAGGATGTTGAATAAAGTGACTATCAAAAATAGATATCCTTTACCAAGGATAGATGGATTGTTTGACCAAATGAAAGGTGCAACGGTATTCTCCAAGATTGATCTTCGATCAGGATATCACCAGTTAAGGATTAAAGATGAGGATATTCCTAAGACTACATTTTGAATATGGTATGGGCATTATGCATTCACAATTGTACCATTTGGTTTAACCAATTCCCTAGCAGCATTCATCAACCTCATGAACAGTATTTTTAGAGAATACCTAGATGATTTTGTTCTAATCTTCATTGATGACATTTTGATCTATTCTAAGAATGAAGAAGAACATAAGAAGAACCTAAGGATACTTTTGCAACCATTGAGATATCGTAATCTTTATGAGAAACTTTCTAAGTGTGCTTTCTTTTAGGAAAAGGTGCATTACTTAGGTCGTGTCATATCTGCTGAAGGAATTTCAGTTGATCCTGCAAAGATAGAAGAAATAGTAGATTGGACAACGCCTCAAAAAAATTTAGAAGTTCAAAGTTTTATGGGACTTGCAGGATATTATAGAAAGTATGTGGAAGGATTTTCTAAGATAGCAGCACCTATTACTTCACTTCAAAAAAAGGAAAAAAGGTTTGAAAGGACTGAGAAGTGTGAGGAGTCGTTTCAACTTTTGAAGTAGAAATTGGCAAAAGAACCAGTCTTAACTATACTAGATCCCAATGGACATTTTATAGTAATTACAGATGCCTTGGGTGAAGGTGTGGGAGAAGTGTTGATGTAGGAACGAAAGGTGGTTGCATTTGAATCAAGAAAGCTGAAGCAATATGAATTGAATTATGCACCGCATGACTTAGAACTTCTAGCTATTATTCATGCATTACAAATGTGGAGGCATTACCTTTTAGGGAAGCCTTTTGAGCTAAAAACGGATCATTTAGGATTGATGTATATCTTTACACAACCTAACCTTAATGCAAGACAGAGAAGGTGGCTTAAATTCTTAAGTGAGTATGATTTTGGTATTGAATATATCAAAGGGAAAGAAAATAGAGTAGTTGATGCTCTCAGCAGAAGAAGACACCTATCTACTATGGTGACAACTAGAACAAACTTGAAACAACAAGTGTTGCAGAACCTTTCAGAAGATGAGCATTACCTAAGGGTTAAACAAGCCTTGGAAAAAGATTCTTCAGATCATCGTTATGATGGATATGAAATAGAACCTGAGGGTATTTTAAGGTACCAAGGAAGGATGTACATACCTAAAGGGGGAGATATGAGGAAGTTAATACTGTAGGAAATGCACAATACACCTTATTCAGGATACCCTAGAATAACAAAGATGGTAGCTAACTTGAGATCTTTGTATTTCTAGCCTAAACTCAGAAAGGAAGTGATTGAGTATGTGGCACAATGTTTGGAATATTAGTGAGTGAAAGTTGAACATGGTCATCCAGTAGGACTTTTATTCCAACATATTATACCATAATATAAGTGGCAAGTGATCAGTATGGATTTTATCCAAGGATTACCGATGAGAAAAAATAAACATGACACTATCTTAGTAGTGGTGGATAAGTTGACTAAAGTTGCACATTTCATACCTGGGAATCTCAAGGATGGATCATTTGTTCTTGCCAAGAAATTTGTGCAAGAAATTTTTCAGTTACATGGTGTTCCAAAAACCATAATATCAGATAGGGATACCAAGATGACTTCCAAATTCTGGACAATATTAAATGCAGCATTGGGAACAAGACTGAATTTTAGCTCAACATATCACCCTTAGACTGACGGCCAAACAGAAAGGGTTAATCAGGCAGTGGAAGGTCTTTTACAACTGTATTGCTTGGATCACCAGTACAAATGGGAGGATTACTTTCTTTTGGTTGAATTTTCTTATAACAACTCCTTTCATGCATCCTTAGGGACGGTGCCTTTTAAAGCACTCTATGGGCAAAAGTGTCGCACACCTATCAATTGGGATAGACTGGAGGATAGGATCATCATTGGTCCTAATTTACTTAAGGAAATGGATGAGCAAATGGTGTTGATCAAGAGTAGGTTGAAGGAGGCGGTTGACTGACAGAAGAGTTATGCAGACTAAAATAGGACTTTCAAACAATTTGCAACAGTAGATAAAGTCTTTTTGAGAGTCAAGCCTCATAAGAGCTCTATCTCATTTGGAAAATCATCAAAGTTGGCACCAAGATATGTGGGACCCTTTGATGTACTGGAGGCTATCAATCCAGTTGCTTATAGATTATCTTTATCCCCTTCTCTAGCTCAAATCCATAATGTGTTTCATGTTTCTTTATTGAAACCTTATCATGCTGATGCATCTCATATTCTTGATTGGCAATCTTTACAGGTACAGGATCCAGGGGTGGTGCTAGTGGAGCCCATCTAGATCAGCGTAGCATGAAGCTACGTAGCAGAGATTTCACTCAGTATAAGGTTCAGTGGGACCAATATTCTGAGGATAGTGCTACATGGGAGGATGCTGAGATGATTGACCGCCATTTTCCTCATTTGCTTTCTTAGGAAATAGTTGCTTATCATTTGAGATATATTTGAAACAATGATTTTAATTTTATGATGTGAACTTGGATAGAATGTATGTTATTGTTATTATTTATATTTGAAACTTGATGTATGGTTGACATTTTATGAGATAGAATTGCTATGTGATTGTTAATGGATAATAAGACAATGAGACAATGTCTCTTCCAAGAGGGGAAGGATGTCACGAACCATATTTTTTATAATGTGTTATTAGGAGAAATAATGTAGGTTTTTATTTATGAATTGAAATTGAAACAAATATGAGCATTCATTTTGATGATAATGCAGTTGTATACAAATAATTGAAAATGATGTATGCATTTTACTCATGCAATATGTAATTAGATATCTAGTATTATTAATTTATTAATCATAAAAAAATCATATTAGAATTTAATTACTAATGAATTAACTTGCAAAGTTTTAATTCTAATATGTTTTTGTTAATATTAATGTTATATTTCAAAAGGTGGCGATGGTGGGTTATTAGTCGACTAGTGGAAGTCGACAAAGCCGACCTCCCCACCAAGTAAGAAAATACACCCCATGTAATAGCAAACCACTCTGCTAGACTGTAGATCTTAGTTAATAGCTTGTAACCGGTGAGAGGGAGGAGTAAATAGGCACGTAGTGCCACGGAGATGAGTAATTGCAGATTGTCCATGATCCATGGAGTTAAGTTAGAAAACTATAGACTCCACAATGATGCTGGAGAAGACCAACCATCTCTCCACGATCCGAGGTCAATCACTATAGAAGACATAACTTGGCCTCCCACCACTCCAAGATGTGTAGACTAGAGAGACCACTAAACTGGTAGCACTTTGGGAAAGGAATATGTGGAATAGTTAAAGCATCAGACCTATCGATAATGAAGCAAAGACTACAAATTGATAACAATAACTGAGCCTTAGACGTAGCAGATTTCATAGGGAAATATATTATAAATAAAGGCATAGGGTCGATAGGTAGAGGAGGGGGAAAAAAAAGGATAGAAAATAGCAAGTGGAGCAAAGAGAAAGATAGTAAGAAGAGAGATTAGAGAAAGAGCATTTTAGAGAAGAGATAGAAGGAGAATAGATAGGAGGTTAAAGGAAGATCTGTGAGAGAACTCTTGAGCCATCAAGGAAGAAGTAGGCCAATTTAGAGGAGGAACGAAAGAGTTCATTCCAAGCCAATCTCAAGCGTAAGGAGGTAGGATCTTTATTTCATTTTGGTTATTTTGCACTAAGAAATGTTAGTGAAATAGAGCTATGGTTGTAGCATAAGATTTCATTTATGATATTCCATGTTTTTATTGAATTTGTTTTATTATTCCTTGAATAGACATAGAAGGAAATCATTAGGTGGAATATATATCGAAATAATTAATAAATGCAATTATATTGTTTAAGAATGGTGAATAATGTCAATGGGTTAGGAAAGATTTTCAATTAAAGAATGTGTACCCAAATTTAACTCATTTATATGAAAAGAATCATACTTGCGTTACACCTTCTTCTTACTTAGTTCTTATTTGATTATTTTTTATGAAAATATATTTGCTTATCAAATTACGAAATTTTTATTCTATGGAAGATTGTTTTCAATTAGGTGAAAGTAATGAAATAGTGTTTAACTTCTAAAAGTGATAGGGAAGATGTTAGATCTATTAGTCAAAAGATTGCATTCTTTAAGGAAATGTATTCTTGTTTTGTGAGAATCGAGCTAGATAGTCTTGTGTATGGAAAGTTACCTTCCGGGATGGGTGCCGAATATGGAATCTTAGAGAGAATAGTTGCTTTTTCCAAACTATTTATTTTTTCTATTCATGGCATTATACTCGGTCGAGTAATGAATTGAATTATTCATTTAAATAGATTGAACTCTTTATTTTATTCTCTCTACCATATCCTTGAATGATAATGCTTGTTTATTAAAAGAATTAGAAAAATGAAAATGCTTGTATCATCTAGGCACGCACCAGATTCCCTCTTGTCTTTCAAATGATTTGGTTAAAACAATTCATGCAGGGTCGGGTATTCTTGATTGACCAAGAATTTCGGGGAAGCGTAAACTTCAAGGTTGGGCGGAAAAAGCACCTGAATCTTGTTCTCATCTTCATTCGATGGACTAAAAGGAAGCGACTCAGATTAGAGATCGACAGGTGTATCTCACTTTCTTTATATTTGTTTAATACTTAAGGCAATTAGAAAGCCTAAGTATGGTATAATGATATGTAAAGAGAAATTAGTACCTTCCATTGTATATGAAAATTTTATTTAACTCTTTGATATCTATGATTGTTCAATCAATTTATTAAACTTGTTTTATATTATGTATGAAATAGACTTCTTAATTGATCTATGAGTTTATTTATGAATAAAGAGTGAATTACTCTATTTACGTCTTTACATCCAATGAACATTAAGATTTTGTTAATCCAATTAACAAAGAGATTGATTAAACCTACTCTTGATAGAATGATTACCACAAGAACATAGAAATTTAAATTCTATAAGAGATTAACCTAGCATGATTGAATATATACAACTGACATTAGCTACATTACATCACTAAGCTACATCCATCATAATCCATATTACTGCATTTAATTAATAACCTCATACATACAATTAAGATTAATATCACCTAAATTACATTATACATTTTAACCATAATGTCACTCATACATCCAAAATTAAAAGGAACCAGATGAACACAGACACCATGCAACACCAATTGATATCAAAGTTCATCCCTAATGGGCTACATCTCAAGGTCTTCTTCAAGTGCAAGACCATTCTAATAAATAAAAGGTGAAAAATTACATAAGGTTCACATCAATTGCATCCTGCCATCAAGGCATACAAAAGCAAATAATACATATGACCACATAGGGTCCAAGAGATACGTGAATGATCCAAGAAGAAGAAAGAGAATCCATCTAAAACATAATATGGAGTAAATACAAGAGAACAATTGGAGCACCAACGAAATTAAATCCTCGCAATCCATCATAAGCGTCACATGACCTAACATGAATATCAAGTACTCACAAAAAGCATAAACAAATAGATATGACTCCCATAATAGTGCTCCAACCAAAATCAACAAAAACTGCACACTAGTGAACATAAGGAAATAGTGTCATCACATAGCTTGGTATGGTTATCCTGAAAGACCTCCATAGGTCCCGACCCCCATCATTGGTTATCCTGGTAACCTCTCCCGAACCTTTGGCCCCATCCAAGTCTCATGTGGACCCAACACATCCTTTCGTGAAGACAAGATTGTTGGTTTGTCATTCCAGGCCTTCTCACTGCATCTTGAGTCTGTACTAGCACTCAACCCATGAGTGAGGCACAATTATTCTACTTAGTGTTTTCATCTACCAAACCCCCTAATAATTTATTAAGTTATCACTTATTTAGACAAATTTTTGATGGGTTATCTTGCTTACCACTTTAGGCATGACCCCCACTCGAAAGCCACTCTTCCATATGACACTTAACCACAAATCAGACAAACTCCCAAAACCAAGGTATACACAAGAAATAATATACAGAGTTCAAAGCAATAGAAAATCACTTGGCCAAACAAGCCCTTGCCCATGGTTAATTGATGATTCTCTGACTAGAGACATTACGAGATATGATAGCAACCTCATGAAACAGTTAAAACACATATCCAAGGACTTGCAATTTTTGAAAGAAAATGTGAATACAGTAAATGAATATACACATCTTTGCTACACTAATATGATGTTAATTTTTCCATTTCGTTTAACATACAATTTGGCCAAAGTTTTCTAATCCATCTGAATTTTCAAAATACTACATTTGAAAAATCACCATAAATCAAACACCGAAATATACATTTGTGCATTTGAACTATACATATAAAAATAAATAAATTAATATATGTATTTATTCATCTAAAATCAATATTTCACTAAAATGACAATATCATTAAATTTCCAATTATATTTTTATTTAATTTTCTAATTTCAAAATTTCCCAAATACATATGATTTAATTTTCTAATTTCTCCAATAGTATATTATTCAATTTTCAAATTTTCCAAATAATATTTTAATTTCAAAATTTCCATATAATATATATTATTTAATTTCCAAAATATCCATTTTCCATTTTACATTTTCAAATTTCCCAAAATGATATATTTTAAATCCACTAATATAAAAATATATATATTTATAAAATAATATTTAAAAACAAATTAAAAATTATATATTAAAAAATATATATATTTCAAATATTTTTAAGCACCTTAAAGGTGTTGCCCACATGGAGGGGCCCACCCATATGGGTTGAGCGCTTCCCAAGCATGGGAGACAGCGCTGCCCATACTTGGGACAACGCTCCCCAAATCATGGGGATCCCCATGTGGTGGTGGGGTCCAACCTTCAGGCTCCCCACTACCACATTAAAATATTTTATTTTATTTTAAATAAATACATTTTTAAAAGAAATGCATTTACAGAGACACGGGAAGACTCGGAAAAATTTGTCTAAGTCTACACAACAAACTCAAATTTTGTTTTTGAGTTATTAAATTTAACAATAAAAATTTAATTCCTTTTTTCTTTTTCTTTTTTTTTGAAATCAAACCCTCCCAATACCAAGTTTATTTAGAAAAAAATTCTAAGTCTAATAAGAACAAAGAATGAATTTTTTTGAAAACTAATTAATTCTCGGGCAACAAAATTTGAGAAAATTTTGCCAGCATAACACTATGAGTTTTAACACATTTCACATTTTTTTTTCCCATCTAAATTTCACCATAAGAAATCTAATTTTCTTTCTACAATCAAAATGAAATCTTCAAACAAGAATTTTTCTCACAAAACATAGAGAAATTTCACAATGCAACATGAAATTTTCCTTTAAAACAATACCCAATTTCAATTTGAAACCAAATCTTTTCACAAACAAAAAAATAGATTTGGGGGTAAATTAAAACTGATTTAAACTCATACTAATTTTGCATTCCCAAGCTAAATGAATGTTTCAAATAAATTTTGACATCAATTTATCAATTTTTTTCACACAGAGAGGTTTCTTCAATCAAATAATTTTTTTAAAACAAAACATAGATATTAAAGAAACCCAGAATCCAACCTTAATAGCTATCCAGGAAGAAATCTGAGAAGAGCCCAACCTGCAATCTCCCCAAAAAAATTTCAATCCAAACCAAAAACTCTCAATTTCATGAAAAATATAGGTTATAAAGAAAATTTTAACCTAAAAATCCATTTTAGGTTAAAATTATTTTTAACCAAATTAAATCATTTCCAAATAGTTAATATTCAAAAATGCTTCTCTCTCCCTCATTTAATTTTCTTAATTTATCTCAAAACTAAAATTTCTATTTTAAAAAGTCAATGAGGGTAAGATTTTAATTTTCTAATTTCCAATAAACTTTTTCCAAAATGCATACAAATGATTTAATTCACAATTTGAAAATAGCAATTAATCAAACTTGCTAGAAATGTAAATTAAACAATTTGAATTATTGATTGATCACGCAAAAGGGGTCTTGTTTAATTTAATCCATTTTATTTATGAATGCGCAATAAACATATTTAACTAATTAATTAGTTTAATATTTTAATAGTTAATTTCACAAACGCATAACATGCAACTCAAGAAAACTAGATAAACTCATGACTCGCATACCAGACATAGGTAACCTATGGATGACCGACAATGCTCACTATTGAGCTTGGCTAGGGTTAAAATGTAGGGTCGTACAACTATCTCCTCCGATCAATAAGGCACGCTCAAACCTGTGAAGCTAGGTGGAGATGATACATGGTACTTGTACCTGCAATTTCCTACATCAACGAACCTTACATGCATATATATACAAACACAGTAGACACACCGGTGAAGGATAATTATGGCATTCCCTGTCTCATTGAAATGAGTGAAGGAAATCATCTCCTTGCACCCCATACACTTACAAACATGAAACATGTATATAACACATCGCATGCATAAAATAAATGTTTAGTCCATGTCAATATTCCAATATAATAACATTTAACCATCAGTAAGGAAATAATGTGTAACATCATACACTAAAACTTAAATCAAAGCATAACGTATCATAGCATAATACTTGAATATAACATCACAACATGGTATATCAACCATCCAAGAAGCCACTAAAAAATCAACCAAGGTCAAACTAGTTTAAAAGAGTCTGATTAGGGAAGGGGTACTACATCCTCCCCCCTAGGGTTCGACTTACTCCTGGAAGTTGCAAGATTAGGTTAGAAAGATAGGGACACAATAAGTCATAGAACTCACATTATATGAGCCAAAACCTTGACTATCTTCTAGGAAGATGTAGGGTAAGTGCACAAAGTTGAGTCCCACTTTGGGGGAGTGTGTGCATTGGAAAGTGTGCCACTAGGAATAGGGCCTCATTATGCTTCGAGGACCCAAGGTGAAAATGAAAAATGGGGCCCCATTGTTAAGGGGGCCCTGACCATAACGGACCCCCATTTAGAAACATAACGAGGCCCTGTTATTTAAGTCAAAAAAATAACAAGCCCGTTTAATTAAAATGGGTCCTCATTTCTTAAATTTTGAAAATAGAGCCTACTATGTGCATCGGGTTTTGGTTCTAGAAAGGCATGGAATGCCCAACCCTTAGCCTTGGACCTACAAGTATAAGGTTGTATCAATGACATGGTGAAATGCTAACTTCTGGCATATGTTTGATGCCCATTATCATAGAATTTTTCAACAAAATTAAAACCCATTTTAGATTACACTATGTAGATTCTGAATATTAAAAAAAAATTAAGATTTGATTATTTTTTCTATTTTTTAATTAATTTGTACTAAATTTGTTCCATTAACTTGAAATATCAGTTTATCTTGTTTATTTAATAATTTTTTTGTTTTAATGTTTTTTGAAAAAAAATCATCATTAATCTACACAAAATTATTTTCAATTTAAAAAATACAAATTAAAAAATGATAAGTTTAGGTCAAATTATGTGGGTCGTACACAACGTGTTTTTAAAACAATAAATAGGGCCAATAAAATATTCAAAAAAAATAAAAAATAAAAATATGCTCATCAATATTTAGTATGTTACAAATCATTTCCCAAGAGTGTTTGAAAAGAAACTTTTGTTTGTGTCAAAAAGTGTGGGTCGTACACATGTATGGTATGGTCCTAAAACAGACATTTTTAAAAAGTGGTTTTTAGAAATCCCCTCTGAAAGTTAATTTATATTATTTGGGTATTAAAATAAATTACACATTTGGATACTAGATTCCGAGTGCTATATTTTTATTAGTGACTTTTTTCAAGATTCAATCTCTAAGTGCTTCAAATTTTCAGCTCAAATGTGGCAAAATCTGAAAAACAAGGAAAACACTTCCACTTTTTGGCCAAAAAGTGGACTCAACCTCTTGCACTAACCCTGCAATCTACCAAAAATAGTTTACTAACATACCGAAATCAACATTCAAATCAACTATCTTAACAAAATTATTTCATTCCTTTTCTAACTCAAATAGATTTTCAACACATTTTCCTTGCACAATCCTTAATTACTAAAAAGCAATGTGCTACACAAGCATGATAACAGTCACATCATCTTTCACTATCTGGATTACACATGCCAATTATTTATTCAACTACTAGGAACCATAATTTCATTAATTATTCGCATAAATCATACAATATCAACTAAAATTCTTATCCAAAGTGTATATCACAGAGTACAAACATCATAACTTACTCTACCCAAACATGAAAAACACTCATTTCACATCAACACTCATCATAATGATGATAATTTCACATCTGATATATCATCTTACACATATATTTTCCTTCCTACATTACTAGGGCAACATAACAAACTCAAGGTTAAGTACACAAATTCATCCTTAATATGGTAGCATACTACTTCTAGGGACATAATGTATAGATATCGAATGCATAAAGGTTCATGGTATAAACATCAATTCACTAGTAACACCAAAACATCAAACATTAAGGCATATTACAATCTCATTCTAAGAGAGCAAGTGAATATAATTACATACAACAGCACTTAATGTCAACTAATCCGATTAAAATCCATGCAAGCATTCCAAAACACTCATCAAATCCATGAGCCTGCAAATCACTAACATTTATCTAGGGCATAATGCACCATTCACTAAATCCATTTTATACTTATATCTACTAAACCTTTGATGCAAATGATTACAAACGAGTCTCATCATAGAAAGACACTTTTAGTTTTCTTAATTTAATATAACACTATTGGTTACCTTGTTATGCCTAAATCCACTCTTCGCAGTGTTCTCCCTTAACACACTATCAGAGCTTCAAACGAACATGATAGATTAAACACTGATCACATAACTAGGGCCAGCAAATTCAATCATTCAAAATGACCACCTGACACCTCAAACGAAAGTAATTCCAAATTAAAATTACCAAATCCACTATGAAATAAAGAAAGATGTCGACGATTTTGAAATTCAACAAAATCGAAACATGATGAGTGTCATAATTAAAATTACAAAAAATGAGAATTTAGTGGTCATTTTGTAATAAGAAATCTCAAAATAAAATGCTAGCCCATAGTCACATAACACTAGTCAAAAGACAGTTAAAATAATGTTGCAATAAAAACTCAAAACAAGGTGACCATCTTTAGTCACACCTTAGGGAGTAACCGCCACACAAAACCCAAGATCACATGTCTTGAGTGTGATAGAGAGTGAAAATTTAGACATTTAAGGCTATTACACTAACTACATTTCTTTATTAATGCAATATTTTATACACATGAAAGTTTATCTGATTATTCTTTATGTAGGCATCCATATGCCAGGAGGTAATAATATGCCATTTCACACAAACAAAGAATACACGCATTATGTAAATTTCATTCTACATGATATCATATTATAAAGTAATCACATTCCTAACATTAACCTTTTCAAGCAACTCTTAAGCATAAGTTTCAAATTGTTTAATGTTTTCCAAACACAATAAAATTAATAACACTTGGGTGCGCTATATCTATCACCATTTATCCACTCTACTAGGATTTTCATTACATAACACATTCTTACAATTCAAATAAAATAAGGAAGTACCATCATTTCTATATCTTTCAGTAATTCCACTCAGCATTCATATTACTAATCATGCAAGTTTTCTTCACGAAGCTTAAGACTTCCATCTTTCAACATGAAGCCAAAACACAAAGGTACAATTTCATATGCTTTATACACATTCTACACATCATGCATAATTCTATCTTAATCAATACTTGTTCTCTAACATGATATGTTAAGCAACAAAATCATATGACTAATCACAATATATATGCAAAAAGTATTCCACCTTCTTGTAAACGTTTTTTTCATGATATCCTAATATGCGATGTAACACTTTGGATTCTTAATCCAAAATAATTCAAAAATTCCTTAATATTGCTATACAATATTCATTAACAAGCAATTATATACTTTTATTTAAATCAATGCATTCATTAGTAGCATTTCTAAGAATCTTATAACTAGGTAGAGAGAAGAGGGAGAGAGTTTGATAGTCAACCCATTTCATTCATATGCACGTAAATCAACAAGGTCACACAAGCATGCTTAAATTTATCTCTATATGTCTATCATCTTTATTGTACGATTTTTATTCCACTAACATTTTAGAAAAATGCCAATTGGCCTATTATGACATTTCCAAATATTATGGATGCAACTGAATGTCCTAATTTTCCAAAAATGAACTCAAGATAGACAATCTTTTCTTTCATGCAAGACCTCTTGTGAAACACTCAATACTCCTAATTAATATTAAATACATCATTAACTGCAACCTTTCATTGAAAATCAAAGTACGAGAAGAAGGTGGAAGAGGAGTTATCAACTAAATAATACATAATTATGCATGCACATCAAACATGGGTTTCATTTGCACCTTCTATTCATACTAAGTCAATTATATATATACAAAAGCAAGTACATTATTGCCTTGTTTAAATAGGTCATCATTTGAGTCGGCATTATGAAACACATAATGAAATCCTTAATGAAAACACATCAATTCCCTCCTAGCCACTATAACATGATCCCTTTTTACACATCTGATTACTAACAAGTCAGTTTCACTTATCAACTGTTTGTACATTATCGCATAGTACCTAAGATAGAAATTAATTATGTTACTCCTACAATACACATGGTGAATTCCTTTATGATAACATACAATTTCCTCCCAATATCCATCATGATCTTTATAACCCATAGCCCCCTTATTATCCAAATGCACAATAGAATCATTAGGCCCACACAAGGGTTCATGAAGTCACAAGCATTCTCTTGCAATCAGAAAACATACACAAGTGATAAATACACATATAGAAACATTTTAATTCCTAGAGAGAAAGAGGAGAAAGGGTGATATACATTCAATTCTCTACATCATATGCACTCAACATATACCATACAAGTCCTTCAAGGTCACGACACTAAGTCATACCATAACCATAACACAAGCATATTTCATACTTTCATATTCAAGACAAACATTGTCCAACCCAATGGGTAAGGTTAGGGAATACAACAAATCAATTAGGGAGGTACATATGATTCTTTCTTAATAAAAGTAATTGAAAACCAAGATATCTAAAAAAAAATCAAAGCACATATAATCACTCAATAAACACCAACATCAAGAAGGTGAAAGAAAGGTGTGAACATACATGTTACACACAATTAGGGTTTTCTGAAAGAATAATCAAAACGAACAGAGAACGAGTCCTCAAGATCTTCAAGATCTTATGCCTCAATCACACGCATACAATAGGAGGACAATCATACAATGCAAAAATTATACATCTCACACCAACTAAGGGCACAACCTATACCAGAGATCCCAGTTTTTGCAACCTTTGGCTCTGATACCAAATGTAATGCCCCACCAAGAAACCCTAAAAGAATCAACTAAATACTATCAAAAAAAGAGAAAATAATTTTTTTTTTTATATTAATGAACTTAAAGATGCATTAAGTTAATCATTGCAATAACATTTGCACAAGCAGAAGACTTATCTTAAACTCCAAAAGGGTTTCCAACGAAGATTACTCGATAATCCACTGAACACTAAGGTTTTGTTAATCCAATTAATAAAGAGATTGATTAAACCTACTCCTAATATAATGATTACCACAAGAACATAGAAATTTAAATTCCATAAGAGATTAAACTAGCATGATTGAATATATACAATTGGCATTAGCTACATTAAATCACTAAGCTATATCCATCATAATCCACATTACTGCATTTAATTAATAACCTCATACATACAATTAAGATTAATATCACCTAAATTACATTATACATTTTAACCATAATACCATTCATACATCCAAAATTAAAAGGAACCAGATGAACACATACACCATACAACACCAATTGATATCAGAGTTCACCCCTAATGGGCTACATCTTCGGGTCTTCTTCAAGTGCAGAACCATTCTAATAAATAAAAGGTGAAAAATTACATAAGGTTCACATCAATTACATCCTTCCATCAAGGCGTACAAAATAAAATAATACATATGACCACATAGGGTCTAAGAGATACATGAATGATCCAATACGAAGAAAGATGATCCATCTGAAACATGATATGGAGTAAATACAAGAGAACAATTAGAGCACCAACGAAAATAAATCCTCACAATCCATCATAAGTGTCACATGATCTAACATGAATATCAGGTACTCACAAAAAGCATAAACAAACATATATGACTCCCACAATAGTGCTTCGAGCAAAATCAACAAAAACTGCACACTAGTGAACATAAGCGAAGAGTGTCATCACATAGCTTGGTATGGTTATCCTGGTAGGCCTCCATAGGTCCCAGCCCCCATCATGGGTTATCCTGGTAACCTCTCTCAAACCTCCGGCCCCATCCAAGTCTCATGTGGACCCAACACATCTTTTCGTGAAGACAAAGTTGTTGGTTTTCCATTCCAAGCCTTCTCACTACATCCTAACTCTGTACTAGCACTCAACCCATGAGTGAAGAACAATTATCTTACTTAGTATTCTCATCTACCAAACACCCCTAATAATTTATTAAGCTATCACTTATTTAGACAAACTTTTGATGGGTTATCCTGCTTACCACTTTGGGTACGACCCCCACTCGAAAGCCACTACCCCATATGACACTTAACCACAAGTTAGATGAACTCCTAAAACCAAGGTGTACACAAGAAATAATATACGGAGTTCAAAGCAATAGAAAATCACTTGGCCAAACAAGCCCTTGCCCACAATTAACAACTGATGATTCTCTGACTAGAGACATGACCAGATACGATAACAACCTCATGAAACAGCTAAAACACATATCCAAGGACTTGCAATTTTTGAAAGCAAATACGAATATAGTAAATGAAAAAACACATCTTTTCTACTCTAATATGATGTTAATTTTTTCATTTCATTTAACATACAATTTGGCCAAATTTTTCTAATCCATCTGAATTTTCAAAATACTACATTTGAAAAATCACCATAAAAAACACCGAAATATACATTTATGCATTTTAACTATACATATAAAAATAAATTAATTAATATATATATTTATTCATCTAAAATCAATATTTCACTAAAATGACAATATTATTAAATTTCCAATTATATTTTTATTTAATTTTCTAGTTTCAAAATTTCCCAAATACATATGATTTAATTTTCTAATTTCTCTAATAATATATTATTCAATTTTCAAATTTTCCAAGTAATATTTTAATTTCAAAATTTCCATATAATATATTATTTAATTTCCAAAATATCCATTTTCCATTTTACATTTTTAAATTTCCCAAAATGATATATTTTAAATCTACTTTTATATATATATATATATATATATATATATATATATATATATTTATATTTATTTATTTATTATATTTATAAAATAATATTTAAAAACAAATTAAAAATAATATATTTTAAAAAAAACTTTATTTCAAATATTTTAAGCACCTTAAAGGTGTTGCCCACGTGGAGGGGCCCACCCATATGGGTTGAGCGCTTCCCAAGCATGGGAGAAAGTGATGCCCATACTTGGGATAGCGCTCCCCAAATCATGGGGATCCCCATGTGGTGGTAGGGTCCAGCCTCCGGGCTCCCCACTACCACATTAAAAAAAGAAAACATTTAAATAAATACATTTTTAAAAGAAATGCATTTACAGAGATAGGAAGACTCGGAAAAAAATTTTAGAGTCTACATAGCAAACTCAATTTTTTTTTTGAGTTATTAAATTTAACAATAAAAATTTAATTCCTTTCTTCTTCTTTTTTTATTTGAAATCAAACCCTCCCAATACCAGGGTTGTTTAGAAAAAAATTCTAAGTCTAATAAGAACAAGGAATGAATTTTTTTGAAAACTAATTAATTCTCAAGCAACAAAATTTGAAAAAAAAAAAGCAACTGCACAAACCCCCGAATACACAGATCTGAAGACCAAGGCTCAAAAACTCTCATGAAGAGAATAGGGGCATGCAAATATGGAGCTCTGATACCATATTGGAGTTGAGGAAAAATCAACTCTACAACTCCCAAATATCACCTGCATGCAAACCTGTCACAGAAGGAGAGAAGCAAAAAAGCTATGGAGACTAAAATTCAGAGATCTAGAAAAAATGAATCATATTGATTGTGCAACAAGGATGCAATTCAATAATTACAGTTGTTATGAAAATACAAAGAGACAATCCTTATAAGAGGATACTCGAAACCCTAAAGGTGAAAACCCTAAAGAATTATAGGATTCCTAAGTTTAGCTTAAGCATAGAGTATAATAGACTAATAATTAAATAAATAATTATTAGCTAATAACACTATGAATTTTAACAAATTTCACTTTTTTTTTTCCATCTAAATTTCACCATAAGAAATCTAATTTTCTTTCTACAATAAAAATAAAATCTTCAAACAAGAATTATTCTTACAAAACATAGAGAAATTTCACATTGCAACATGAAATTTTCCTTCAAAACAAGACCCACTTTCAATTTGAAACCAATTCTTTTCACAAACAAGAAAATAGATTTGGGCGTAAACTAAAACCGATTTAAACTCATACTATTTTCACATTCCCAAGCTAAATGAATGTTTCAAATAAATTTTGACATCAATTCTTTTCACACAGAGAGGTTTCTTCAATCAAATAAAATTTTTAAAACAAAACATAGATATTAAAGAAAGCCAGAATCCAACTTTAATAGCTATCCAGGAAGAAATCTGAGAAGAGCCCAACCTGCAATCTCCCAAAAAAAAGTTCTATCCAAACAAAAAGAACTCTCAATTTCATGAAAAATATAGATTATAAAGAAATTTTTGACCAAAAAATCCATTTTAGGTTAAAATTATTTTTAACCAAATTAAATCATTTCCAAATAGTTAATATTCAAAAATGTTTTTCTCTCCCTCATTTAATTTTCTCAATTTATCTCAAAACTAAAATTTCTATTTTAAAGGTCAATGAGGGTAAGATTTTAATTTTCTAATTTCCAATAAACTTTTTGCAAAATGCATACAAATGATTTAATTCACAATTTGAAAATAACAATTAATCAAACTTGCTAGAAATATGAATTAAACAATTTGATTTATTGATTGATCACACAAAAGGGGTCCTATTTAATTTAATTTCTTTTATTTACGAATGCACAATAAACATATTTAACTAATTAATCACTTTAACATTTAATAGTTAATTTCACAAATGCATAACACGCAACTCAAGAAAACTAGATAAACTCATGACCCACATACCAGACATAGGTAACTGACGGATGACCGACAATGCTCACTATTGAGCTTGGCTAGGGTTAAAATGTAGGGTCTTACAACTATCTCCTCCAATCAATAAGGCATGCTCAAACCTGTGAAGCCAGGTGGAGACGATACACGATACTTGTACTTACAATTTCCTGCATCAATGAACATTGCATGCGTATATATATATACAAACACAATAGACACACTAGTGAAGGAGAATCATGGCATTCCCTGTCTCATCGAAATGAGTGAAGGAAAATCATCTCCTCGCACCCCATACACTTACAAACATGAAACATGTATATAACACATCGCATGCATAAAATAAATGTGTTAGTCCATGTCAGTATTCCAATATAATAACATTTAACCATCAATAAGAAAATAATGTGTAAAATCATACACTAAAACTTAAATCAAAGAATAACATATCATAACATAATACTTGAATATAACATCACAACATGGTATATCAACCATCCAAGAAGCCACTAAAAAATCAACCAAGGTCAAACTGGTTTAAAAGAGTCTAATTAGCGAATGGTTACTGTAGTTGTCAATTTAACCCTTGTGACTTCTAGGAGTAATTCGAGTCCAAGGGGGGAGGATGTAGTGCTCCACCCTGATTCATCCTTCTCCATCTACATTTATAGACCCTATTGGCATAGCTTAGTTTAATTTATGATAATATTCGATGGTATTATACTATGTGTTGACTCTATTTATATTTCAGATGCTTGTAATTATACTTGTTATTGATGATCATGATATGATGGAATTATATTAATGGTCTCTATATGCACTTTCTATGTTAGACGAATTGTATGGATTATGAATTTTATAGCAATATGATTATGCTAACCCTACTTCCTAATTATATGTGATGAGTTGGTGTTATGATGTGTCTGGTTATTGTGTGGCTATTTTCATGAGTAGAGATGATGTCATATCACTCATTGCGAGCATGATATGCCATCATGATTCTCTACCACTTGCATGTTCATTATGATATATATGTATCGTATATGTTATGTTTAGCATTGATGCAGGTTTACAAGTACTAGACATAGACTTCACTTGTCTTCACAAGTCTGAGCATGTCTTTAAATGCCAATGGAAATTTGTCAGAGATGGCATGACTTCCCTTCATATACTCTAGGATTAAGTTGTCTACCTTGGTCATCAGTTGTCTTGGCATGATTCGCCATGTTAACCAGTGAGTTGTGGTCTTTTGATGGGTTGTGACTATGTGGTTATTTATTTAATTAATGTATGTTTGATTTATATAGTTTATTGATGATTAAACTAATTGGTATTTATTGGTTTTTTGTTTATTTGATATTTAATGTTTAATTATTATCTATTTATTCATTTATTGTTTAATAGTGCTTTTATATTTTAATGTTGATTTATATTTTATTGATGGATTCTATTTATTTATTTGGATTTAGTATTTATTTATTAATTATTGATTTATGATTTATTTGGTATTTATTGTTTAAATAAAATATATTTTTATTTATTGTTTAATGTTGCTTTTATATTTTAGTGTTGACTAATATTTTATCAATGACTTTTATTTATCTATTTGCTTATACCTTGGTTATTTATTTATTTATGTAGTGAATAATACTTTATGATATTTTATTACATTTCTCTTGTTATGAGGGTAAATAAGTTTATTGTTATTCCCTACCTACTGTTAAAAGCTATTGGTTGTATATGTATTGGGGAAATACATTATATTATAAGTTTGGGTAGGTAAGTTTTATATTATTTTGGTTTATTTCGATTGGCCGGTTTTGAAGCTAAGGTTTGAATGGTTTGAAGGTTTGAGTTATTTTTGAGCTTTGTCTTTGTGTCTATGGCTCTATATGTGACTGATTGTGTAGGGAGTTTCTATGGCTAATTTTGTGATATCTTGAGTTATGATCTATGATTATTTATTTGGTTTATTTCATTTGTTTCCTTATGCCTAGGTGTCACTTTTGAGTATGGTTTCTGGACTTAGACATTTTCCTATGATATATAATTTGAAGTTGAAATTTGGTCTTTTCTGTGCAAATTTTCTATTTGTTTCATATGTGCCATCATGTTTATTTTATGCACCATTCTATTTATTGTATGCACCAATATGTTTATTGTATGTGTCATTCTGTTTATTGAATGATTTATTCTATTTATTGTATGTTTCATTTTGTTTATAGAATGAGCCATTATGTTTATTGTATGTTTATTGTATGTGTCATTCTGTTTATTGAATGATTTATTCTATTTATTGTATGTTTCATTTTGTTTATAGAATGAGCCATTATGTTTATTGTATGATTTTTAAGCTTTGGTATGTTGATAAGCCATACTGTAGATTTTTTGTGCCTCTCCAATATGTTGATAAGTCTTGTTGAGAGGATTGTTTTTATTGCTTTGTGCTAGTGAGTTGATGTGCCTTTCTATTCATGATTATTTGATGATTATGGCAGATTTTGATTGACTTTGATAAGGCTTCTGAAGCACTATTTGATATGAGGCTCATTGTTGGATTATTGTTGATGTTGGAATTGGATTGTTATGGATGCATCATGATTATGGATCATTCTTGAATGTTTATTAGATCCTCTTGTTATTTTTGTTGTGTTGGAACATGCTAGGGCGAGTCGGCTTCCTTGTGATAATTAGGGTCATAAGAGATAGGCTTGCATGAGGTTTCCTGTAAGGATGCATCAAGTCTATATCGTCATGTCACATTGGAAGTTTTTCTTATTATAAACAAGTGATAACATTAATAATGAATTAGATGGATTGGGTAATTAGGACTCACCTAATCAAGATAATTAATCGTTCAGCCCCAAGACTTGATCCTAGGGAGGATGTTTTAGGACAAGCTTCAAAAGGTCGTGGTGGTAAGTCAATCTCCCTTGATTCTCTCATAGGTTAAGATGGCTCCACATTTGTATCGAGGTTATGCCTTGAAGGGTTGGGTATCTATATTTTGGAGGATAGCATGTGACGACACTCCAATCCTACATTTATCCTTGCTGGTTGTATTTATGCCTTGTCTATTGTTACGCCTCTAGGAGATTCTATTTGTGGTTTCCACATGATTGGTTGTTGTGTATGTGTAGTTGTGATCCTTGAGTTGTGAGTCTCCTTGGTAGTTTGTTGTCAGCTTAGATCTAGAGTGTGGTTTGGGACATTGTGTCATCTCCTAGCACGGGGGGTGGTTCCTTTGGTTCTACATGTTCGAGTGGTTGTTGCCTTTCTACCATTGGGATGTTCGCATTGGATTGGTATGTGTGGATGTGGATTCTCCTTCATTGCAACTTATGGTTTATTATTGTAGCATATTCAAATGAAATTAATACCACGGATTATGTAATGTGATCATAATATCGAAGTTGTGGATGAAACTATGTAATTAGGAGAGCTATGCTCTTGCTGAAATGATCATGTAATTTTATAGTAGATGATTTTTAGGAATAGGCCTATGGTTTGTAAAATGGATATTGAGATGTATTGAAAAGTAATTATCTTTGAAAGGAAACACATTCATGTTAATAGATATGTTTTAGATTATCTTGTAATGGTTCATAAAGGGAGTCATGAGTTTTGATATCAAGGCCATGTAATAGGAACTTATGTTCTTGTTTAAAATAGAAAAGAATAGCAAATCTAATATGGTAATTAAAGTGTTAATGTAAATGTAGCTATGTAACTTGCATTTTGTGGATATAAGTATTAGGACTCGTAGTATGATGAAATATTTATATGTTGTAATGGAATGTAATAATTACGTTTTAATAGGATGATCTTTTAGTATGGATGTATATGCAAATAGTGAATGAATGTTCTTATGGAAAGGTCGTTATTCTTGATAAATAGATACTTCTAGAGTTGGTAAGATAAATTTAGTTAACCTTAAGGAAATGATTTAGATTGTTTTATTTAATGTGGAATGAGGTTACGAATCTAGTAGTAGAATAAGACATGGGTGCATCTCAAAGTAATTGAATATTGCCTTATTAATGGAAATAATATAATTGTATATGTTGTATGTGTTTATCATTACGTGTAAGTTATGATTGTTAGATGAGCTTGTAGATTAAAGGTGGAAAAGAACCTATGTAAGTAGGATTGTTGTAGTGTAGGACTTGTAGTTGATAAATTATATTGTGAATGTGATAATGGCATTTATATTTATGGATGTGTTAGAAAGAAACAAGGGACCATGTATAGCATTTAAGATGTTTGGTTAAGTAGGACTTTGTGATTATTACATTATGCACTTAGGAATCATGTAAAGGAAAAATGATCATGCTAGAGTTATGAAATCATGAGTAGATATGGGAGTATTAGATAAGTAAGGAAAAATATGTCTATGCATTATCATTGTAAGAGAGTAGAGATCATGTTAATAGAAAATGATTAAGGGTTTGGATTTGGTGCATAAAATGAACATAAGGAAAAAGGGATTGGTCTTGCATTGAAAAGAGTAGCATATCATATTAGATTAATGAGTAAGTAGGTTGCATACCATGAAGGATAAAAGTAATTGAGTTGCATGTGCATAGTTAATGAATAAGAAATACTAAGTGTATTGCATACGTGCATGAATAATAATTAAGGATGTTAAAAGTCATAATGGAAATGGTTAGATTGTTATTGCCTATGTTAGTAGAATAAGTATGATGTTAAGATACCCTAGGGGGATGATAGTGAAGATTATGTTACATTTAATTTTGCTTACATAATTAGTTTATGTGACATGTTCACGTTCATAATGATTATGAGTTAATTTACCTTAATTTATATTGCATAGATTATGTTATGTGTTGCATTAGATGTTATTTGAAAAAATATATATCTCCATTATTATGTTGGTTTGCTTTAATTTCTCTAGGGTATTTTGACGGGCATTATATAATAATTGTTGAATTTGCAGATCTAAGGCTTCACCTAACAACATCATTTTCACTTCATAAGGATCTCCAACTTGATGCTAGATTAAATTTTCAAATGAGGAAAAACTTGCTTTATATATGATACCCTAAACTTGGATTTGATCAAAATCTGACCTATAATTGATATATTTTTGCATGGAGTGAGATTTTAATTAGATAAGAATGCCAAATTATCCTCTTGAAATTTGGGGAAAAAGTGCAAGACCACGGCGGTAGGTTGCCCTAGTCTTGGAAATATTTTTTTGACTTTCAATGAACGAAAGATAATGGGGTTCTAATGTTGATTCTAGCTTGGTGGCTCAAACCATAATATATAGATATGCGAGATATGCTTTGAAAGTTGAAATTTGGATAAGAGTAGGATTAAATTAGAATGAAAAAAGAAAAATGGGCACACCTAAGATCAAAGGCCCAATCTATGGAATGTGAATTGATGAGAAAGGACTTAGGTTTACTTAAATTATTAATTAAATGCCTAAGAAAGTCCTATAATGCATAGTATAATGAGACACACTAAGATGAGTGCTAACTAAGCATGGAATTGGACAATTTGATTAAGGGTGTACAATTTACGATGCTACAATTACATTTTTTACTCTCATGTCCACTAGAACACTTTCCAAGGAATGTGGAGACACATTAGAATGACATAGGAATGCAAGGTTAATGTCACCTTTCAGGTAACAAGAAACATAGTCTTAATAAGTGATTCCATTTTAGTTTGGTGTGCCTACCTAAGTGTTCTCTAGGTGTGAAAATTCTTCATTTCTACTGAGAACCATTAAATTGTTGCACTTGGATAATTTAGGAATGGACTTGATGTAGGAGCATCCCTGGTTCTTGGCAATCTTGCATCAACCAAAAAAAATTTCTTTCAGTTTGTTTCCTATTTTGCAGTTTAACATTTCTTTCTACATTTCTTTGCATTTGATCACCGGATTTTGTGGAGCTAGATTTTGATTGTGGACATGTTCATCTACCTTATCCTAAGTCCACAAGACATTTTGATTTTTTTTCAGCAAGTTATCGCTTCTGGAATCTGAGACAGATTTCTGGCTTGGATTACTGGAACCACTTGGACCTATTTTCTCTTGGCGAATCTTGTGGATCATTCCCATAGCTTGTGGAGCTTCAATTCGTTGTTTCCAACGTTCCTTAGGTGTTGGCCGACCTTCCCTTACGTTTGCACTTCATTCTATGGATTTTCCAGAGGTATCTCTTTGGTGGAGGCCAAACTTGTTGTTTTACACGTTACATATTCTTCATCGGTTATTGTTTTTATCTTGGGCCAATGTGAATCATCCTTGATCATTTAAATCAATGTAATTGAGCATTTAGAGATTAGTATTAGAACATAGAAGATAAATCTAAAGGTTAGGAGGTCTAGAGTTGGCTCGCATTCCTGCTTGATCCCGAACATTATATTTGAGCATGTATGTAATCAGGCTAATGTGCCGAATCTTGTAAGCTCGCGTGTTGTCAGAAATTTGTAATTGATTTTAATTATATAATATAGTTTTTTTCTATATTGCCTCCATCACATTGAATTGTTTCTACTGTGTAACTCTTGTTGCACAATTCGGATTGTTCTCTTTGAGGACCTTCCTGTTGTGACTGCACCAAGTGGCATCAGAGTGAGATTTTGTTCCGAAGATTGTGTTGTCCTGTAAGATTTTGGTTCTAGGGTGGCAGATTGAGGATCTGGCCTACAAATAAAGAGGATTGGCACATAGATGGCACAAAGAGGAAATGTTAGAGGTGATGGAGCGCGTGGAGATGAAGACCCTACTATGATGGAAATGTTGAGAGGAATTGCAGCTCAATTGGAAGTTGTTGAAACGGCCTAGAGAAGAGGTCAACATGTTGAAGATGTGAGTGATGATGAGGAAGAAGAAGTAGCTAGAGAACAAGGAGAAAATCCATCGGCGAATGATTCGGATGAAGAAAGGTTTATAAGAGCATTGTCTAGAGTGAATACCAGACCACATTTCAACCCACCAAATTATGATGGCAAGTTGGATTTGGATGAATTGCTAGATTGGATCATGGAGATAGAAAAATATTTTGATTTTGAAGGCATCATTGAAGATGAGAAGGTGGGATATGCTTGCACTAAGTTGAAAGGACATGGATCTCTTTGGTGGGAACATTTGAAGGTAGATAGATAGAGAAGAGGTAAAGAGAAGATTAAATCTTAGGAGCAGATGGTTAACAAGTTGAAATCAAAGTTTATGCTTGTTTATTATCAAGTGAATCTGTTCTGGAAGTTGTAGAATTTGAAGCGGAAGGAATCTAGTGTGAAGGAGTTTACTGAATCATTCTACAAGTTGAATATCAAATTCAGACATACTGATGGTGAGATTGAACAAGTTGCTAGCTATTTGAATGGGTTGCAGATGTCTATACAAGATGAACTCAGTTTAATCAAGTTGCAAAGTGTTGAGGAAGCTTATCAATATGCCCTGAAAGCAGAAGAGAAGCTGAACAAAAGACATGAGTAGAAGCAAAGAGGTAGAGGTGGAAGATTTCAAGGAGGCAGATTTCAAGGAGGAAGAAGTTATTCCAAAGAAAGAGGACCCTATACAAATCATATCAAAGACAAGGAAGTTAGCAGAGATGGTATTTCATACCGGAAGGACGATAGAATTTTTTACCAGAGAAGGGAACCTGATGGATACCGAAATGAGGGTTATGGAAAAGAAGACAGAAAACAAGATAAAAGAGTGTTTAGAGGAACCTTCTTTAAGTGCGGAGGAGAAGGACGTTGTGATTTTGAATGTAGGAAGGTAGAGAGCAATGAGATAGTAGCATTGGTAGAAGAAGACCATACCTGATCAACTAATAAACCAGAAGATAGAGAATTATTGGTGATGAGGGGAGATTTATGTCATACTGAGGAGGATGAAGATCCTTTGCAGAGGAGGAATTTATTCAAGACCAAATGTAAAGTATCTGGTAAGTGTTGTAAAGTTATAATTGATAGTGGTAGTTTAGATAATCTTGTTTCGGAGGAGATGGTGAATAAGTTGAATTTGGAGAAATTGAAGCATCCTAAGCCTTATCAGATAGCATGGATTCAGGATGATCATAAGATACTAGTAAGGGAACAATGTTTGGTGAAATTGAATATTGGATCTTATCATGATGAATTTTTGTGTGATATTATGCCTATGGATATATGTCATATCTTGTTGGGTAGACCTTGGCAGTTTGATAGACATGCAATACATGATGGGAAGAAGAACATATATACTATTGTTACAATTGGATGACGTAGATCTTGTTACCCTTGGAGGAGCCTCTAAAGATTGAAGTTTGTACAAGTGCTAGAATTTGTTTGGTGGATGGAAAGAAATTTTTGTTGGACACAATGGATCACTGAGAGGGGGGTGAATCAGTGATTTAAACTCTTCACCTTCAACAAGGAGACATTGGTAATATAAAAAAAAACTGAGTGCTAACCAATAACTTAAACAATGCAAGTAGAGTGTGTAAAAGGACTTACTAAAACAATAACATATGCACAAGAATACATCACACACCACCAAATATATACGAGGAAAACCCAATGTGGGAAAAACCTCGGTGAGAATAGTTGCTGGAGATATTTTGCTCCAATCCAGCCTCACAATGAATTTTTGATAACAATATTTAGGGCTCCAACCCAAGGAGCACCAACCTCTGATTTATGAGCACCAACTCAAAGGACTACCAACCCCTACACAATTTATAGGCTACAACCCCTGCACTAAGCTACAACTTAGTGAAAACAATATAAGACTCACATATACAAATGAAATCATTGTTGCAAATGAAGTTTTGCAACCTTACAATATTCTCCTCTGCCGATTTCAGCCTTGCCAGTCTGTATATTCTCCACTCACTCTACAACTTGACTTTGCTGATTGCTTTTCTCAATCACCTCTCACAGTGACTTCCTTCTCTCAACTCACACTTGATCACTCTTAATTAGGCACAACTTCTGTTGGTTTGTCAGTTTTGTGTTCAATGCACTCTCCACCAGTTGTTCCTTATACCAGTTTACTTTGCTTCTCCTTATCGGTCAATACTTCACTCATAAAAACTTCAAGTGTTTATCCCTTCGGCTCTCAGACAACAATTTCACACTTGTCTTCACACCACAGTAGTAGAAAAAACAATCTCAAGTCATCATATTTAAACTTGAGCTTTCCTGCCAAGAACCAATTCAAACTTAGGCAATTAGGGTTTCCTTCACCCAACAAGATCTGCATAAGATCCAATCCAGTCTATCTTGGATCGATCACTTGTACTTGAGGAATGCATATGTACACATTTTCCGTTATCCAATGCATACTTGATGAAGATAAAAATCTCGCACATGATTTGCTTCCTTGAAATCTGTCGACTCATAAAAGGCTCAATTGTTTCCTTCTCGAGGTCTTCTTGCAGTTTGACTTCTTTTCTTCGATCTAGGTGCCAACTACTCCCTGATCTGCCTCTGTCATTTTTTCTTCCTTGAGACGCATCAGTCAGTTACAATCACGTGATTTTTTGTTGTTTCATTAATATCGACTAGCTGTTTCAATAACCATGTTGATGGAGGCTTCATCAACCTTTGCATGTTTGCCACCTCAACTCCACATGGCATCACAAAGGTCATATACTTAGCTCACCAACACATAGTCAATTTACACTTGACATTCAACAAACTCATACTAGTACATGCCTTTACCGGTGAGACCTTCTTCTCCTGCTAACCGGTAGTGCACACTACAATGGTAGCACATCTTCACCTCCAATGGTTTGTGATTACTTTAACATTTTGCCTCTTCATTATAAATAGGCAGCCAAACTCCAAACTAGGTTAAGCCCTATCGGTTATCACTCAACATGCTCACACACACATCCATCTCACCTCATATCGGTGAAGTCACTGATAGTCTCAACAACTAATTGTCTTTCACCATACCAATTGACAAGCCTTCATGTTAATCTTCTCAATGCCTTATTTTTCTTTCACCATATCGATACATTCTTCTTCATACCGGATGGCATACCTCTACCAGTAGTCTGCCTACAATACCGGTTGACATCAATGACAACTCAATGCTAACAATCTCCCCCTTTGGCATTGATATTAACATCTTCTTTTCCAGTTTCTCTCCCCCTTTGACAGCAATGGCAAAGGGAACCTTAATCTCTCCCTTAACTGTATCTGATTACAACACACTCTCCCCCTATGTCCATGCTTCATAATTCATGAGTCATAAGATAGTAGCCATGGTTGACTCCCCCTGAATCATGCAATCTCTTATGCAATCACGTGATGCCAGATGGTGGGACAACTCCTATCTTTTGTCTTAAATACTCAAATGGGCCCAAAGGAAGTGGCTTGGTAAATATGTCAGCAATCTACTCATCAGTTGGAACATATTCAACTATGACTTCCTTGTCTACTACCTTCTCTCTCAAGAAGTGATACTTGATTGTAATGTGTTTTTTTTTTTAGTGCATTACTGGATTCTTGGAGATGTTGATTGCACTTGAGTTATCACATTGGATGGGAATAGGTTCTAGTATCTCCACCTGTATATCTTTCAGTGTCTGCTTATAAAACCTATGAACAATATGTAGCAGCTGCTATGTACTCTGCCTTAGTAGTAGATAGTGACACTAAATCTTGCTTCTTACTGTGTCATGATACTAACCGGTCTCCTAAGTAGAAAGCACCTCCACTTGTACTTTTTCAGTCATCAATACTTCCTGCCCAATCTGCAACAGTATAAGTCTGCAAAGAGAAGTCTCCTTTCTTTGGATACCATAGCCCATAGCTGATAGTTCCTTGCAGATACCTAAAGATTCTTCTGACTGCATTTAAGTGTGGTTGTTTAGGAGAAGCTTGGAATCTTGCAACCATGCAAATAGCTTATATAATGTCTGGTCTAGATGTTGTTAAATACATCAGACTACCAATCATAGACCTATATAGTGTTTGCTCAACTTTTGGTGATTCATCTAGTTTGCTCAACTTACAACCAGTAACCATGGGAGTACTTACTGGTTTGTTGTCCTCTATTTGAAATTTCTTCAGCATGTCTTTGGCATACTTGGTTTGGGAGATGAAAATTCCTTTCTCCTTCTGTGAGATCTGCAAACCAATAAAATAGGACAACTCACCCAGCATGGACATCTCAAACTCTGTCTTCATCTGATCTACAAATTCTTTGCACATGATGTCCTTGTCTCCACCAAAGATAATATCATCCATATATACAACAACTATAATCATGTGATCTCCATTTACCTTGACATACAAGTTATTGTATGCATTCCCTTTCTGGAATCCTTCCTCCTTCAAGTATTTGTCTAATCGGGAATACCATGCTCTGGGAGCTTTCTTCAAACCATACAGGGCTTTCTTAAACCGACATACAAAACTCTCATCTTCATGCAACAAGTACCATTCCAGTTGTTCCATATACATTTCTTCTTCAAGACTTCTATTGAGAAAAGCAGATTTCACATCCATCTGATATACTTTATATCCCTTGTAGACTGAGAAAGATAAAAACATTCTTATCACCTCTAACCTAGCAATCGGTGCAAAGGTTTCTTCAAAGTCAATACCTTGAACTTGCGCATACCCTTTGTAAACTAAACTTGCTTTATACCAGACTACCTTACCTTCTTCATTCATCTTGTTTCAGTAGACCCATTTGGTACCTATGACATTCTTGTCTACTAGTCTAGGAACAAGTTCCCAAGTTTGAATTTTCTCAATTTGTCTCAATTCTTCATCCATGGCATCTACCCACTTTTCACTTTTTCTAGCATCATCAAAAAATTTGGGCTCTACTTCAGTCACGAGACAAAAATTTACCTGCTCACCTTCCCAGGCTAATCTCCTTATGGTCTGCACACCTTCATTCCTATATCCTATGATCTCTTCTCCCAGATGATTCTTCTACACATACCGGTTGGGGATTTTGTTTGGTGTATCTTCTACCGGTCCATTGTTAGATTTTTCTTCATTTTCAACATCTAAATCATCAATGTAAGGTGTCGGTGTAGAATTTCCTATATGTGAGTCTTCATCTATTCTCACATTTACACTCTCAACCACCCTTCTCAATCTCTTGTTATAACATTTGTAGGCTTTACTGTTGGTTGAGTGTCCCAAGAAGATTCCTTCATCACTTTGAGAATCAAAACTTCCTAATCCATTAGCATCTCTCTTGATGATGCACTTACTTCCAAACACTCTGAAGTGCTTAAGTGATGGTTTCCTTTCATTCCACAACTCATAAGGAATCATTCTACTATTCACTCTTAGTTGTACTCAATTTAAAGTGTAGACAATAGTATGAACTGCTTTCTTCCAGTATATATCTGGTATGAGCCTCATTTAACATTGTCCTGGCCATCTCCTTCACTATCCTATTTTTTCTCTCTACCACCCCATTTTGTTGAGGTGTCCTTGCAGCTGAATATTATCTTTTGATTCCATGTTTCTCATAGTACTCAACAAATTCATTGGAAGAAAATTCTCCACCCTGGTCCAATTTTAAGCATTTTAACCGATATCCACTTTCATTTTCTACCATCTTCCTAAAAATTTTGAATCTCTCAAATGCTTGTGACTTATCATGTAGGAAGGTTACCCAAGTCATTCTTGAGTAATCATCTATGAATAGCATGAAATACCTTTCTCCAACCAACGCTCTTGTCCTTGTTGGCCCATATAAGTCTGTATGTATCAACTCCAAAGGTCTTGAGGTGTTATATTCTTTTGTTTTAAAGTTGACCTTTGCTTGCATACCTCTAACACATTCATCAAAAAATGTGTGTGCTGGTTTTATGATCTAAGGTATGTTTCTCACATACCGGTTCTTTCTTATCTTAACTAGATTGTCAAAATTCACATGGCCCAATCTCTGGTGCTACAACCAGCTTTCATCAGCTTGTCCCATCATGCATTGGGACTCATAGCATTCCTTCAAATTGTAGACATTATGGTGCAGGGGCACCTCATCAACCCTGAAAGTGCAGACCTGGTCAAACCATTTTGGGGATGAATGTAACTCCCAAAAGGGTGTCCGTAATGGTAAGTTTTTTGTCAAAGTGTGTGGAATATTTTGGATTTAAGGTCAATTCTATCGCTAAATAGGGCTACTAGCCTAGGGGTTAGGTCTCCAAAGGAGATACAAGGATTTGGAGTCTAAACCCAAAACCAATGCTTGGACCAATCTTTAATAGCCATGAATGAACCAATTCCAAAGCCCCTAGGAGAACAATGTCATGGGATGGTGCATTGTAGGTGTTGAGGCCTTTATTCATCTTGAGTAGGCATAAGCCTAGTCGATTTGTGAGTTGTTTCACCCAAAGGTGTCGAGTCCTTCCTTGTAGGACCCTTGTGGTCATTTGAGGGGTCATAAACCTAAACCTATTGGACTCATCCTTAGGTGTGTGTGAAGGGTTCTACATCAAGTGGTATCAGAGCTTAAGAGTATACTTTGGACCAATGAAGAAGACAAGATGTTAGAGGAAGAGGGATCCCAGGAAATCCCATCAAGAATGACCAATGTTGAGTTGGTTGTCTTGGTAAAGAAGAAGATGGCAGAGAGCAAAGCAGTCAAGGCTGAGAATCGGGCCTTGAGAGATGAAATGGACTAGTTGAAGGACATAGTGGAGAGGGGAGAAAGAGTGTCTAGAAGTGTTGAAGAAGAGGATGAAGAGGAGATCCCTAGGCAGGAAGAACAAGAGGTTCCTACAGACTAGAGACCCCTGATGAATGTCCTCAAGTCCATGGAGAGAAGAACTATGGATGTAAAATTGGATCTGCTAGTGTTTGCTGGTAAGATGGAAATGAATACAGTGATGGAGTGGATAGACTCCTTAGACAATTTCTTTGAGAGTGAAGACATACCAGAGCACCAAAGGGTGAAGATGGCCCAATCCAAAATGAAAGAGGTTGCACTAACTTGGTGGAATTTGATCCAAGATGAGAGGGTGAAAGAGGGGAAGAGAAAAGTCGCTACTTGAAAGAAGATGATGGCTTTGGTGAAGGAAGCCTATGTTCTAGTGGACTACAATATCCAATTGCATAAGAGAAGAAAAAATTTGAAGCAGAAGGAGATGCATGTGAGTTCCTACATAGAGGAGTTCATGAAGTTGTGTGTGAAGACCAAGGTAAAGGAGAGTGAAGATGAGAAGGTAGCAAGATATCTCAATGAACTGAGATTTTCCATCCAAGAAGATTTGAATCTCCACACCCTAGAGACAATCCAAAAATGCTTTCAGTTGGCACTTAAGGTGAAGGAGAAGCTAAAGAGGAGACAAGAATAAAATGGCAAAGGCAAAGGGAGACAGAAAAGAGGGGGAAGAGGCCCTTTCAGAGGTAGAGGAAATGGTTTTGGATACCTAAGTGAGTCTAGTCAAGAAGACAATAGAGGAGAGAGCAGTTACAACCAAGGAGGAGGTTACAATCCAAGAGGGAACTTTAGGGGTAGGAGACCACCCTCTAGAGGAAGATCACAAGGTAGAGGACCTCCTAGATGCTACAACTGCAATCAAGAAGGGCATATGGCCAATAGGTGTTTGGAGAAGGCTACAAGCTCCATGGGAGAAAGGAGGAGCAACTTGGTGCAAGAATCTGATTGCCAAAGTGTGGTAAGTGCAAACACCTATCAAAGTGTTAATATTCCTGATAGCTATGGCTACCCTAAAAGAGGAAAGGCTTTGATGATGAGGAGAGAATTAACCACCATGAAGGTCCCTGATAAGGAGCCCCCACAAAGGAAGTCTCTTTTCAAAACTACCTACAAGGCAGGAGGAAATGTATGCAAGGTCTTGATAGACTCTGGGTCTACTGAAAATTTTGTGTTTCTTGAAATGGTAGAGAATCTTAAGTTGAGAGTATTGCCACATCCTTACCCCTATAAGGTCTCATGGCTCACCCAAGGTCAACAAGCAGTGGTAGAAGATTAGGCTTGGGTAGAGTTTTAGATTGGATCATACAAGGATAGATTGCTATTTGATATAGCCAAGATGGATGCATGTCATCTCTTATTTGGAAGACCATGGAAATTTGATTTTAAGTCTTACCATGATGGGGTTAGAAACACTTATTCAATCACCAAATATGGTAAGGTGATAGAGCTTTTACCTCTGATGGAGAGAGATAGAATAGAAGGAAAAGGATGCCAAAGTGTTGTTGGTAGAAGGAAAGCAGTTCATGAAGGAGATTGCAGAGAAGGATGCAATTTGCTATGCCCTCATTCCTAAGTCCAAGATAACAAAGAAGGAGTAGTTTGCAGAGAGGAAAGAAGATGGACAAAGGCACATAGACCCTGCAGTCAAACAGTTACTCGACAAGTACAAAGGCATCATCTCTAATGGAATGCCAAGATCCCTACCACCGGTGAGAGACATCGGTAATTGCATAGATCTGATCCCTGGATCTACCCTGCCAAATAAAGCAGCATACAAGCTTACCCCTTATCAAAATGCAGAGATGGCAAGACAAATTGAGGAGTTGCTAGAATCAGGACTAATTGGCAAAATTCTAAGCGCATATACAGTACTGGCAGTCCTTGCACCCAAGAAAGAAGGCACTTGGAGGCTATGCACCGACTCAAGGGCCATCAACAAGATAACTATAAGGTATAGGTTCCCAATCCCTAGGATAGAGGATTTACTTCATTTCTTGGGGAGTGCTAAATATTTCACCAAAATGGATCTAAAAAGTGGATACCATCAGATTAGAATAAGGCCAGGGGATGAATGGAAAACAACGTTTCAAACCAATGAGGGGTTGTATGAATGGAAAGTCGTGCAATTTGGGTTGTCCAATGCACCTAGTACCTTTATGAAGTTGAGGAATGAGGCCTTGGTGGAGTTCATAGGCAAGTTTGTGATAGTATACCTTGATGATATTTTGATCTTTAGCCACACTGGGGAAGAACACCTCAAACACATAGATATGGTCCTCAAAAGGTTGCATGAAGAGAAGCTAATGATAAATTTGGATAAGTGTTTGTTCATGCAGGAGGAGATCATTTACTTGGGCTTCGTGATCTCACAAGGTGAGTTGAAAATGGACTAGGAGAAGGTAAGTGCTATACTATCTTGGCCAACACCTAAAACCATGAATGATGTCTGGAGTTTCCATGGTTTAGCAACTTTTTATAGGAAGTTTATATGAGGATTTAGTCATGTTTGTTCACCAATGCTTGACACCATAAAAGGAGGACAAAAGTGAAGGTTTAGTTGGACCAAGGAGGCAGATGACTCATTTGAAACCTTGAAGAAGAAAGTTGCAGAACAACGAGTCCTTGACCTACCAGACTTCAACAAGATATTTCAGGTGGAATATGATGCAATCCACATGGCTATTGGGGTAGTACTCGGTCAGGAAGGAAGGCCCATTGCCTTTTTTACTAAAAAACTAAATGATGTCAAGAGGAGATACTCATCCTATGACTTGGAGATGTATGCTTTAGTCTGGTCATTGAAGAAGTGGAGGCACTATTTATTGCCTAAAGAGTTTATAGTTTTCACTAATAATCAGGCACTCAGTTTCATAAATAGTCAAGAGAAGTTAAACCACCAGCACATGAAGTGAGTAGAGACCCTACAAGCTTTCACCTTCACCCTCAAGCACAAGAAGGGGGTCAAGAACAAAGTTGCAGATGCCTTAAGCAGGAGGGTCTTAACTATCAATCAAATCAAGATGGAAAGTGTTGCCATTGACTCCTTGAATAATATGTATGATGTTGATGAAGACTTTGGAGATATCTACAAGGTATGTGAAATGTTTGGTGAGAGGTATCATGTTGAGTTTTTTGAATTTCTGATACAAGATGGATTGTTATTCAAAGGTGGATAGTTATGTATCCCTAAGTGTTCTATGAGGTTGAATATCATTAGGGAGAAGCATTGTGGAGAAATGGCAGGTCATTTTGGCCTTGACAAGACCCTAGACCTGTGAAAAGACACTACTACTGGCCTAAGTTGTAGGCAGATGTAATGAAGTTTGTGGAAACATATGTAATATGTCAGAAAGCCAAAGGGAAGTCCACTAATGCAGGTTTGTACCAACCCCTACCCATTCCTTCTAGGCCATGGGAGAGCATAAGCATGTATTTTGTGTTGGGTCTTCCTAGGACAAGGAGGGGATTTGACAGTGTCTTTGTAGTGGTGGACAAATTCAACAAAATGGCTCATTTCTTTCCATGTAAAACCTCTTGTGATGCCTCATATATTGCAGATTTGTTCTTCAAAGAAATAGTCTAGATACATGGGTTGCCTCTGAACATAGTTTCAGACAGGGATGTGATGTTCATAGGTCACTTTGGGAGGACTCTTTGGAAGACGTTGGGAACAAACCTAGCTTTCTCATTAGCCTACCATCCTCAAATGGATGGACAAACTGAAGTTGTCAATACGTCCTTGGGGAACCTATTAAGATGTTTGACAAGACAACGTGGAGAGAAATGGGACACCATTTTGTCACAGGCAAAATTCTCATACAATGACACCATAAATAGGAGTATCGGGAAGTCTCCTTTCCAAATTGTGTATGGCATCCACCCGAGGTGTATTGGAGTTAAGGTATTTTCCCAAGGAAGAGCCCATTAGTGCAGATGGTGAAGCTTTTGCATCAGCCTAAAAAAAATCAAAAATAGTGAAAAATCTGAAAAATCAAAAACAGTGAAAAATCAGAAAAAAATCAAAAACAGTGAAAAATCAGAAAAAAAAAAAAAACAGTGAAAAAGCAGAAAAATCCAAAAAAATCAAATATCAGAAAAAGTGCAATAAAAATAGATGGTGAAAACCTGGCAAACAGGCGCTATCTGTCCGCTAGCTCTTCCACCTATTAGTTCATGCATCTTTCTGCTTGCATTCATTTTCCATCAGCGCTGACCATCATAAAACCTTGGTACATACGCAGACATCCCAAGTGACTTCTTGTCACGGTTTGGATCATTGGATATATCATAACAACTTTGTTTCTAGGCTTGGGGCAAAATCCTACACCGAGCTAGGGGAAAAACTATTGATCATGCTGAGCTTAATCAAACAGGTAGAATAAACAGTTAGACAGCTCTTATCAAGCGAAAACTGAGATACATCCAACATTGAACAGAAGATCAAACTATCAACTATCAACTATCAAGATATCACAAAATTAATCTAAGCACATCACACACTTTTCAGTGGATAATATATTTTTCGATAATGATTTTCGCTATCATGATTTCTGAGTGACTCTGGGATGTCATTGACTAGAGGAACAAGGAAGAAACATGATATTTTTCTTGTCTGTTGTCTAAAAATTAATCATTAATATGTGAAAATCTATCTCGGGACATGATCATCGAAGTATCATTGAAGACATTTCCGATTTGCGTATTGAAATGATTAATACTGCCTAGTTTACGAAAGCAACACTCACGTCATCTCGGTTCAATTATACCTCAATGCTTGTGCTAACTTGCTATATCAAAAATCCAAGAAAGTAGTGCTCAAGTCATCATTGTTTAATTATATCATCGATGTTTGCACTCACTTCCCACATTTAAAAAGCTCAATGATGACAAAAACCCAAAATAATCAAGTGACTGGTCTAGTCGTGGCATTGCATTTTAGCTTGCATTTCATTCTTGCATGGGATCATAAAAGCTCCTTTTATCCAAGGTTAAATCTATCGCAGGAATCATCAAAGTATCATCACAGGTGTATACGCAATCAGACAAATGACTCATATATCTTCAAATATTATCAGCCCAGCGAAAATCTTATGTTATCTCTCTCTCAACAGAATCAACATCAGCATATCCAAAAATTTCTACAACTTGATATCAACAAACTGTCAGTTCTTTATCTAATCAACCTTATCAAATCAAATCAATCAATCAAACCTAATCAAGTCTGATCATGTCTTATACAGGATGTATCCTTCCTAAAACCAAATGATTTGATTCTGATTCATGTCTTATACAGGATGTATCCTTCCTGAAACCAGATGATTTGATTCTGATTCATGTCTTATACAGGATGTATCTTTCCTAAAACTAGACGATCTAATTCTGAATCATGTCTTATACATGATGAATCCTTCCTAAAACCAGACGCTTTCATCATCGTTGTCTTATACAGGATGAATCCTTCCTGAAACCAGACTGAATATAATCAATCAAGATTTATCAATCTTACCAATCTAACCAATCAAGCAAATAAAAGAACTCACATTTTTCATCAACCACAGCTGCAGAAATCAAATCAAACCTATCGGGATATCAATTTCACAAACACTCCAAAGATCAATTATCTCAATTGTTCTCCCGAGGGGGCATCATTGTACTGAAATTTACAATCAAGAGCTAGGTCATCCTATCAAATCAATATCATCATCAAAATGAGATTATTCTTTGAATCAACGCATCATCACACCTCGCTTCAAAGAGGGGCAAAATGTATACACCTAAAAATGATCTGAAGATAATTAATTAAATAAGCAATTATTTAATTAATCCTCCTTCCCAATTCAATTGAATTCATCAACAATTTGATTGAATTTTCCCTTTCATCTACTTATTAATAAATCTAAAGATTTATTTAATAAGTTCACTTTCATCTCCTTTAATTAATTAATTCAAATTAATTAATTCCCCCCATCAAATCATTTCTTCTAAATCCTTAATTAATTAAAACAAATCAAATCCATGAGTTGTTGAAATTAATTAGTCTTTTCATATTATTTGAATTTTTAAATTCAAATTCTCCTAACTTATACCACTCCTAAACCTAACCATTCCTAAACCTAACCCATTCTACCTACCTCCATGTCCCCTTTCATCCAACCTCTTCTAGAACCTTTGTGACACTTGTCACTAAGTGTTCCCTTTCATCTAACCTCTTCTAGAAGCCTCTTGACACTTGTCACCATAAAGATGACAGATGTTCCCTTTAATCCAACCCCTTTGCCAACTTCCTCCAATTTAACCATTGATATTGTAGCATCCTAAAATTGTGACACTTGCAATTTCGACTGCATTTGGGTCTTCACGATGGCGATGCAACACGGAACCTGAATGGAGACCCCGAAACTTGTTCATGACATCAAAAACTGCATTTTTCAGCACCCTGGCCTGATTCTCCTTGCCCCCTACTGTCCCTGGAGGTGGGACTATGGCGCCCAGTGCCCTGGTCCCTGGCCCTATTTTTGGGCCCGATCTCTTTTGGGTCTCGGGTCTTTATGTTTGCAAATTGGAAAATAATCTTCCCAGGTCGGCCTAAGGTCGGAAAAATCAGTCTTTTAACCCTAATTGACAAGTATATAAACTACATTTCCTATCCCATTTTGGTACATGGAAAAAAAGTGAAAACGATATTCAAACATTCAAACATTCAAGCATTCAAGCATTCAAGCATTCCTTCAAGCAATTGAGCATTCTAGGTCTCCATTCAAGGCTAAGTGTTGCATTCAAGACAAGGATTCAACCATTGAAGAGGAGATCACATACAACATACAACATTTACACCTTCTCATGTAAGAATACAAACATTCTTACAATAAGGTATCGGTACTTTATTACATTACAATCATTTACATTTACAGCATTTCTCATTTCTTGGTTAATTCCAAAATCGGGGTTTGACCTAAGGGAAAACCCCTAATCCCTAACCCCCCAATCGTCCTCGCTTTTCTGTGTGTAGGTTGCAGGTACGCGGTTGTAATTGAAGATCTGGAATCCTTGTGCAAAGACGAACAGATCCCCCTTCGTTTCACGGATTTTTCGGAGGACCGTGTGCATGCCGGACGCCATCGTCCCGTCAACTTTCGCTCAAATTTGCAAGACAGCATCGTCTCGACATTTTACTGCTATTTCCAGGTCCGCAGCTTCATCCTATATTCCTATCTCTGGTTATAAGTGAATCTTTCTCACTTTTCATGCGTTCCTAGCTTAATCTTTCTATCTACATTCTTTACAAAAGAGGGTAGCCTTGTTGTCTTAACCCTTGAAACTCATTTAGAATCCAATCTTGCATTGTGTGGGATTGGATCTTGTGGGTTTTAACCCCTCTTTTGAATGTAAAGTCTCTCCTAAGTGAAAACCGTCAACCCTAGTGACCCCCTTTCTCTCTCCTTGGAGTGGTGGGGGGAACACTTAGGGTTCGCTCACGATTTTCTGCTTTACAGATATCTTCAAATCAATCTTGCCCATTGATTCCTGCCACCTCACCCCTAGCCTTGGGAAATCCTATAAATAGACCTCATTTTGGAGCACAAAGGGTCCCAATTTCATATCATGATTGCATATCAAAATTCATATCATGTTTGCATATCGATGGTCCCAATTTTATTTCATCTTATGCATTATTGCTATAGGCATCTAGCTTCTAGTTTAGCATTCTTAGCAATGTTATCATGCTCAATTTTAGCTTAATTGCATCTCCATTCTAGCCTATTTTCTATAATAATCATGAAATCATATAGCTTAATCATGTTATCATTGCTAGATCATGCATCTTCATCATTTAAATCTTCCAAGTGTAGTCAAGTCACTAGAATTTGCATAATCAGATATGAGAGCAAAATTCATACTCGCATTTACTAGGAGGCAATAAGTCGATTAGCTATGGTTTTACATTTCTTTGAGTTAATCTTCTAACCATGCTTGTAATGATTTATTGAGTGCATTGTGTTTGCAAGAACAGGTACATTTCATAGAGCACGATAGTGTTTAGGGTTGACTCAAGCCCTATTTCTAGTGTCATGGATATCGATTATGCCCTTCCTCTAGTGTACTAATACTATTGGTTATCATAGATTTTCTCAAGCAACTAGATCCAGTCTTTATAAACATTGCCTTGGTCTAATTAACTGGATTTTACATTTTATGGATTTAAATCTAGTAAATTCAAGCAACAAAATAACTGAAATGTCTTTCATTGTAGGTAGAACTAATTTTCATATTAATGTATCCTACTACCTCACAATATTATGTGTATAAGAGTGTTCAATGTCATTCAAAATTTTACTTTAGAATTGAAATTTTAATAGAGTTTAATGATTTGCAAATCTAATAAAATTTAAATAATATCATTTCTACACTAACTATTTTCAAAATGAACCAATACAAAAATAGACATGAGATTCTCAAAATTATTAAAGAAAAATAATAATCAGAGACATTAGAGCTGGTTGACAATTTTTTTAATTCTCTGTGATGGTTGACAAATCACTTTAAAAAATTGCATCCAATAGATGTGTTATCATTCCTACCTTCAACACAAACTAACAATATATGTATATATGATTTTTTCCTTAAATGACAAAGACTAAAATATTCACTTTAAATCTCATATATCACATTTTTAATAATATTTTGTTTATTATATCAAAAAAATATTAATATAATATAATATTAATTTATTATAATACTAATAATTATTATGTCCAAGGGGTTGAATTTAATTGATTAAGGCATTGAGTTCTTATTCTGGAGACCAAGTTCAAATTCTAAAGGGATATCGAATACGGAATTCTAAGTTGTGACTCTTGGTCTTCCATAGCTGGCTTCTAATATGAAAGTGGTTTCTAAATAAGTAGATTTCTAAGTTGTGATTCGTTATTCTTCTGTACGTGATTTCAACCTTGTATTGATCTCATATTGAAGTTTCGTATATTACTAAGGTATGGTTCGTTATTCTTTCATATGTGATTTCAACCTTGTATTGATCTCATATCGATATTTTGTATAAACAAAATATTTCACGATATTATCACTTCTACTGTTTTTTCACTCTATAATCCATCACCATAACAACCATTGAGCCCCACCTCCTGGCCCCCTCCTGGCCAAAGCAAACAGTACAAACTACCTAACATGGCATTAAAAAAGGTATAAACCTTTGTGGACCCAGAGAAAATGTCCTCACAGATGAGCATTCAATAAACTGGCCTTTCTCTCTGTGATGAAGGAATATGCTCACATATATTAAGCGAATCTCTTACAGGCTTCTCATGTTGAACTCACAATCGTTGAATAACGATAGCAAATGGAACATATTGCACGTCCAATCAGCAGTCACACTAAACTGTTGTCTTTCTTCAGTACAACGCTACTATATTTGCCAACAAAAAATTATACTTTTTATTCTCCTATAAAAGCAGTACAGCAGACTGTAAAAAAATTGTTAGAAACTCTCCAAATAAGAGATACTAAAAAGACTATAATAGACACGTGTTAACTAATTTCTAAATCTAAATCTACATCTAAATTAAATAGACTAAAACAACAATGCTCTAGATAAATTCTAAAGTTATATGTAAATTTGATGAATCCCATTGTTGTAAATCTAATCCTTCCATCTATAATTTTGATCAAAATGATGGAGTTCTAAATTTTAGAATGGATTTAATCCCATCATCTTTAGATCTTCTAAACTTAGAAATAAGTTTTGCATGTACTTGTAACATATAGTAAGGGACTTGGTAGTGTTGAGGAACACTTTTAGAACTTATTATGATAAGCGTAAGAAAGAAATTAGTCTTCTCCTTTTTCATTATCCAATCCTTACTAATTGATTTGATTTTTTTTTAAATTTGGAAGATAACGAACAACAAATGTAATTGATGTGGTTACGGCAATGTTAAGGTTTTCATACTTTGATGCAATTAATGTTGAATAACCTAGTGTGAGAGCTAGGGTTTTGTCATGTATTTTAATGCAAGAAATGATGTGGTTGATGTGGAAAGTTAATATTGGTTGATGAGAAATATTTTTTATAGATGGGTGTGGTGGAGTTGTCCAAATGATGGATGGCTTGCTTGCCTCTTATCATGAAATGATCTAAGAGGTGATGTAGTTTTATACTTGTCCTAGGCACACAATTTAAAAGATTTTGTATGGGCAATAATGAATAATGACTAATTGGGGTAGGTCGGCTTAGGCCTAGGGTTAAATTTTGAAGAAGCACGACAATCTCACATTTGTGAACCTAACCTAGGTCAAAACCAAACCAAACAGTTTGAACCCAAACGAAGAATCTATAATTTACATCTAGGCATGTTTTAATAGCTAGAAATTTTGTATGAATGGATAAAATGTTTTCTAATGGTGTATGTATTTGAGGTTAAAATATGAACCAAATCAATCAAAAGCAATATGCTAGTGAATGTATTGGGCAAATTGTACCTAAACTAAGCATAAATTGAAGTGGAAAAGTACAAAGTTTGCATAATATGTTTTATTTACTTAAGAGCTATTTTATTTCTTATTCAAGAAAAAAATTATTTACTTTAAGAGTTTATTTTATTGAAGAATTATTTTATTTGTATTAACTAAAAAAAATCTCATTTATTTAATAATTATTTTATAGTTTTTATCTTTTAATTGTTAACATGCTTACACCTATCCATGTAAAAATTAGAGGAAAGAATAAAAAAATCAAATGTGAGTAATATTTTAAAAAGTGTCACAAAGTGACTACCTCTTATTTTAATAATGTTGTATTGCGCCTAATTCTTGTTAATGATTTGATAGTTGAAATTACATTTGAAATAAAAGGCTATTGGGTTACTTGAATTGTTCTTTGTCAACCAATTTGCTATCAATAAAGAAACTGGAAATAATCTGAGATAATCATGTGCAAACATCTCGACATTGTTACATCAAAAGAAACCAAAAATAAATAAAAAGATCTATATATCTTTTGGTGTGAAAACTATAAAAAAGACTTAAAAAAGTAAATGTGACAAGGGTCATATTCTAAAAGTTTTCATGAAGTGACTAGCACTTGTCTTGTAATGTTACATTGCATCCTTGACTCTGACCAATAATCGGTAGTTCAATTGCATTTATAGTCAAATTTGATGACAATTTGAATTGCACTATCATAGAAATTATATGTCATTCATCATAAACAACCTAAATTATTATTTGTCAACTGATGCAGAGGGAACAAAGACTTCTTCCCGATCTACATATTCAAATATCAATATCAATTTAAACTCATTCTTTAGAGGCAAAATAACAACTTCTTTCAATCATCTCTTCATTAATATCAATTTAATGCAATAACCCATATTCATGGTTCACACTTCAATCTTTAAAGTTCCCAGTCATAGACCTGTATTCTGTCATTCATAACTTTTGACCCATATATTATTTCAAATATCCCTTTGGTGAAAATGTAGATAACTATACTTATTAAAACATATCCAAAACTTAGGAGAATCCAATGGTTAGATTAAAAGTTATGGCTTCTGTACCGAGACCCAATACTGCTGTTCCCAAACAAAGCATGTGCATGCCCAGTCCGCCTAGGGCATCAAATATCTTTCACAAAAAATAACAAAATGACACCAAACCAATTTCATATGAAATATTTATGAATATAGATTCAGAATATATAATCCATTAAATTTTCCAATTCTTAAATCATGAGATAATGTCAAACCATTGCCTGCAACTCCATTGAAGACCTTTTAAAACCAGTTTTCACCAAAATATTCATAACTTCCACAAATCTAAATAAAAATGACTCAGACCAAATGGAAATGAAATATAATTCACATATCTATCCAATGAATCTATTTATAGGTCATAATAATTTCATATGAATCCGTACCATATTCTGCAACATGACTGTTCTCAGGAAACCTCAAATCTGCAAACAACAACTTTCACCAAAACTTCCATAATTTCTTCATTTAGAAACATAATCACTCCAAACCAAATGGAAAAGAAAGGTATTTCACATATCTAACCATTCATTATACATTTACAAAGGTTTCCAGGTCATACATGGTCGTGAAAGACCTGGAACCAACATAAAAACTGGAAAGCCAATCAAAATAGCAATAGTAGAATACACCAAAATGTATCAAAATGTTCTCCTTTCTTTCCTTTCTTTTCTTTATGATTTGGAACGACCATAAAATGAATTTTTATAGAATTTTGGTCAGTTTTGACCTTACAACTACCTCTCATAACCAACTTTTAACCCTTTTTCAACTTTTGTTGCATTTTTGCAACTTTGCTTGACAACATTTTATTGTCAAGTTGACAACTTTTACACTTTTGAATAAATGACTTCAGGGTTTTACAAAACACATCACATGACTCTTAAAATGACAACTAAATGAAAATTTTACAATTTTGTTTGCCCTTAGGCATTACATTTGATTTTATTACATTGAATATCATATCCAAACATATGGATTAAAATCTTAAATTTAAAATATCCCTCAAGATCTCCTGCGATGTCTTGATGTCTAGGTGCTTCTGCACCATCAACCCTTTTGTTGTCAAAAAAGAAAAACTAGAAATAGACACTATCACATGCAAACATGTCAACGTTGTTACATGGGAAACAACCAAAACAAAATAAAAAGATCTTTATGCCTCTTGGTGCAATTAAAGAAAAAAATTAAAAAAGTAAATGTGTCGAGGGTCATATTCTAAAAGTTGTCATGAAGTGACTAGCACTTGTCTTGTAATGTTACATTGCATCCTTGACTCTGACCAATAATTCGGTAGTTCAAATTTGCATTTATAGTCAAAGTTGAAGACAATTTGAATTGTACTATCATATAAATTATGTGTCATTCATCATAAACAACCTAAATTATTATTTGTCAACCCTTTTGTTGTCAAAAAAAGAAAACTAGAAATAGACACTATTGCGTGCAAACATGTCAACGTTGTTACATGGGAAACAACCAAAACAAAATAAAAAGATCTATATGCCTCTTGGTGCAATTAAAGAAAAAAATTAAAAAAGTAAATGTGGCAAGGGTCATATTCTAAAAGATGTCATGAATTGACTAGCACTTGTCTTGTAATGTCACATTACATTCAACTCTTACCACTAATTCAATAGTTCAAATTTGCATTTATAGTAAAAATTAAAGACAATTTGAATTGCATAAATATCACACTATCATAGAAATTATGTGTCATTCATCATAAACAAGTTAAATTATTATTTGTCAACCTCTTTGTTGTCAAAAAAGAAAACTATAAATAGAGGCAATCACGTGCAAACATGTCAAAGTTGTTACATGGGAAGCAACCAAAACAAAATAAAAAAATCTCTATGTCTTTAGGTGTGAAAACTAAAGAAAAAGTAAAAAAATCAAATTTGACGAACGTCATATTTTTAAAAATACCATGAAATGACTAACACTTGTCTTGTAAGGTCACATTATGTCCAACTCTTACCAACAAGATTCGATAGTTCAAATTTACATTTATTAGAAAACTTGAAGACAATTTAGATTGCATAAATAACACACTATCATAATTAGTCATTCATTATAAACAACTTGAATTATTATTATTCAATCATTTAACTATTTGAAAGAGAACAAAAATCACTGACAATCACATGCAAACTAATCGGAATTATTACACAAGAACCAGAATTTGTCATGCAAACTAATCAGAATTATTACACAAGAACCAGAATTTGTCATTCGGAAGGGTACGTATTTAGGTATTCAACGATGGAGAGAGCTTCACAACGTCATTGGTGATGTCTAAGAAAGACAAATTACAGACCTGCGATTATCTCTTCTGAAATGTAGATCTTTATTAAATGGTATATGTCAGGGCACGTTCTCTGAAGAAAGATAGAGACGAATTTGATGGCCAAACGATGAATTCAATGGTTGTACTGATATAAAGAAGCTAAAACACGCAATGATTTAACGGAAGGAAGTTCAACAACAAACCCAACAATAGCGAGAATTGTCGGTCGTCATTGATGACTTCTAAGGAAGAGTACAATGTATGTAAGATATGCAATCTCTTCTGAAATCGACGTTTATTGAAAGGTTGCAGCACTATTTCTTAACAAAGAAAGCGACGGCTTTCATGGGCAATCATTGAATTGCATGATTGAATTGCATGGTTGTGGGCTCAACCACGTCGCTAGATTTACGTCTATTAATAAAGCTCATGGTAATGTGTTTTGTATCAACTCCACTCTATTGCTACATTGTCTGTGCAGCTCGTTTTGGAGCTCTGCATCAAAACTCTGGTATGTTTCCCACCAATGTTAATGCAGTGCTTTTGATTTCATTATTATGCAGTTAAAAGGATAAGTGGGTTTTAAATGTTTGCCACTGTTTTGTTATTTTGAGTGAGAGTCTGTTTGTGTACTTTAGCTTAATTTCTGCATTTCATTGAGGAGGCACTATCTAGAGCAGCTCTGTGGAATACAAGCAACTAGTGCTTTAAGAGTTTCATTTGGGTGACACTAAGTTTAGTTAGAAAATGAGTGGATAACAAGGATACAAGGATGCAGGGAAACTCACATATTTAGCACTGGTTTCTGTAACACTGGCATATGGTGTGCTTCAAATGGGTGTTTTAATGGTGAATGAGTGGCTGTTTCTGTCAGATTGTTGTTCAGAGGAGTTAATTTCAGTTGCATTTCATTTTATTTAAATATAAATTGCTAATTAGTCAAATAGTTAATGGTAATTTGTTGAGTTTGATAATGGTAATTTGTTGATTAATCTAAATATTAAAAAAGCAACTGATTATTCTATTTTTATCAGTAAAAAATATCTGTATTTGCTGAATTGTTTAATATTTAATAATAGGCATTGCACCTGTATATAAATGTCATTAGAAATTCTGACAACCATTGATAGTTATCTAAGGTTGGAAGAAATCTATATCAGTAGAGATTTCTCTTTTAAGTGTTCTATCTAGATTTATTTAGCATTCTAAGGTTGGAAGAAATCTATATCAATAGAGATTTCTCTTTTAAGTGTTCTATGTAGATTTATTTAGCATTCTAAGGTTGGAAGAAATCTATATCAGAAGAGATTTCTCTTTTAAGTGTTCTATCTAGATTTATTTAGCATTCTAAGGTTGGAAGAAATCTATATCAGTAGAGATTTCTCTGTTAAGTGTTCTATGTAGATTTATTTAGCATTCTAAGGTTGGAAGAAATCTATATCAGTAGAGATTTCTCTTTTAAGTGTTCTATCTAGATTTATTTAGCATTCTAAGGTTGGAAGAAATCTATATCAGTAGAGATTTCTCTTTTAAGTGTTGTATCTAGATTTATTTAGCATATACATTCTTAGGAATTTTACAGTTAGACGAGTTTCGAGCAAGCCTTCTGCATTAGACCAATTGCCTTTTGAGTTGATAGTGATAAGTCTAGGCTCTACTTAGTGTCAGAAGACTCAAATTATACTCATAGAGTATCCCAAGGAAACAATTTAGCATGAGAATCTTGCTTTTGTTTCATTGTGCATGTCCTTCAAATCAAAGTTTTGAAAGTCATCTTTAAAAGGAAACTGGCACGTGGAAATCAATTCTTCTTAATTAATTTTGAGATCAAGATATAGAATTCCTACTCATTTTCTTCTTTCTTCGTTTTTTTCATTGTAATAAAAAACTATTTTTATTTTATAATAATGTTGTACTACTTTATTTTACATTCATTCCCTTGTGTGGTGAAGGGAAAGCAGCCTTGCTATGAGGAATATATGTGCATCAAAAGAAAACTTTTCTTTTACCCTTCCCTCCACTCCAATGAGAAGAACTTGTCATTACCCTTCTCTCTTTTGCACTCTATTTGAGAAGAACTTGTCATTACCCTTCTCTCTTCTACACTCTATTTTAGTTTTTGGCACATATCTCATTGAAAATCAAAGAAAATGGGCCAAAATAATCTAATATCAGTCAATCCATCCATTCGTTCTCTACCAAATGGTGATTATCTACAGTTAAGAAAGTGGAAATAAGAAAATGAACTAAGTGGGATACCCAATTAATGACATAACAGTTGGGAAAGTAAAGAGGTTATGTAACTTTTAGAAATCAATTTATCTTCCATTAACCCTAGTTACAAGAAAAAGAAACAAAATGGCACAAAACCAAGTGAGCATTTTAATAGCCAATTCACAATATAAACAGCCATGGAACATAGTTTATGGAACAGTTCTATTATTACCACACCAAGGTTTGGGTACACTATTTTTTTTCTCATTTGCACTTTTTTTACTTCTTATTTTTTGATATACAAGAGAATTTTCTCTTTTAGGAAACCCTATTTATTCAACCCTAGACAAATTATGATTCTTTGGTCAGTCATTGCATACAAATGAACTTTCATTTAAATATACAAGCTTTTATAATCATGTTAGTGACTAAAATAACAATGATGATCCCGGAATGTCTATGACTCCCGCAGTTCCCGCCCAAGCATTTTCAAACTGCCTTGCATTTGCAACTCCCGCGATTCCTGCCCAGGCTCTTCCAAACAACCCTCGCTCCCCTGTCATTGCGAATGGCGCATCTGTTGGGGTTGTCGCTGCTGTGGGTAGCGGTGGGGGTTACTCTACGCCGTTTACCGTTGCCTCCCCTCTTCTTTCTGCGGAACATTTTGTGCATGATGCTCCCCTGGAGGTGGGTTGTGTTGGTTCCTCCATGGTTGGTGCCTCGGATCTGGTTTTGGACTTGGGTGCCCATGCTGATGTCGATGCTCAAGTCAATGGAGACTCTCCTCATACTGGTGGGGCTCTTGACGACCCTCCTACGGCTACTAATGTTCTGCCCAGACCTTCTTTTGTTGGGAACCGTAGCTTTGCTCATGTGGCTAGATCTGCTGCCCATCCTTCCAAGGGGGTTCGTCCTCTTCCTTGTGCCAAGACTTCCCCTGTTGTGGTTTGTGGCCAGGAGGTTGTGGAGAATATCAATTTCTACCAACACAGTGCTTTGGTTTGCAGATTTGCTGGGTTTTGGCCTTCCCTTCCAGACCTTCATCATTGGGTGAGTGTTTCTTGGAAGCCTTTAGTTGCTTATGGCATTGAGTTGTTCCCGTGTGCTAAAGGTTTTTTCATTGCTTCTTTTACCTCTACTCTTGACCATGATTTGGCTCTGGGAAAGTTGTGGTCTTGGGGGGATCACTCTCTCTCCATTAAGCTTTGGTCTCCTTCCTTCAACCCCCTTATTGAATCTCTATCTATTCGTCTGGTTTGGGTTCGCCTCCCCAATCTCCTCCTCCAATTCTGGGAGCCTTCTTGCTTTGAGGCTATCGGTAACTCCATTGGCAGTTTCCTGAAGGTTGACGATGCAACGACCTCCATGGATCACTCTACCTTTGCTCGCCTATTGATTGATATTGACATATCTCTTGCCCTCCCCAGGGATGTGGTGCTTATGGTTGGGGATAAGCCTTGGGCTCAACCGCTGGATTATGAGGGCCTCCCCTTTCGCTGTCGACGATGCTTCTCAATGGGACACTTAGCTTCAGCTTGCTCTCTCTCCCGCTGCAGAGGCACTGCTACTTGGTGGAAGGACGCTACTGAAGATCACTTGACAATTGATGCTTCTGACTCTGTCTCGGTTGAATCCTCTTGAGATGAGGTGCCCCTTACTACTCATGAGGCCTTTGCTGAGGTTACTACTGTTGTAGGCTCTTTCGTCCCCTTGGCTCCTACATCTGTTGCTCTTGATCCTCAGCTTCGCTCTTCTCCTGGCAATTTTGTCCTTCTTCAGCAGCAGTTTGTTGTGTTTCTGCAGCATCAGGCTGCTGGTGTTTGTTTGCCGCAGTCTGGCAGTGTATCTGTGGGGTCTCCCCCGCCTGATTTGTCTTTGAATATTCTAATGATAGTGTTGCCTGGACGGTTGTTTGTCGCGGGCGGAAAGGAAAATCTACCCCCCTTCCCCAGCCCCCCCTTCATCAAGGTGTGGACTCTCCCCACTCTTGAGTTGGGTTGGTTTGTTGATGGTTTGACAATGGGTTTGTTTTCCCTGTCTAACTTTGTTTGTTTGGGGTTTTCACCCTTGCTTGGTTCGTTTATTTCAGTTAGCCGTTTAGCTTTGTAAAGGGTCCGCACCCATGTTATCGCTGCTTTTTTTTATCAAAAACAATGATGATCCTCACCTCTAGGAATTTGCTCAATCATCATCAAATATTGTTAAATAGGTGATGCTAAGTCAAATTCAAAATTCCTTTCCATCCTTAGACCCACCAAACAAGAACTAATAGTGATTATAACTATATGCATACATGCATCTATATGTTTTAAAATAAACAAATATGAGAAAAATCTAAAGAAAAAAAATAACCTACACTTCGTTAACATGGGAAAAATAAAAATAACAATGAAAAAACATATTGTCTTGGAAAATATTAAAAATGAAATAAAATTTCAAAAACAACAATGGAATAATGGTAACCACTTAACTGTCCAGGCTTATGTTTCTTCTTCTAATTACTCTTCCTAAGATGATGATGACTCCTCCGAAGATGTTGATAAGCCTCCTATTGTTGGTGTTACCTCCTCATACCCTTTGGTCCCTGTTGGGGAACCTTCTATGCCTATTGCCTCTATTCAGCCCCAGCCTTTTGTGGAGGATGCTCCTCCTCCACCTTTTGTCCTGTGTGCTGACAGGTTGTCTATGGGGTCTCCCCTTGTGCTTCCCCTTGCTTTGGTGTTCTTGATGACAATATTGCTTGGACTGTTGTTAATAGAGGAAAGGTCCTTTCTCCTCTTTCCAAACTCTTCTTTGAGTTGTGGGCTTGAGTCCTACCCACTCTTGATGTGGTTTTTTTATTGCTCATGTATGGTTTGTTCATGGCTTGGGTTGCATTGTAAGTGGTTTGTTAATGACCTGTGTAAAACTGTAAGTGACTTGCTTTTGGCTCAAGATTCTGTCTTTTGAGACTTTTGTTTGTAAAAGGACAACACCCTAGTTTGTTGCTTTTATTAATCAAAAACAATTTTTAAAAAAATTGATCAGTGATGATATATATATGTGTAAAAGAGTAAATAGGAACCTACCCTAAAAAACCGTCATCCACTACTATCATTGTCCAATTCTTACTAAAATCTAAAGAGTTCATATTGAAAATGACAAATTACAGACCAAAAAAACAAGACTACACTATTGGGCTATTAAAGCCAACCCACTAAATACACAGTAATGTTTAATAAACAAAATTGGGGTCCCCCACACCTACAAAAAAAACTAGAAACTACCCCATGCTTGCCTTCTTCTCTTTCCCAACCGGACCAAATCTCATACCTTTGTCCTCCCCCTGCCTCTTGGCCTCCCTTGCCATAAAAAGCTCCACCTCTTGTTCGCAGACATAGTCTTTCAGCATTTCCCATCCAACCGAGCCTCTTCCTTTCGAGCCTCCCTGTCTACTACATCATTCCAAAGAATGAATGGTAGAAACTCGACATTGCTCCCCTCCGGATGAATTCCTTCACCAAATCGTTGATGAAGGCCCTTGTCCACCTTCTCTCTTGCCAGAATGGACGTGAGCCCACATGTCAACTGCTCCGATACACAGGCTTTCACCACCCACAGTAGGTCCTCTTTCAAGCCCAATTCCAACCCCCATGCAATGAGCATTGAAACCAAAGCCACATTCATCCTATACCGAAATACAGACATCAAATATTGCTTGCCATAAATCACATCCAGAATCTAAATAACACTGGATCGCTAAATTTGAACACTCCCCCAAGACGTTTCTTCGATACCCTTCCAAAGTAAGCGAGTTGTTGCTTTGTGAAGTTCAGAGAAAAATTAGGTTCCAGGCTTCAACGCCCGCTTTCCTCACTGCTCACCATAAACTATTCCATTGAAAAAAATGGAGGAAATGGCAAGAAATCTTGCCTTAAAACTCCCAACTGCTTCCCCCGTCATGTCAACCTTAATTACTCGCGCATGATATCGTACCCATTCCCTGACTCCCAACTCATATCTCGGTAGTCTTCGTATAGCCCTTCACCACCCATGTCTTCCAATTATACTCCCACCCTCAAGAGGATATCGGCAATAAAGTCCCCTTCTCGCAATACATGTGAGATGCAAAAGTTTTAAAATTTTGCCAACTCCCCCTTTATGACCAGAATAATTTTATTTAACTTCCAGGAAGGGGCTTCACCCTTGGAAATGGCATTAATAATTATTTGTGAGTCACCTTCAAGGTGCAAGCAATCAACCGCCAATTTATGAGCCAATCAGACTCCCCACAAAGCAACCTGAACCTCTGCCTCATTATCCATGCCATCCGCCAGCCTCTTAGTTCCAAATGCCACAATATCACCTTTCCAATCTCAAGCCACCCATCAAGTTCCAGAGGGACCAGGATTACCCTTTGAAGCTCCATCAAAGTTGATCTTGATCTAGCTAACCTCGGTCTTTGTCATTCAACCTTTTTACTTTCCTTAGAATTCGGACTAACCCAAAGAGGCTCATTAACAGGGACAAAAACAATAAATCTTTTTAAAAAATTAAGAACCTTCAAATAAATTTCAAAAACTTACCTTTGATGAATATCCTTGATTGAAGTTATTTAATCCCTATAGCAATTATCAAAGACATCTTCACAATGATAAATAACAAATAAATAACAACAATGAATAATGATAAATAATGGGTTTTACAAAGCTAGAGTAGGGGAGAGGAGCCAATACGTGTGCGGGTACCAATACATGTTATAGTACATAGACAAAATGAGACCAATAGTGGTGCTCTAAAAATCTCATGTCAATTCTTTTCCCACAAAAATTCAAAAAATAACCAATGATGTGATGCCGCATCTGCGCACATGTAAACATGACTTAGTGCACACCTATGGATCTTATGACAATTTGGGACCATTTTGGACACCTTCACAAAACTGCATGTTGATGTGGCATCATATTTGACCATATGGACTTGAAATTTTGTTTTTGAGTAGGGGACTTGACAAGTAAGTTGTTGTATAAAATTCATTATTTTTTAAATGTCCACATATGATTTTGAGAAGCATGAAGTTAGGGTGCACACGTTCTGGCTCCTCTCCCCTAATGCGTAATTTTATAGTTGTGTTGTGTTTTTAGGTTAAGATTTATATTTTAGGACTTTTTGGCTTTTAAAAATAAAAACTCATTTATTAGCCTACAAGCCCTATGGGTTCAGCCAAGGTGGGAACAAAATTTAAAGAACTTACCTCTAGAGGTGAATATTCTTGATGCAAGCTATTTGATCATTTTAACAATAATCAAAGACATATTCACAATCCTTCAACAACCAACCTAAGTGATGGCAAACAATGAATTTGGAAAGTTGGAATTATAGGTGCTTTTTATCTTTGTGTTTCTGTTTGTAGGCTACTTTTTAGGTTTACATTTATGTTTCGAGACTTTTTGGCTTCAAGAAATGTGTTCTCAAAACTAAAAATAAAAATAAAAATTCATTATTTAGCCTATAAGCCTTGTAGTTTACCCAAAGCACTACCCAAGCAACCTAGACATCCTTTCAATGACGAGACATTCTTAGGCCATATCACTAGGTTATGAGGGTTGGAGGCAACAAACCCTACAACATAGATTTATAAACATTTATCATTTAATTTTTAATAAATAAAAAATATTTGAGGCTTAAGTAAAAAAATGGGATTGATACAAAATCTCCAAACACCAATTATATTTCAGCCTTCTACTACTATTTTTTGTTGATAAGTGTTCTAATTTGTTTCTCTAGCCTAACAATTATAAATAAGGAGTCATTGACCTTTGATCAATACCTACATCATTATGGGAGATGCAAACTCTATGCACGTTTATACACAAAGAAAATACAATTCTTATTCACAGCTAATGTCATTTCTTGTCATCTTATCATTGTAGTTGTCATTTCTTATTTCTAGTACCTAAGCATTTAAACTAAAAGAATTAAATAAACAATCATGAGTCATCCTTGGAGATTAGCATTGATGGAGAGTAGTGTAAGCTAGAGAAAAAAGAGTCCATCATGGCATTTTTTGTGTATGAGTAGTCATCATGTAATTGCTCCAAAGAGAATTTAAGTCATCCTCGAAGGCTAGTGTTGAGGGATAAGTGGCATAAGCTAGACCCATCATGATATTTTTTATGTATGAGAAATCAATGTGTAACTACTATGAAGTGAGTTACAAATCATGCATGACGGTTAATGTCAAGGGGTAGAGTGGTGTGGGCTAAAGTCATAGGTTCATCATGTATTTTCTAAATATGAGGTATCATTGTGTTAATGTTCCAAACAAAACATATTTCTATCTTTGTCATAAAGCCTAAACTAGAAGGAATAATTTATAAGGTAAATGCAAGAGGTTGGGTCCACATGTAGGGTAAGTTTCAGACTTAGAAAAAAATCCAATAAGAATGGGTATCCATTTCATAGAAAAAGAGAGTATTCATTTATGTTCAAGCTCCCACGCCAAAATTTATATCAATGAGAAATGGGTACTTGTTTTGATTTTCAAAATGGGTACTTGTTTTGATTTTCAAAATGTGCACCTATTTTATTTTCATAAATGGGTTCCTGTGTTAAAATGGGTACTCATTTCATTTCAAAATGGATACCCATTTTAAAATAGTTGCCCGTTACTAGTTAGATAATATTTTTGCTCCTTTTTAGAATGGGTGCGCATTTGGGAGCAAGTACACATCTCTTTAAATTTGAAATTTGAAACCCACAACTTTGCTTTTGTTTTAGGCTTGGAAATCCAACCCTTCACCATAGACCTGCAAGTACAATGTCATGAAAATAGCAAGAGAAGATTGACTTTGGCAATGACTAACAATTTATTTTTTCAATTTTTTTACAAAATTAAAACCTATTATAGATTATGATGTCTAGTTTTAAAATACGTAATCTTTTTTAGAATTGGATTATTCTTTCTATTTTTTAATTATTGTTTAATGAAATTAACCCACAAACTTGAAATGTTAAATTTTCATATTTTTTAATTACTTTTAATTTTTTAAATTTGTTTGTAAGAAAATTATATGACATTAATTGAGACAAAATTCTTTACACAATGAAAAAAAGTTCAAAAAATGATTAGTTTAGATTAAATTATGTTGGTTGTACACGAGGGGTTTTAAAAAAAGCAATTAGAGCCAATAAAAAAATTAAAAAATATACATTTAGAAAAAAACTTGTAAAAAAAAACCTCATCAATCTTCAAAGTTTGTTACACATCTTTTCCCAAAAGGAATAAAAATAATGATTTTATTTAAGTCAAATTGTGGTGGTTGTTATACATGTACATGGTATAGTCTTAAAAGGTGACTTTTAAAAAGTGGTTTTTATAGATAACTATTAATAAAAATTGATTTGTATCATCTACGTATTAGAATAAATTACATATTTGAGAACTTGACTCAAAAGACTACATTTCATACTACTAGACTTTTTAATGATTCAATATCTAAGTGCTTCTAATTTCTAGTCCAATTGTGACAATTTGAAAATGAAGAAACCATTCCACTTTTTGCACTTTTTATGAACCCAACTTCTTGCGCCTACCCAATAGTTCCATATTTTTTTCCATGGAGTATCCCATAACCCTCCTTATTGTTACATTAGATTGCATTTTTTCTCAACTAGTAAAAAGTTTGAGATCCAAACCCATGACCTCCTACGTACTCATTGTAAGTCTATATATCATGTAAAAAACAAGAAAAAGTGGTAAATGATTGACTTATTTAAAATGGAAAAAAAATGGCATTGGTCATTGAGCCAACGAAACATTAAGAAAAATCATATTCAAAGGGATTTCTTAATGTTTGAGTAGATGTGCCTTTCAAATGGGTGTATAATTCCTTGATTTTTTTATGAGCATATTTTATATTTTTTCTTTCACAAATGATTAAGAATTTTGGATTTTTATTTATCATTGTACATAGTTGCTTTCTATCACCAAAAAATTAAGAATTTGTTGAGATATGCATATTCTTAGGCTTCTTTGTTACAAAACATATATTTGTTTAGTGAATTGTGTCTATTCATAGAATGGCCAATTGGAACACAATAGGGCCAACGGATTTTCCTTGCATATCGCCTTAACATTAGATGGAGACAAAAGAACCATTTTTTTAGGGTTATGGTTCTTGAATGATTAAGGTTTTATACCATTGATCCCTTGCATTGAATTCTCTAAGCATGATTCTAGAGAAGCTATTGAGTGAATTGTACCTTTTCAATCTTTTTATTGGAACTTTGGAAAGAATCAATACTAGTAAGGATTGATGAAACTCCATGTAAGTTTACTTACATTTTATATGGTGGTAGATGCCAACATTTTACTTGGATCTTAGAAAATTGTTTCTCATATAATTTTAATTAACATCTTTAAGGAAATGGTTTCAAAACTATTGTCAATTTTAAGAATCCCACCTTTTTAAGGACTAGTAGGTCATGACCATACACATCTAGATGAGGATTCTCCTTTAACATTGAAAGTTAAGAACCTAGAATATAATTATTTTCAAACCACCAAGAGAATTAAAGTGATGTTTTGTTAAATACATTGATCTAAAAGATGTGTAGACATTTGAGTCTTGAGATGTCATTCTATCATGTGTGAAAAAAACAATTTAAGCACCTTAAATATGATTTCTCTCTGCATCTTTTAGAAATACATTTCAAATATATATGTTGATATGTTATTTCAGCATTCCAAATTTGTGTTTATGCCATGCATTATTTTTCTTTGAAATCAATGAAGAATTTCATATTGACCCAAATTTATTATATACATCACACAAAATAAGTATGAGGAATTATAAAGAAGAAATTTATGCCAGTAGAAATAAAACATATAAATAACAATAGTGAAGCTCCAAGGACTTGAATCACTTGTCCTTTATTTTCCATTTCACAAATTGTTTGTCTTAATTTTTCGCTTTGAATACATCTATCTAAAAATAACATCTCTCAACATTTTACAAGTTTTTATATCCTAATTTCACGATAAAGTATTATGATTATATCAAGCACTTGTTTTGTTTATTGCAAAAGTGTCCATATAGTATATTCAGTTATGTGTTTGGAATAAACAAACCATTCTCTTTCATTGTGTTTATGAATTTTATTGTTTTGGTTTGTGTATTCTTATCCTGATACTTGTGTTCCCATGGTGTTTGTCTTTCAAGGTCTCTCCTACCCAACATATCTATTTCAATCATTTTCATATTTGCTCATTAAGTGCCTAGAGATGATTTCTCACCCATGATCATGTGTTATTGAATAGTGAACATACTCATATTTGTAATCACAATGAGATTCAACAATCAATTTCACCCTACATTTAACATGACTTTACATCTTGTGTTTTCACATTTGACATTTAATGCATATTTCTCTTGCATTCTCTTTTTGACATTTTCTTTGTCATATATTGTCATTATCTTAGATATTCTCGACTATCATACAAATTTAGCATAGATATGTGAAAGCATTAAGCATGCGAGTATACATGTAGGCTCAAAGAAGAATCAAGACCAACAAGGACTAACCTTACATAACTTTGTATGGTCTTACCTCTAATTCCTTTATGAGACATAAGCCTAATTATAGGAGAAGAAAAAAAGAGATCATGTAGAGAATGAGCTAGAACAAGAACTAAAGAATATAAGGATGCAATTATAGAAGCGCTATCTTATTAAGGAAAACAAGCCTCAATAGTGTCCTTTCGATCCAAAAGGTTGGACTCAACAAACAAATAAAAGATATCTGATAAAAATGTGTCCCAATGTAGTGTTTTTGGTAGACATTGAAATGATCTTTGCTCAAATGAATCATTGAATGCCTTCAAAGAGGCAACATTGATTTCAATAAAATCAACAAACGGAGGTAGAATTTCAATGCATGTTGTCATTATACTCCTCATTCCATGATGCGTCCACATCAAATGCTTTAGTATAAACAACCAACAAGGATAATAGAGGTGGTGGAGTCTCAATGCATGTTAACTAGTGATGTGAACTACTCCATTAGTGATGTGAGCATGAACATATAAAAGGGGCATTCAGGAGTGTAAGTGAAAGGTTCTCCAAGGAAGTATCACTTTTAGATGGTGAATTAAAATCTTCATTCCACTACCAAATGATGGTCCAAGAAAAGAAAAGGAACTTAGTGTGTTCAATCTAAAAGAAAATATCCTTTAAAACAATGAGATAATTTCATAGATCTAATAATCAATGTTAAACCATTCGTTCATCTAATATGTCACTTGTTTAAAAAAGGAGTCTATCAAGATAGGGTAAGTTCTTCATTCTATGTTGAATAGTTCTCATCATCTAAAGTAACAAAAAAGAATGCACAATGTTAAGGACACATGATGAACCCATATTAGATTAGTCAATCAAAGGACCAAACAAAGAACTCCACCCAACATGGAATTTTATCTCAATTAAATACAAGATTCCCATTAATGACCCCCTGGACAGTACAAGAATGTGGCACTTTCTCATAGTGCATTTAGTGCATTGAATTGTGTTTGAAATGAGATTTACACTATCTAAAATCGACCAAAATATAGAAAATATAATCAAACTACAAAATAGGAACTAATGGACTTCACCACTATGTAATGCTCGAAAAAATATTTTGGCAATGCAAAAATTTACACAGTCCAATCCAAAAGAACAAAATCAAATCATTATGGATTGTGGAAAATTCATGGATTCAAAATATTCACTTTCAAAAAAATCTAAAAGCCAAGTATTCTAATAAAATTGGATCACGATGAGTTTAAATATTGCTCTCGCTTGAGCAAGTCACACCCCTACTACAGTCTATGCGCCCCATGCCCTTGGTATAATGGCTTCTTTGCCTATTGGCATGTTTGGCTCCCTTCCTGAGGCTTCATTATTTGCGTCTAGGGGTCCTGTGCTTTCTACCCTAGTCTCCTCCTGGCTTGCACATTGTTCCTATAACTGTGCCCAGATTGGATTTGGGGGTTTTGTTGGTTTCCTCAATTTCTAACATACTATCTTCTGATGGCAGCCTTATTCCTTTGGTTGTTGGTGTATCAACTTCAGATGGCGCTTGTGGCTCTACACGTGAGGGCTTTGTGCAAGGGGCTATTGCAAGGGCTTTTAATAAGGCTCATCTTATTTGCAATTATGTTAATGTTACTTGACCAGGACCGACGAGCATTACAACCTTTACAATGTGCCAAATCCCCTCCTATCATTGTCTATGGTGGGGATTTTTACGGGTGGTATGGTTAATCTGCAAGTTCGCCACCCTCTAGCCAACTCTTTTAGACCTTCACAACTGGGTCCAATCCTCGTGGATGCCTATTGTGAATGCTAATATCGATCTCTTTCCCTATGTGAAGGGTTCTTTCATAGCTGATTTTGCTTCATTTGAAGACAAAGATTTGATATTGGGACAACAATGGGCTTGGGGAGAGCACTCTCTCCATCAAACCCTAGACTCCTTTCAATCCCCTCACTGAACCACTTACTATGTTCGGTTTGGGTCAAACTATAAAACCTTCCCCTTCAATTTTGGGAGTTTTCTTGTTACGAGGCAATCAACAACTCAATTGGTTGTTTTCTAAATGTTGATGAATTTATATCCCACATGGGCCACTCCCCCTTTGCTCGTATCCTAGTTGAAATTGACTTATCCAAACCTCTTCATGAGGGGGTGGTGTTGATGGTTGGGGATAGGTCTTAGACACAATTGTTGCATGATGAGGGCCTCCCCTTTCATTATTATTGCTTCGCTATAGGTCACTTGGCTTTGTATTGCTCCTTGTCACGTTGGAAAGGTTCTACAAGTTGGTAAAAGGATGCTAAGGAAGGTCACATAACTATTAAAGTTCCCACTTCCTCAAAGTTTGATTTAGCCCAGGATGCTACTATGCTCCCTAATCTAGTTGTGGTTTCATTGAGCCCAGATGTATATTATACCTCCCCCTGCTACTATCTTGTATCTGGCCACACAAGTTACTCCCCCACAACAACAATCTTGTTCAATGGTTGTTGACTCTTCCTTACCTCGTCAGCTTGATGTCCCTCCTCCAACTACAATTGTTGATCCTCTAGTTGGGGGGTCATCTCATGTTTCCCCTAGTAATGGGGTGTTGAATGATAGCATTGCTTGGACTGTTGTCTATAGGAGGAAAGGTCCTCCTTCTCCCCTTACTCTTTCGAGTGTGGTGAAAAATGTTTTTGTTATACATGGACGAGACCCTTGTCTCTTGTCGGTTCCCAACTTTGATCAAAAGCTTCCTCTCTCTTCTTCTTCCTTTCCCCACTCTCATTTCTTGTGAGATTCGCTCCATTTGCCTTGGTGGTTGTCATATTACGGGCTCGGGCCCTTCTCCTACTTATCTAATCAAAACAACTATTATAATAAAACTCAATTTGCAAAAAATTATGTAAACAAATCCAAATAAATTGGAAAGTACAAGTGTGATATTGATGAAAAAATAGGGAATTACCAAGGTGGTGGGGTACACGAGAGAGTTGGCAAGCTACCTATGTGGCACTCCACGTGGGTTCCAAGGTGAAGTTTGCTCGTCAAAGTGACTCTTTGGTCACAAATCAAAGAAAAACTCCAAGAGTTATGAAAGTGTAACTAGTGATTTTGAACACCTATGCAACTAAGCAACAAGAACATAAAGACTATCAAATGGCAAATAGCATTCGTCATAGGATTGCCTTAAGCAATCAAGACCAAAGATAAGACTATGATTTCAATGTACTAGACATGACTAGAGTATTGTACATTGAGCTCTAGCAATATGAGGTTGTTGGCCAATATACTTCGACATCAAGGATACCATGAGCTATGCAAGAGGTGTTCTAATTGCCAAGGGATGCCAAAGGATTGACAATATTGTTGAGTATTAAATGTAAGGGAGATGAGTGGTGCCAAGGATGCCAAAATGGATGTGACCTATTGGAGCATAAGAAGAATGCCTCCACAATAGAACAAACCTTGTATCATGCAACGAAAAAACTCAAAAAATGAAAAAGAAGCCTCAAATTAACAAAAAACCAAATCTAAGCGACCAAGTCTTCCTTGAAAAATGCAAGTACTATATGGTACAAATTTGAGCAAACATGCAAATTGAAAAAAAAAAACTCTAGTAGCCTCAAAGCAATATACTTTGATCTCAACGAATAGATAGTGAATCTTATTGTTTCCAATGCTTTCAAACTCAACAACACATTCAAAAACTCATCAAAATGCCCGAAAACACATGCAACCTACAAAATTCAATGCAAGTCAGGCACCTAGAAAATCAATCACAACCTAGCTTCCAAATATTTGTTTTAAACACAATGAAAGCCAAAACTACTTTTCTTGGGCCTTCCAAACACAACAATGAGTTAGAAACATTGCATTATTCACCACAAACCAGCTCACCTCCCATAACCTAAAATCCTAGTACTCTTGTAAACTATACAAAGAATGGACTAACCTAAACATTCTGACATTAGTACCATGTTCAATTTTGCAAGAATAAAAAATAACCAAGACATAGGGTATTAAGGATAGCCACAAGATCACTAATCAAGAGGCAAAATGCAAATACTAGTAATTCAAGTAATGCAATATGCTAGATGCCAAAAAAAAATATCCACATCATGCTATGCTATGTTATGCCCCACTATGGAATAAATACGATTGAGTATATATAGGATGTGCGAGACTAAGGAGGTGGGAAATACAACCAATAAGAACTATAACATATGAATCTACAAAAGAGGAAAGGCGGACTCCTATAAAAGATGTTGACAACTCAACCCCCCTGACTCACTCCAAGGCAAGCAAAACTTTAGTGTAGGAAAATACATAACTGCGTAATGAATGAAAAACCTACACTAAGAGTGTCTGGATATCTGATCCAAAAAATGTAGCATTGTTGATGAAACCTTAAAATTGTAGAAGCATGAACAACAAATGTAGCTATCTAGACAAAACCTCAAAAATCTAAATATATAAAGATTCTTGATTGTAATCTCTTGTTCAATGCTCTATGATTCTCTACCTATCCATCATGTTCCATGTTTCTTTGGCATTACAAGTATAATTTGTTTGCCTCTAAAATGGATTGCTCTACCTCTCAATGGTCTAACTTTAGAGTCTTGAAGAACGGTGAACCTCTATAAAGGACCATTATTCCATTTGCTTTCATTCTTTGCTAGTAAACATATTATAAGAAATTTTCTATTCCATTATTTTAACTTCTTTTTTCTCTCTCAAAAGAAGCAAAGCAGATTTTTTTTACATTGATGGGTTCCTTGGTTTGTTTAGCACTTAAAGAAATATTTAACTCTCCTTGTACAATTTAAAAGTAAAGCTCTCTCCATCCTTGACCGACTAGCAATTGTATTGGCTCCTCACAAAGGCTGCATCCATCTTATACATGTATGAGCTGCCGAAACTATACTACAAGCATCAAATGGGCCAACATCTACCTCTCCTTGAATATAATATCCATTATCATCAAACTATACTTTGAATTGCTTGTTAACTTAGATTTCGACTCCCTACTTCACCCAACCTGATGAGTATGGATGGCCATGTGCTCCAACCCAAGCTATATGAGGTTGTTCTTTTGTGTTGTTTAGTTAGATTTGTTGTTTTTGGTTATGTCCACTGTTTTCTGTCTGTAGTATTTTGTGCGGTTCTTTTGCTGTCCTGATGTGCTTAATGCTCCATCTTTATAATATAAAAAGTTCTGGGCCCTTTCAAAACCCTGCTTATTTTAATCAAAAATTAATTCTTGTAAATTTTTGCTTGGGAACATACATTGAAGAGAGTGTCAAGCTTTGTCCTTTTAATCTGAATTTTAAATAGAAGATTTTAGTTAATTCGCCTCTACCTTGGTCCTCTTTACTAATTTAACATAACTGCATTTTAACGTAAGTGCAGCATGATGTTCTGTACATTGGAACTGCTTCTAACATATTTGCCTTCAACTAAGGAGACCTTCCCTTGGAACTGTTATTTGGGGACAATTTCCAACATTTATGATCGGTTTGCCTACAATGATTCTTAGCATCTTTATCATTGCAAATAATTGTGGTAATTCTCCAACCATTTTATAAACCTTTATCCCTTAGGCTTGGACGTCCCTTTGAAGATTTGAAGTCTTTATGTAGTGAGATCGAGTACATGCATTATCAATGGTCTTAAACTATGAAGTCATCATATGAACTTGATCACCATTCTTCAGTTTCTGTGTTCAACACCAATTTGATTGCTTCCTTCCTAAATATGGTGACGAAGTCTTGCACACCTTGTCCTTATTTTTCCCTAAAATGTTGCCATTATATGTCATGCTCTTTTTCATAGGATAATACGGAGATTTCATTAATTGCATAAATTCCTCCTACCGCATTAACTGCAATTTCTTTAAACAAAATAATGGGCATCGTATGTTTGTCAGGTGCAAAAGAAATCCATCATTCTTCACAAACTTGGACTCAAATATTCAAGGATTGATAGTTGTAGTTAGCATTACTGCTACATATTTAATTGATATTCTAATTTTATGGTTGGAACGGTATAATTCCTCAATAAAATTATAAAACACTAAGTTGAAGCCACCTAAGTTAGAAATTGTGACTTATAAGGAATACATTAACTTGCCAGCTCATGGTTGGGGTGTTGGCTTAATGAACATCCTTCTTTGGTTCTGTGCAGGTGATCCATTTCATGCTATGGCCTTATCTCCAGTCTCGATGTCTGGGTTATACCAGAGTAAGTATATCATGAAAAACTCAAACGACTCTGTTCTGACAGACAGCACAAGATTTCGAGATATAGCCTTCTATTGCTGGACCCGGATCAGGAATAAACCATGTACTAAGTGTCGTCTTCTTCGATTTGCAATATGTGATAAAATAAAATTTGAATGCAAACACAGTTATTTCGACCCTGGCACAAGTCGAAATGACAAAAAATCTCAATCCAAAAGAAAAATGCTTGTTTTTGGTGCACAAAAAACAAAAGTATGTTCGCAGACAGACCATTTCGCAGATCAAGCAAACATTTGTATTGGTAGATGGATCAGACAAAGTACAATCCGACTGGTCTTGAAGGCTACAAATAATATAAAAGCATGGCTAAGAGATGGTAGCTTTAAATACAGCAACCAATCAACAATGGCAACATTTTTTCTATTGTGGGTCCTTTGGCTTAGTCCGCCTTCCTATGCTGATGATGATGGGCCCGAGATCTATGGCTGTTTATTGAAAGAGTGTAGGTATTATACAATGCCCTAAATATCATTAAAAATAAGTTATTTCTTTTTATGTAATAAAAATTTGAGGGCAATATTCAGTATTCTATAATATTTTGATTTCAGAAATCTGTTTAGGTTATCTTTTGCATGTTGATGTCATTCAACTGGTCATCTTTTGAAATAAGATGATAAATAGGAATTATATATATGTGTAGTTCACTATCAACATGCATAAGAAAAGGAAATGCCGATAAATGTACTTCAATTCACAAGTATCACATTTCAAAGGTGGCTTTGTTTATATAAGTACTATTCGTAAATTAAATATGATATGCTTACTATGAAAATTCCACTAAAGAGGGAGCAAATACATTGGGCTACATTGGGCGTGACTGATCTGATTAATCTCCGTAAGTCAGATTCTTCCTATTCGTTCCCAAAAAACCATATTTTTTAGTGAGCATTGACTTTGGCTTAAAAGTAGGCCTCCACATTTAACTCGTTATATCCTTTAGGAAATCACTTAAGATTAAATGTTCAATGGAACATAATGTTGCTATGATGAGAAGCAAGTCTTCTAAAATACTAATAAGAGGAAATCTCATTCATTTCTGACAACTGCAAGCCTCAATGAAGAGCTAGTAAACAGAAGCATTCTTTGTGATATTCAATTCTTTTTGAAAATTCCAGTTTCCAACCTTCGTTTGGAATGGTTAAATTGCTTTGTCTGCTTATGATTTAGTGGGGCTGTCCAGAGTTGAATTATCAAAGAAGAGAGAAGGTCTCAAGATTTGGGACCCGTGCATTCTTAAATCTTTTCTGGTGAAAAATTAAGGGCTCTAAATCAGACTTATTTGCACTATTTGTCATAATTCAAAATGGGAGGTATCCACCTAAAAATGACCTTACTAACATCTTGTTTTGTCAAGGTTTATAGATTCGTTAAAATCCCAAATAGGGGTTGGGGTGGAACAGCTTAAGCATTCGTCAAGAGTTGTGTTGTGGTTTATTATTATTTCCTTGGACACCTTTCCCTTGAGTGTAAGATCAAATTTTCAATAGACCATAATATTATTATGACTAGCAGCAAAACTTCTAAAACACTAATAGAGAAGGCCTCATTTTCTTATGACAACTGCAAGCCTTGATGAAGTGCTAGTAACCAAAAATGCTAGCCGAGACATGTCAATAACTTTCGATAATTTTAAATTCCAGTGTTGAACCAGATTGTTAAAATTACTTCCTCTGCCCTTGTACTGGGATCATCCAATGCAGAATCTTCAAAGAAGAGGGAAGGTCTCAAATTTTGGGAGCCTTGTATTCATAAATATTTTCTAGTGAAAGGCTCTAAATCAAACTCTGAAATATTTTTCATGCTCTGGTATGGTCTGTATACACGACCTTCCTAGCATCTTATTTTGTCCAAAGTCTTGTTGGCTGCTTAACCTCCCAAATACATATTGGGGTGGGTTGGCTTAAGCACTTCTTGAGAAGTGTGTTGTGTCTTTTTTTGTTCCTTAGATTCCTTTCCCTTTGTTGGAAGATCAGAATTTCAACAGACAATAATATCATAATAAATAGGAGCAAATCTTCTAAATACTGATAGAGATCTCATTATCTTGTGGCATTTGAAAGCCTCGATGAAGACTAGTAACCAGAAATCCTATTGCAGACATTCTCAAATCTTTTTGAGAATTACAATTCACAACCTTGAGGAGAATTGGAAAAATTACTTCCTCTGCGCTCATTGTACTGAGGTTGCTCAGAGCAGAATGATCAAAGTAAAGATAAGGTCTCAAGATTTGGGAGCTTTGTATTCTTGAGTATTTTCTACTGAGTTTGAACACCACTAGATCAAACTCCTTTCCTAGTACTCAAATTTTGGATCCCTATAAGAGGTTGGAACTTTACATTAGAGGCTAAAGAAGTATTCAACTTGAATTGAGCATTCATAGTTTTACCATTGTTTGGAAAGCCATGCAAATAGAAACAAATTTAGTAAAGAAGAACCACTACCAATGGCAACAGTCCCAAACCCAAACCCCATGAGTAAAAGACACGAATTCCTTCAAAACCTTCAATTCCCAACTCGTAGCCCAACTCATGGATTAACAAGAAACAAGAAGCAAAAAATAGAAACAAGCAATTGATCTATCACTTTTATAGATGTCTTAAATATGAATTACTACTTTATTTACTTAATAATTATTTCATTTTATTTACATTGTTTAGTTTATTTTTATTTGAAGAGATATTTTTATTTACTTAAAAGAGTTATTTTATAGTTTTTTATTTAGTTGAATTATTTTATTTTACTTTAGAAATATTGTGTACATTAAAAAAACTAAAAGTTTAAAAACTCTTGCATCACTCTAGAATGCCTCTCAATGTAATAATAATCATCAACCTATCTTGTTCTACATCCCCCAATTATCCATAATCACCTACAAAACTATGCTTTGTGATTGAAAATAAATTTATGTTTGGCCTTGGACCACCATTATGGCCTTGAATTAAAATAGATCAAAGAACAGCATCTCAATTGGAAAGATGCAAAACATGTGTATCTTGATTCTTCAAACCTTTTATGCCTGCCTATGTTCATATGGAAGCAACCCTAGGAGATATCTTTGAAGTCAATTGTATATTGAGAGTATAAAATATATTTCCTTTTTATTGAACATTTTAAATGTAGGTAGGGGAGAAGACCCAATAGTTGAGCACCCTAACTTTGCACTTCTTAAAATCCTACGTGGAAATTTCAAATCACTCTCAATTTTTTACAGCAGCTTACTTGGCAAGTCCCTTGCTTATAGCTAAGGTTTCAGGACCACATCACCAAATATGATGTCCACATGCTTTTTGCCAAGGTGTCCAAAAATAGCCCCAAAAAAAAGGAGAGACAAATACTCGTGCGCTGATGGGGCATCACATGATTCGTTGCTTTTTACTCCATAGTTTTAAAACTCGTGGACTCGCCACGAACTCGCGAGTCCATGGGAACCACGAGTCGACTCGCCAAGGACTCGCGAAGCGAGTCCTGGCAAGTCCATCTGAAAGACTCGCAAGTCTTTTGCAAGGACCCGCGCGAGTCTTTTGCATGGACTCGCGAGTCTTTCAGATGGACTCATGCGACCCAGAAAAAAAGTCATGCAAGCTTTAAAATTGAGTTTTTTTTTTTTTTAATTGCCTTCATTTGGCATAACTGAGGGAGTGAAAAATAAAAGAAAAATAACACCCGACGCCTTTATAAAAATTCGGGTAGACTTAAAAAAGAGGCCGAAACATGTGAAAAAATTTGGTCTCTCAGTCAGGAATCATATATGGAATATAAAATTTAAGTATAAGTCCATATATACTGTCAGGATGTTTGAGGGTGGTTTCGGACCTCCGGGAATTATAATGCAAAATCTAGTTTTTGGAGGATTCTTCAATTTTCCAGACTTAGTCAAATTTCAGGATCCTTCGGCGATGCCCCTTGACCCCAACTTGGGGGCGCTGCCCCCAAACCCCCGTCGAAAAATATAGGGGGAAATTGCGCTGATGGAAGTAGGGAAAATTTAACCTCTGAGTCTGATTAGGCTCCATATAAAAGCATAATTAGCATTGAAGAAATCTTGGTATTATACATTTTAGAGTTGAAAGTTTGAAACTATGAGTATGTGACGTGTAATGTTTCAATTATGGCTCTTATGTTCTCTAAATGCATTAATTTCTTTATGTTTTTTTGTAAAACTACAGTTTTTTTTTGCCAAGTCTTTCACGAGTCTTTCACGAGTCCGAGTCCGAGTCCAAATTTTTGGTTTGCCGAGTCCGTGTTTTTCAACTATGCTTTTTAGTGCTTATGGATACATTTCATTCAATTATGGGTTCTCATCATCACAATAACAACTTTATAGTTGCAACTATTGGTGCAATATTGTCAAAAATATTGGGCATTAAATCAACAAATGCTCTCACAGCCATTGGAACATGCTCAACTACTAGGTCTTTTCCCCTAATCAATCATAAAATTGCAATACGTCAATCAAGATTTTTCTTTCATTCCAAATGCAGTTTCCTAAATCTTGTAATGAGATAGGACCAATCACCATAGCCCCTTCATCAAATAAGATCAAAGAATGACATCTCAACTGGAAAGATGAAAAACAGATATATTGATTCTTCAATCGTTTTTGGCCCTCCTATGTTTATATGAAAGCCACCCTAGGAGATATATATCTTGAATGTCAATTGTGTACTGCGAGTGTTACATAATTTCCTTTTTACTGACATTTTACATGCAGGTAGTCAATCATAAAATTGATAACGATTTTTCTTTTGTTCCAAATGCAGTTTCCCAGCTCCATATGCTTAGTTCCCCCTATGTTGCTGTGATTAAATTTAAAACCTTTTTTAATATTGATTATGTCCTTTTGCAGAGAAGAATTGGTACACTGCATGGCTAACCCAGCATGTGCAGCAAATGTTGCTTGCATCGAAATCTGTAATAATCGTCCTGATGAGACAGCATGTCAGGTCTCTCTCTCTCCTCCACACCTCCCATTGTTGTCTGGATGTAATTTTATTAACTGGCATTATGCTCGCACAATGTTAGATTTCTTCTTGCATTTTTAGTGTGATTTAGAATTGAAGTATTAATTTCAAGCATTGAAACCTGTTTCCAGATCAAATGTGGAGATCTGTTTCAAAATGATGCTGTTGACCACTTTAATCAATGTGCATTGTCACGAAAGAAATGTGTCCCTAAGAAAAAGGGTGAAGGGGCATCCCCTGTTCCGGATCCTTCTGCTCTTGTTAAAGAGTTCAATGTAGCTGATTTCAGAGGAAAGTGGTACATAAGTGGAGGCTTGAATCCATTGTTCGATACTTATGATTGCCAAGCACATGAATTTTATCCCACATCAAGGAATCTTACAGGAAAGTTGTCATGGAGAATATCAACCCCCGATGGCGGTTTCTTCACTCGTCATGCTATTCAGAGATTTGTGCAAGATTCCTCTCAACTTGGGATTCTCTATAATCATGATAACCAATATCTTCATTATCAGGATGACTGGTATCTTACTTTACCCTATACATGTACGAAATATCTCATAAAATTTCCATTTCTATCAGTACCTAATAACTGTAGTTACCAATAAAAATATATTTTATTGATATAATTCAGTTAGTTAGCTCTTATTTGCCTGTGTAATCTTGGAATGTTAATACTTTTCCTAATCAGTTGCCCCAATAGGTAACATTTTCTTCGCAAAAAATTTGTATGAAAAAGTGAATACCCAAAAAAATTTTATTGTTCAATGAAGACTTTATTCAAGTGCTATGAAATGGACCACATTTGATTCTAAACCTTACCACAGATGGGTCAACAATAGATACATACATCCCTGGTAATAAGTGTGGCATTGAATTCAGACCAACCACGAGATGACATGCACATTGTTGCATAACTTGTTTTCAAACAGATATGCATTAAAAATAAGTTGCCGATTCAGGTATACGGGTGTGGAACCAGAATCTGGTACAGCAGTACAGCAAAAAAAATCTTTGGGCATGGGTACAGCAATATATAAATATATATATGTTCAAAATTATATATATATGAAGAGTGATACTAACTAATAAATCCATAATTGCCAATAAATAGAATTTCTATTATCATATTCATAATTTGCAAAAATGATAATACTCAAGTCTCAAAACGTTGTTGCACAATGAAAATTCAACTTATAATCATAATTTGATATTCATATTCTTCTTCATCAAAAGCATCAAGGTGAACATTTCATTCAACTTCATTTGAACCACAATCCATTAGATTGCCACTCCCACTAGCTGTTACAAGTGCAGGAGCTGCCTCATCTACAAAGACTTAGGCAAGTTGTGCAATTGTAGCATCTAAATCAGTATACTCAGGGGTTAGATCCTAATTCTTTGTCACAACCTCAATATTCATGTTTCTTATGTGACAAAAAACGAAGGTTGGAGTGTATGTAGACCAAATCCTCTACTTTTTTGCACCCAAACGGCTACACTTGACCGAGTGGATGAAGGAGTAAGTACTCCAATTCCGCTCAGCTGAAGAACTTGCAACCTATTGAATTTGCATACAACATTTAGTATTTACTTTTATAAGTCAAGATTCAAAATTAGAAATTAAAACGTAAATTATACTAGCGATTGCACCTTGGTGTGCAATGGATATGCCAAAGAGGTGTGGAAGGTCAATTAGAGGAAAATTTGGTCAAATTTTTGCATAAATTTGTGTAGCACATAAGATCAATTGGTAGGCCACTTAGAAAATGATGTTGTTTGTGCAACAAAGGTCTCAATGGAGAAGTGATAGCCTCAAATCCACTTTGCATCCGCGTACAAGGATCCAACCATAACTAAAACAAAACCTTTGAATTAGGAAGATAATCAAGTAACATTACCAATAGACTTATGTTATGTTTGCAATCAGTTGAGAGGGAGATAGAGGTAGAGATAGAGATAGAAAGAGGAAGAGATAGAGGGTAGAAGAGCAGGAGAGAGGGGTAAAGAGATATAGATAGAGAAGAAGATAGAGATATAAATAGAGATGGAGATGGAGATGGAGATGGAGATGGAGATGGAGAAAGGGGAGAGGAAGATGGAGAAAATAGGAAAGATATGGAGAGATAAAGAGGGAGAGGATATAGCATTAGATAGATGTGGAAGCTCGAAAAATAAATAGAAAGAGAGAGAGGGAGAGATAGAAAGATAAAGATAGAGATAGGAAGTGATATATAGAGAGGGAGAGATACAGTGGTAGAGAGAGATAGAGAGATAAACAAATAGAGATAGATGGATAGATGAAAGAAGAAATATGGAGAGATAGATATAAAGAGGAAAAGATATATGAATATAGAGGCCTAATTTTAGGGATAAGGAGAGAGATAGACACATAGAGAAAGACATATTGTTACCTCATTGTCAGTTATTTCCAACCAAATAAATTGTTTATTTGGATCCTCTTTTTCAACTTCTATCATTCCACCCCATGTTTCTCTTATTAGTACTATGAATCCTCCATGTCCTTTACTTGTTTTAGTCCCTTCATTCCAAACTGAGATTTTATTTTAGCCTTCAAAAACAAGAACCTTGCATCCATCGTGTTCATGTGTTTCTATGAGAATGACAATGTCATTCCCCTCTATTATTGTTCATATTTTCTCCACCATGGAGTTCATGCCATCATAAATTTCACCCAAACATGAGCGAACAATATCAGACATACCTAATTATGCTCATGATGGGCTCAATGAAATTTAAAACACATTCCACACAAGCCCACCGCTCATCGTCTAGGATCAATGCTTTAATTTTGGGCTCTTTTTGTGCTTGACTACCTCCATACACTCCACAAGTTGTCGATGACCATAGAACTCAAGGCCTCTCACACCTTCAAAAGTCATCTTAAGATGATTGTGTGAGATGCAAATTGTGTTTCGACAACCTAACATAGTATAAAAAAATACACATACATATCAATAGTCAAAAAGTAAAAATCAATAAATTAAAAAATAAAATTTCAATTACCTTCAACAACTCCAAGTTGGAGGTGGTCTTGAATATGGCTTGTGACATTTGATGATTAGTCACAAACATTTGAATCTCCTTGGCCTTCGTGTAGAATTGTTTGACCCAATTCAATTTGTGTGTCAATCTTTTGCAATATCAAATTGAGTGAGTGAATTGCGTCCAAAAAATGTGACTATATGTAGCCTCCACTATAGAATCAGCTGCCCTACAATTATTAGCATTGTCTGTTATGACTTAGACAACATTTTTAGACCCCGCCATGTCAATGGATTCTATGAGGAAATTGGCAATGAAACTCACATCTTTTACTTGCCCCTCACAATCCACTGCCTTCTAAAACATTGCCCCTTTAGGGAACACCGCTATAACATTGATTAATGGTCTATTTTTGCAATCTTTCCATCCATCAGAAATGATGGATAAACATGTTTTGGGCAATGTATCATTGATCACTCTCAATGATGTCTCTACTAAAGCTTTCTCCTTTGCCAATAAGGTTGTTTGCACCTTTTCATATCCAAGACTAAGATAATCAATTAATATATTGCAAAGGATATTCACCATCTCCCACCAATAATGTTTTTTATAATTTTGAAAGGAAGTCCATTTCCATAAATGCAATGAACAATGCTTTGATCTGCAACCTCTCTAATTCCATTTCTAAAGGCCTTGTCCACTGGACCTCTTTTTCATGTAACCGAAACATTCTCTTATTTAGAAGATGGTGGCAATGACATGAAAGAATGTGGGCCAGCTGGTTGTGTGAAGCCACTAGGAAGTTTCTTTGAGCTTTTCTTCGAAAAAGGATGTGCAATACTCTTTGATTTGTTACTTCTCATGTCAACATCCTCTTGATCTTTAATATAAGTCATTATTAGATTTTGTGGCAACCCTTTTCTATTTGGCTCCTGACACGCTTTTATTCATTGTCACAGGATTGCGCATAAGTGAACTTTCACTTGAAAATATATGCTCATATACTGTATGATTGTTGTATATTGCCAAAGAGGCGACACTAAATCAATTTTAAAAGGACTCTTCATTTCATCCCAAGCAACTGAACTAGAACTTCTTGTGCTAGCAATTCTATGAACCTAAAATGAAAAACATTATTGAAAAAAAAAAAATTTAAATCAGCTTTATAACCCCTTATTATGCATAAAAAGTTCAAAAAAACATTCAAACTTACAAATAGATAAACTTGAATTGTTTTTAAAATATTTGAATGAATGATTTTAATTACGTCCATGACATCAAAGAATCTAAGAGACCAAGGGAGCCAGCGATAATCCATTTTCATGTTATTTTCCATGTCAACTCTTCTATTGTGCATCTTGATTAAGAAATTTGCAATATTATGAAGCCTTGTCTCCTCGAAGATCTCATTCAAACTATCCACCTGCAAAATGTTTCCCAAACTGAATGCATATCCTCATACGTTGCACAATCAAGGATGAAGCGTCGTTCAGTTTCAACAATCCCTTTACTATAAAAAATGCAGAATCGTTCTTCCTAATCTTCATTGGGGACCATCCATCTGCCTATCTCACATCTTAGATGATGGGAACCAACCCTCAGTTGAGCAACTAAAATCCTTGTTTTCCCCTTAATTGCAACCTTTAAAAAAGCCTTTTCATCATGTTCCCACAAGGGGTTGAACTCTTTGATATAATATGTTTTTTCCAACCAATTTGTTTTGTCTACATGGCAGCCATAATTTTTTCTAACACAATTTGTTTTTCTCTCCGTCGGTATTACGACATTCCTGTGGATTAACGTCCCATTTGTTCATCCACTTCTTGTTCTACTTCATCCAAGTCTTCTTCCTACGGTCTAAATGTTAATTTTAGATCAGACAGAGAGCAATAGCAGGAAAAACAAAAATAGGAACACAAAGAACATCAAGATACCCTGGGAAAACCTCCCTCTTGGAGGTGAAAAACCCAGCAATTAATCTCAGATTTCTATTAGACAAATCAGCATGAGTCTTTTACAAAACCGCTTCAACACTTGAAGCACTCAGGTTAGAGTATATACAGAAATATCAGAACTTATCTGCAAGATATGAATGCTGATCAAGGACAGGAGATGTCTGCTGTAGGTTCGCTTCCCTGAAATGGGGTTCGCTGTCCAATAGATGAAGTTCGCTGCCCTTGAGGACAGTTCACTGTCTCTAGAAACCTGTTCGCTGTCACTGTAAGGTGAATTGCAGACCTTATCAATTGTTTGCTGTCCCTGTTAGATGATTCGCTGCACTTGAGAGGAGGCTCGCTGCCACTGCAAAGTAGTTCGCTGAATTTGCTGAGTGAATAGATGATCTTGCTGAATGAGTGATGAAATGATCACAAGCCAACTTGTATATGTATGTGACAATGCCTTCTAATCGGTCTTAGGTCAGCTTTGTTAACTTTTGGCACCAAGAAGGATCAGACCTATAATTTAGGATCAGACCTATAATTTACAAGTTACATCCATATAGGTCTTGACTAATTACAAGTTACACATGAGTGGTTACAAGTTACATATGACGCCCAATTAGCGCCCGACTAACATTGAATCATTAATGCCTTCTAAGGCCGGCAAGCCACATAACCGCTAAGTGTACTAGGTCGGCCCTAGAAGGGATCCAGCCTAGCTACAAACACCAGCACTCCCTCTTAGCTAGGGAGGAGACCTTCTCAAGATCCGAGATACATGGCTACTCCCATGAAAGATGCAAATGAAATGAACACAACCACCATGGCTACTCCCAGAGGGTGGGTCCATCATGGCTAAGACCATGAATGAAAACCAAATGACATTCACCATAGCTACTCCCAGAGGGTGAACAAACACAAGTGTTAGGTCATGAAATTTCTTCCATGACATCCACCATGCCTACTCGCAGAGGGTGGAAGAGGGCTTTCACCTCAAACTTCTCCCAGAGAAGAGTGCATTACCACCATGCCTACTCGCATAGGGTGGTTCCACCATACCTACTCACAGAGGGTGGAACAAGGGCTTTCACCTCAAACTTCTCTCACAAAGAAGAATGCATTAACAAGGGATTGCACCTCGAACTTCTCTCGCAGAGAAGAATGCATTAACAAGGGATTGCACCTCGAACTTCTCTCGCAGAGAAGAATGCATTAACAAGGGATTGCACCTCGAACTTCTCCCTCACAAAGAAGAACCCATTAACAAGGGATTGCACCTCGAACTTCTCCCTCACAAAGAAGAACTCATTAACATGGGCTTTCACCTCAAATTTCTCCATCACAGAGAAAAATGCATTAACCAAATCTTCATGATAACGAGGCTCCCTCGGAAGCTGGAATGTCAGGCTCCCTTTGAAGCTGAAAATGTCAGGCTCCCTTTGAAGCTGAAATGCCAAGCTCCCTCTGAAGCTGAAAAAATGGCATTTCCTCCTTTTAGAACAAGAACCCTTCTGAGTTGACATTTGACCTTGGCTCCTCCTGAGGTGTCCCTATGTCAACTTCCACAGAAGAAGCTAGAGGAGTAGACCTAGATTTGCACTCTCGAGCAATGTGGCCAACTTGTCACACCTAAAACATTGAAAGTGAGATAAGTCCTTTTTTGGAACAGGATCTATCTGGACCTCTGTCTCTATCCCTCTTTCTTCTTTTGCCTCTTTCCATAGAAGTATGTGTAGCAAGGACTTGATTTTCCACATCGTAATGATTATGCTCAATTCCTCTTCATATCAACCTTGACTCTTCTTGAATACAATCAGCACGAAGGCAATCAAATTTGGGAAATTTGGATCTCCCACTTATGCCTTGGATAAATGGCTCCCAAGAGTGAGGAAGGCCATTCAACGCTAGCATAACAAGATCCTTGTCCACAACTTCATCTTCGATGGCACTAAGTTGATCTCTCAATTCTGCAATCTTCATGAAGGATATGACTGATTCTCCCTTTGCCATCTTGACTTGGTGAAGTTGTTGTCTCAATGCAAGTGCTCTACTTGTGTTGTTGATTTCAAACATCCCTTCCAATGTCTTGAACATATCTCTGGCTGAAGACATCTTGGAGATGATAGGAACAAGATGATCCTTCACGGAGTCAATCGGGATCTTCTTGGCTTTGACTGCATTCTTCTTGAATTGGAGTTTCTCCTCTTGATCTTCAGGCTCAAGCTGATCTTTTCCTTCTACAAACTGAAGTAGATCATTCTCTTCAAGTGCAATAAGGACTCTAACCTTCCACGAGGTGAAGTTCAAAGCTCCGTCGAGTCTATCTTCGACCTTTAAACTAGTCACCATCTTCAATGCTAGAAATGGCGTGAAGAATGTGAAGTAGGAGCACTGCTATCACAATGTCTGATCACAACTGAATCAACCTTAGCTCTGATACCATGTTAATTTTATGATCAGACTGATAACAGTAAGCAGAAAACAATAAATGAAACACACATTACACAGCAGTATCCTGGAAAAACCTCCCTCTTGGAGGTGAAAAACCCAGCAATTAATCTCAGATTTCTTTTAGACAAATCAGCATGAGTCTTTTACAAAACCGCTTCAACACTTGAAGCACTCAGGTTAGGGTATATACAGCAATATCAGAACTTATCTGCAAGATATGAATGCTGATCAAGGACATGAGATGTCTCCTGCAGGTTCGCTGTCCAATAGATGAAGTTCGCTGCCCTTGAGGACAGTTTGCTGTCTCTAGAAACCCGTTCGTTGTCATTGTAAGGTGAATTCCAGACCTTATCAACTGTTCGCTGTCCCTGTTAGATGATTCGCTGCACTTGTGAGGAGGTTTGCTGCCACTGCAAAGTAGTTCGCTGAATTCGCTGAGTGAATTGATGATCGTGCTGAATGAGTGATGAAATGATCACAAGCCAACTTGTATATATATGTGACAATGCCTTCTAATCGGTTTTGGCGCCAAGAAGGATCAGACCTATAATTTACAAGTTACATTCATATAGATCTTGACTAATTACAAGTTACACATGAGTGGTTACAAGTTACATTTAATCACAAGTTACATATGACGCCCAATTAGGGCCCGACTAACATTGAATCATTAATGCCTTCTAATGCCGGCAAGCCACATAACCGCTAAGTGTACTAGGTCGGCCCTAGAAGGTATCTGACCTAACTACAAACACCAACACTAACTCCTCCTCAACAACCATTTTGGGTCAGCAATGTTTATTCATGTTTTCAACATTTTTTAAGTAGCTTAGCAAACATATTATTGTTGATGCTTCCATTGGAAATATACCTACTTCAGCCAAAAGGATCTCATAGGGAATTGAAGATTTGGCTTTAAGATTGCTGGTGATTAAATGTTTTTGGATTCTTTCAAATTGTCTCCATTTGAGGTTTGACATGCTACTCCCCCAAACCTCACCCATAGAGGACAACCAGCACTACCAACAAACCAAAAAGAATTTTCTTGGTTTTCCAATCCCATAGCTCCTCTTTCTTGCACCTGTTTTTAAGTAGGTAAGAATCTCTCCATCCTCCTTGAATCCTTCTTTTCCTACAAGTCTCCCAACTGAGTTTATTATGAAAATCAACTCCTAGGTACTTGTATTCTTCCACTATCTCCAACGGGCTTCCCTCAAAGATAAAGTTAACCTGTTGCTTCTTTCTTTTCAAAGAAAAGATCATGACTTTGTCTTGTTGGTGTTTGCTTGCATCCCAACCAATTGATAGAAGAGCTCTAAAGCCTTCAAATGTTCTCTCAAACCATGAGCAGATTTTGCAATTAGAATAAGGTCATCTACATACAAAAGTTAACTTCACCACGAAACTTGCTAGCCAGATGCCTTATGCCATAGTCTTGTTTAATCATTCTTCTAGTTTATTAATATATAAATCAAAGAATGTGGAAGATAAAGGGCATCCCTTTTTTACTCCAATATCGCTGCCAAAACTCTGACATAACCCCTTTAGTTCTGATTTTGGCTCTAACCTGCTCATAAAATCTGTGGACTAAATTTGTGGACTGTTGCTCCAAATTCCTTTGGGATCCCAAGCTCCTCTATTTTGCTCCAAAGCTTGTTCTTAGGAACAGTGTCAAAGGCTTTTTAAAATCAACAAAAACCTTTTCAATGAAGTGCCTAAAAGTGATGCAATGGTCAATGGTAGAGTGTTTTGGCCTAAAGCTAGCCTATCCTTTTGCTCTTTTCCCTTCTTCTTCAGCCCACCTATTGATTCTACGTTCAAAAATGCTCCCAAAAAGTTTTCCAACGAGATGATTGATCAGAATAGTACGATAATTGGAAGGGTTATTGATATCACCACTTTTGTATATAGGAATAATAACACTAGTTGTCAATTCGGTGAGGAAGTTGTTTTGCGTGACGCTGTTAAAAATTCTCTTAATGTGTGGAGCAAGAAGTTCCATTCCCCATTTTAGAAATTCAACCTGCAGCCCATCAATATCTTGAGCTTTATCCCCAACTAATATTTTTATGCCTTGTTTTTTTATGCCTTGTTTGATATCTTCTATGGAGAAATGCTCAGTTGATGTGTCAATCATGGGAAAATTAGCCTTCACCTAGACCCGCTGATAGAGAATCTTAGCATAATCTAGCCAATGGGCCCCCAAGATGTTATTTTTTGTTGAAAGCTTCGTATAATGTAGCCAATGGGCATCTGAGATGTTATTTTTTGTTGAAAGCTTCATATAATCTATAGCCAATGGGCATTCGAGATGTTATTTTCTGTTGTTTTCCTCTTTTGCTGCAGCTCCCTCCAAAAACCTTTGGGATTGCGCTTCCCCAAGGATATTAACTCTTTTCTCCTCAAAATCACATAGCTTTCTTTTTTGTATTTTATCAGTTTTTCATATTTTATACTACTTTCTTTGTTTGACTCCTTCCCTTTAGATGTTTTTTAGCAGCCTTACATTCTTCATCATACCAAGGATTAGTGGGGAAAGAGTTTGTAGTCTTCTTCATAGGTCAAGATCTTCTACAAACCTTTAGAGCCTTGTGGATTATAGGTATCAACATACTGCTACAGATGTAATCAATTTGTCCTTTGTTTTCCAGGTCTCCTATGTTGTTTTTTGCCTACTTAAGGTGTTTCTCAAGGGCAGCAACAAAAAGTTCTTGATTTTATTGATTAACAAGAATTTTACCCTGTTTATGGGCTTTCATGTGTATGTGTTGTTCATGTTTCTCATGAGGGTTGTTTGTGTGAATGCCAAACTTTACAAGAGGCATCTGATTTCAGCTCCATAGGGCAATTCTTGATATTGAACTCCAACATCCTATGAATAGAGCTTTGAAAGCAGATTATGTAATCCACTACACTGACTGTTGTAGGTTTTACAAGTGAACCATAGGATCCTGACCAAGTTCTTATGCCATAACAGATAACCAAGCCATACAAACCGCATAGCCCAAGGAGCTCAGCCCCAAAGTGTGACACACTCCCGTGATCATTTTGTGAATCCCTTTCCCACAATTTCCCCAAGCCATAAAGGGTTATTATCCTCTCTTTCCTCGTTGTCCAGATGAATAGATTGATGGTTTGTTGTCCTAGCGTTGAAATCACCAATTAGAACAATTTCTCCTCAGGTGCTGAAAACGTAGTCTTTTTTTAAAGTGGCATAAGGATCTTTGCTATCTAGATTTCTCTTCTTGCAGAGTTTAAAACTTTTTGGTGCAAAATAACAAGCAGCCAGCCTAATTGCTACCTCATTGTCGGTTATTTTCTACCAAATAAACTGTTTACTTGGATCCTCTTTTTCAAGTTTTATTATTCCACCCCATGTTTCTCTTATTAGTACTGTGATTCTTCCATGTCCTTTACTTGTTTCAGTCCCTTCATTCCAAACTGAGATCTTATTGCAGCCTTCAAAAACAGGAACCTTGCATACGTCGTGTTCATGTGTTTCTGTGAGAATAACAATGTCATTCCCCTTTGCTATGGGCCCCAACCCCAGTCCTCTTCTCCATGGGAAGCCTCTACAGTTCAAACTTACCATGTGTAAGCGCTCCCATGGGGCCCCAAATCCCTATTTTTGTGCGATAAACGCTCGATGATTTGTGCTTTCCTATTTTTTAACTATGCCCACTTTCCTACATCTTTTGCTAATTTCGCTTTCTCCCATTCTTTCCTTCGATCTTCTTGTTGTATAAATAACAAGTCTTGTCTAGATATTTGTGAGTTCCTCTAGCAGCCCCCTATTTTTTAGGATTGCCATTTTCTCTTCCATGCTTCTTAAAACAACTCTAACATACCTATTACTTCCTTCTTATGATATCTTTTCAATCCTGTTTGCCTCTTGAATACAACTTGTCCATTTCAGCTTGTCCTTAAAGAAATCTCTTGCTAGAATATCAGTTCTCTCCTTTTCACCAAAATCCTTCAATCCTTTGATAATGATATTTGCTGCCTTGTCTTGTTTGTCTTTTTCTTCTCTTATTTGTCTTTTGATTTGTTTCTCTATGTTTTATTTTTGGTCAATTGATGGGCCATTTATAACTTGAGCCCAAGACTTGGCATCCTCTATCTATTCTCTTAGTTTGCTTTCTCTTATTTCAATGTTTGCCAATGCTTATTGAAACTCTTTCAACTGTGAAGTGCCACTTACTTTCATTGTCTCTAAGTTCTTTTTTTCTGCTGCTTTCGATTGTTCCAATACTTGTTTTAAATTAATTAGCTCCTGTTGTCCTCTTTCCATACTACTTTACAAGTTTATTACTTGCTCTTTGAGCAGCTTGTCATCCCTTTCAAGATTCTGACTATCTAGAATTTTCTTTAGCTTAGTTTCTGCCTGTTGTTGCTTCTCTTCTATAAACTCAATCCTCTTTTTTAAGCTCATGAGATCATATACATAGACCCTGGACAACCATAACAGCGGAGTGGTCATGGGGTTGTATGTGTCTTTAGAGTTTTCTCCTTTGCTGATAAAGTTTCAATTTTACTTTGTTTTGGCCTAGAATCCTCTTGCAGCAATAATTTATCTTTATTTTTCCCTTTAACAATGGCCTGATCAATTATTTCTCCTACCAGAGAAAGCATTTTGGCAATTTCGCATGTTTTTGGTAGGATCATAGTGAGTTTTTTCTTTGTGACTGCCTCATTTTTTTGGTTTGTCTGCGCCTCAAAATCCCTTTGTATTGTTTCGCATTTATGAAGATCAACTTTTTTGTCAGAACCAAATGCATTGGTTAGGGGATCCCTGGCAAAAAAGAATTCCAAGTCCCAGATAAATTCCCTGCTAGGATATTGGGATTTGAGTGTGTCTGTCCTATAATTTGGTGGTTTCGATTTCGGGGGATGCTCAAACCCTCCTTACAGAATCTCTTCAACAAGGAACCTGATATTTGCATCTGAAAACTGTCGGTTGTCTCAAATCTGTCTGCAGTAGAAACCCTGATCCTAGGGTTTTCGTTTGTCTGTTTTCCACTAGAAAAAGTGTTTCCTACTCTAGCCCCCTGGTCTCCATAATAGGATGCGTTGACTTTATCCTTGTTGGATAAGGGTTTATTGATCCAGTTTTAGAGATTGTTTAAAAAGTCCTTGATTGTTGCATTGAAAAGGAAGACAAAGAAGAAAAAATAAAGTCTGAGCATGAAAAGGAAAGAAAAGCACGTGGGTCTAACCTGTTTCTATTGATGCCTTTGGTTGAATCAATAAGTCTGGCCCCACTGCTCTACTAAGTCCCGCAAAGATCCCAAAAAACCCTCAAACCGTGTGCTATCTTCCACTGTATACACTTCGTTCCATGCGCTACCCTTGACTGCTCTGTCTTGAAAAAACTGAAAGATTTACCCACCTTTGATGGCTAAAGCTTCCTTGTCAAACAATTCCTAAGCTTTTGGAGTGTGTCTTACTCAGTAGACTTCACCTTCAAAAAAAATGAAGCAACCTCCAAAACCCAACAATGGTAGCTTTAAGGCAAAAAATGGTTTTCTTCGTATTTTGTGTTTGTGAAATGAGTTGCAAACACCAAATGTAGGTAGTTTAGGGCAAAATCTATCATTGGTGGGCATAAAAGAATTCTCAAATGTTTTATTTTGTTTAAAAATTGCTTTTGGGGGTTGTAGCTGCCACCCGGGTACATCCTGGGTTCACCCAAGGTACTGCCCAGGCACCCGGCAGTACCCTGGGCGAACCCAAGGCCACACCCACACCTGCACCTAGTCTTCAGGGGAAGGACCTGGTTACATAACATTAACAAGGCCTAAACCTTGGATTGCAATGTAGCATTCTTGCATTTTAAATGCATACCAATGGATGACTATATATCATAACTTGGCTTTCGAGTTTGAAGATATCCAATTATATTATTATTCCCTTTGTATTGGAATTGAAATCCAAAACATTGTAAAAGGATAACACATGAGCAGTTTGCATGCATATCTTGCAAAGCAGGCCCCTTGTAACTATTAGCTAATGTTTAAAATAAATTATCACAACCGTTACCATTAAGATAACCATGTGCATATCAAACATTACGCATGTCAATGCAGAAAATCTTTTACTCTTACCATTTGGCATGTGTTTATAAAAAGATACCGACCGACATGTGCATATCCACTTATTCCATTTGTGTTGGAATTGAAATCCAGAACATTGTCAAGGGACAATGCATGAGCAGTCTATATGCTCATATGTCTGCAAGGATAGAACCTGGCCATCCATCACCATTGTAAAATCAACCTTGCCAATGATCCATTTTAGTGTTAATGAGGTCCTTTGCTCCCCCCATTATATCAAAACCATGATAAATATGGCCAGTCATCTTGAAAGCATAGTTTACTCATTCCGAAAAGAAAAGTGTTCAAAAATTCTATATACCTGGTTGTATGGATACATGTCATTTAATGCATTTTTTTATCATTTACCAACAAAGAAACCTGAGCATAGGTGGCAACCACCTATGGTTGTGTATTTATATTTTAATTTCATGAGTTTGTCCCGATAATTCTCTTGAATGGTACTTTTTCACATGATGTACTTCAGTATGATAATTCTCCCCTGCATACAATATATTGATTCATTTATGTGTCTTCTTTTTCTTTCCATATTTTCTAGTTTTACGGTATATCTTCCAATGCAACTTTTTCTTTGAATCATATAATTTATGCTATAACTCACCATCATATTTATAGATTCAGCACCGTTTAGATTTTTGTTCTGCTTCATATTCTTACAGCTCTATGTTTTTTTAATGGATGCATCCACAGATTTCATAGGTTCCTGTATTCCCATATATGAATGTATCTTAGGTGGCTTGTTAGTGCATTTTGTGTCTCCCACACTTGGTAACTATAGTGAAATTCTATAGAAAATATGCTTTTCCCTAACTACATGACCGGTTTGGTTTAATTAGAATATTTATAATTTAAGTAAATTTTGAAAAGCTTGCATTTCAATTTAGTTGTCTAGGAATCCAAGTACATTATGTCGAAACGACTAATTTAGTTATGGATTCTATTCTGGTAGAGTATTTCATAGATGTGAAAAAAATAAACCTTGAACCCATTGCCTTAGGTCTTTTGGTATTATAGTACTTCATAATGGTTCCAAGTTTCAAGACACTCATGTTGTCAACATGAAACCCTAATACCAAGTTCTGGTACAATTCGGTACCCACATTTCTCTTTGACGTAACTTAGGCATTAATAGGATACTGAAATATAAATACTAGGCAAGTTTCTCCACGATGCAATACCCCAAACATGCAATTTCAAACTTACAGAGTTAAAGGGATTTCCAATGTTCCATAGAATTTTGCATGGGTTTTTAGTCAACACCTGAAACCCCAACACCCCAATTACAGAGTCCAATGCTTAAGAAACTTAAAATAGTGCAAAAGCAAGGAATGCCATATTAATGTATATATAAGAAAACAATACAAGGAATCCAAACCTCATGCTCAAAAATCTGAAACTGTAACACAATCTTCCGTACACTTGGCTTCTCTTTGTGAGACCAACATCTCAGGTACTCTCCCCTCGCACAATCTCAAACACAATAGAGACGGCCTTCTTCATGATCCCTTACTTGAAAACCTGGATGTTTTCGCTTTAATTATGTAGAGTGAATCGTCGCCTGGTGTTTTTGGTGGTTCTCCCAATCACCACTTGAAACCTCAAGAAAATTCCAAAAAGAGAGTTTGACGAGTTCAAATTCCACCGGTTAAGGTTTGCAGTCTTCATTTGTAGTACATTTTTATTTCTTCTTTTCTATGGAAGGTCCTGCAAATAAAATAAAATGATAGTGAAATTGTTTATATAGGAACACGCGTTTTTAGGTTGAATTTTTTAAATTATTGAAAAAAGATTATAATTTGTCATATAGGGGAAGAGCACCAGTAGCCTAACTTCGTGCTTCTCAAAATCTTACATGTAAATTTTAATTCACTTCCAATTTTTTAGAGTAGCTTATTTGGCAAGTCCCCTACTTATAACTAAGCTTTCAGCACCACATCATCAAGTATGGTGCCACATTAGCATGCTTTTTGCCAAGGTATCTAAAACAACCCAAAAAAAAAGTGAGACCAATAGGCGTGCAAAAGAGGCCCCAATAGTTGTGTCGCTGATGTTGCATCACTTGATTGGTTACTTTTTACAATATTAGTACATTTCCTAACAACTATTGGTACATTTCCTAACGACTATTGGTACATTTCCTAACAAAAATTGATATTTTATGTTTCAAACAATAGGTTTTATTTGTTCAATTTTTGAAACAAAAGGTATCAACAACCCTCACAACAATTGATACATGCTCAACTACTGATGCTCTTCCCTTAGTAAAAAAATTTAAAAAATAATCTTTTGAAATCCCTACTCTATGAAAATAGCTCCTAAAATCTTTATGTGGAATCACATCCTAAAAAAAATCAAATAAATTAAACATAATATTTAGTACAGTGGAATATATTGGTGAAGATGATAGGATTTCATTTACTAATGTGCTAGAATTTTAGAGTTTGGTCAAACGAATCCCTTAGAATTTGTAAAATGATTACCTTATGATGTGATTCAAATTTGTGTATACAAGACTAATCTTTGCGCTTGTGAAATTGAAATAGCACATAGAATTGAACCCAAACTCACAAGAGTGAACAGTTGAATTCTAATAATTGGAATTTTCTCACCTTGTCTTGTTGTGCCTAAGTCTAAAGTGGGATGAAGTTTATAGATACCATTTGAAAACTTGGTAAAGGAGGGTCATGTTTTTTCAGTCATGCCCATAGGTGGATTCATTCAATGTTGATGAATCAAGATTGGAGTAGTATGCTTATGATGAAGATGCAAGTTAATGATGCAAATAGGATGGTCTACAAGCCTACTATGATGTTGATGATTCCTCTATCTCCTAAGTCATTTGCAAATGAATAAGTAAAGTTCTTAAAGACAACAAAAGACCACATAAATCTACACTTTCATATCTAATCTAGGGTTGCAAATGGAACATCTAAGAATTGAGATTGATTTCTAGAATGAGTAATGATGGGAACAGGATAAAAAAAGGTCATGAGAAAACTTTCATGCAAGAATATGCCATTTGTAGAGATTATTATATAAAGTACTCTATATTTGAACAAGACCTAAAACATAAGGGACATGGGTGAGAATGTGTAATTTTCACCATCACACTTTAACAAGGACATTTAAGTAGTATTTTATCTCTAAATGAATTGTTAGATATGTATTTTATTTTAACACAGTTTTAAAAATACTAGTCAATTACCAATGAGGTTATTTGTCTTTATGAAAATCACTTGAAAAAGATCATGTTATTTTTTTTATTAGAATTTATCTATGACTAAAAATTGCATATTATATCATACACATCTTTCACAAACTCAAATTCATCTCTTATTAGTGGAGCCTTGGGACTTGTGCTTCTATTATAATATCCATTTAATCTTAAATTATGTTAACTCCATCTAAAATTAACTCAAGGTGTGCTCATGATATCATTCCTTTATTTTGTGCAAAATTAGTTTCCTTCATGATCTTATCTTTAAGTCCATAGTCCATTTTTTTATAAAAAACATTTCAAATATTATTTATTGTTTTATATGGATTAGGAATTGTGTTGTTATCATGGAAAATGAATTGGCAATGTTCATTGTGATAGGAATTTATCGCATTCCCAATAAAGATTGCTTGTCTCGAATCTAGTAGAAAATTTTATAACTTGGTCTTGTGAATACATAATCAACATGTTATTGTCTTTCTTTAAGATTTTTAAGATTATAAATTATTACTTAAGCTTCTATAAATATAAAATAATATTTTTATGACTATGAGAATATCATGTAAAAGGGAAAATTGTGGACACAACCTTTATTATGAAGAGAGATGGCAATGATATAATAGGTATTTATAAAAATATTATTCTAATTGTCTTCCTAGAATGAATTTAAAGAGATGGTAATTTAATCTACAAAAACATTTATTCAAATTATTTTTATAATGGTGATCTTGACATTTGTCATTACTGATAAAGTGTCTAAAAAATTATGCAGGTATATACTTTCATCTAGTATAGAAAATAAACCAAATGATTATATATTCATTTATTATCAAGGAAAAAATGATGCTTGGGAAGGCTATTCAGGTGCTATTGTTTATACGCGAACTCCAGCTTTTCCTTCAAGCATCATCCCTGAATTAGAAAAGGCTTCTCAAAGGATAGGACTGGACTTCAAAAAGTTCAAGAGAACAGATAACACATGTGGCCCTGAAGTTCCTTTATTAGCTAGATTAGAGAAAAAGATTAAGGAGAGGCAACAAGCAATTGCAAAGGAAGTAGAAGAATTAGAAAAAGAGGTTAAAATCATTGGAAAGTCATAAATGATTATATTTCAGAGATTTGGAAAGTGAATAGAGAAACTAGAGAGGATGCATAAAATTTCCAAAAATAATTGAAAAACAAATGAGGTGTCCTACCATGACCTACCTATTTCATTTAGTCATGTTGCCCATATGATGAATGACTTGTTTATGTAGATCTATTTGATGAATGACCTTATTAATCAATTGTATGGGCATTAGTACAAGTGTTATTCGATATAAATAATACATATTAGTGCATTGAGAGATGTTATAGTTTGTATGTTGTGGTGACACCTTATTTTATGTATCCAATTGATGGATGGATCATGTTTACAGTAGATGTATTATATTATATCATTGACTTAATATATGTCTATGCTTATTGTTACTTATGTTATTTGGTACTAATTTGTGCTCATCTTTTTTTATTGTTATTTGATATGTTGTGTTGGTTGATCAAAAATTTGAATGTCTTACAAAACCTAAACCACAATTATAGAGGTCTTCAATAAATTGTCATTTTCCTAATGTGGAAGCTTAATTATCAGGATTGCAATAATTTATTTGTATCTCTTCTTTCAATGCATTTTTTTATAATTCATGTAAATAAGGATGATGGAAGATCTATATGAGTTAGTGGGAAGATCATGGGAAGTGTATACACATAAAATTGGTTATGAGCAATTAAATAAATATTTTATATTTATTTAATAATTATTCTTCTATTAAATAGTTAATTTGAAAAGATTAATTTTTTTAATTCATTCTTCTATTAATTAATTAAAATATTTTATTAATTAATTAATTTAGCCTTTCTTCTAATCAATTAAATATCTAATATTTAATTACTCTTCTATCCACTATCCCATAGTATTCTTAATTAAATAATTTCCTAAATTATTTAAATCTCTCCCTCATCTGCACATCACTTCTTATTTGCCAGCTCATCCATCATGTGGCTAAAGCCATTAATATTTTTTATATTAATATATCATTATCTTCAACATTCATTTCATTCTCCAAATAATGTGTACGTACACACATTCCTCAACCTCCCTATATTCTCTCCAACCTTCCTACATCTTTGGAGGAAGTTGAATCCACTTGTCCTCTTATCCCTAAATCTTCTCCAACTATCCTATATTCTCTCAATCTTCATCCTCAATCAAGGTGAGATGAATGACACTTGTCTTCTCTTTCCACCTTTTCCTCCATCTTGTAGGAGTAGGAGGAACATCTTCCACATTTCTCTCTCATATCCCAACCTCTTGCTCATAGCCATCCAAAATTGCAAGATTTGATCATGACCGTTGATATTTGCCACCTAAGCTTATGCACTCAAAAATCTATAAATAGAGATTTCCTAAGCCATTTTTAAAAAAAACTAATAGTCTAATAGTCTAATTAGCTAATCTTGCAGTCATTCTAGGAGTCTTATCTTGCATCTGTGAGTTTGAGTTTGAAGCAAATAGCTTTTTTAGAGTTTTGAGCACAAATCATTTTCATAGCATGTTGGCTTAATAACATTTTCATATCATAGTATCAGTTAACTATCAGTCCATTCTTCATATGTCATCTTGGAAGCTACCAGTGCTTGTTTGAGAGCAAAATCATCTGCAACCAAGAACAGTGGAGTTAGGACACAATGAGGTGTAAATCATGGAAGGTGTAATCTTGTTTATTTTGTTTATTTTATGTTACTTCATTGGTTGAAGCTAAGTTTCCTGTAGCTTTCTATATTTTATGATGGACTAGAATAAGTTTCAGGATACTTCTTTGGAGTTCAACTTTAGCCTCAACATTTTTGGCGCCCACCATGGGGCTTAGGCCTCACACAAACTTCTAATATCTAGTCTTTTTCTTGCTAAAATATAGTTTAACGCATTTGTAACATGTTTTCACGCTTGTGTGAAATAGGACAACACTTTTGTGCAATAGGTTAGCACTTTTGTGCAGTAGGTCATTGCTTTTGTGCATTAGGTTAACGCATTTAGCATTTAGGTTAGCGCTTTTGAGTTGTAGTATAGCGCATTCGCTAGATTACGCTTCTGTTCCATTCCAAGGCAAAAATTTGAATTTTCATGATATGCTAACAAAAAAAATTACAGGTCTGAATGTCCAAGAATTGAGAATTTAAAAACTATTGATATCTGTGTGTGCAAGATTATTTTGAAGCAAATTTCATGCATTTACACATCTAGATAATTAGAGAGTTATTTTGGAGAGTAACATATCATATCTTTCTCATCTAGTCTAAGTAGGAGGAAAATCAACAGCATGCAACTTGCATTTGAGTGTCTTCTTTAAAGTAGTTGCACATATATTTTAGAAGGCTTAAAATAAACCTTTGTCTTTCATGCCTGTTGAAGTAGTAGGCGAGTATGCTCTCACCCTCATGTGGTGATCAGAAAACTAGACCTACTTCTTTTATGTGTAACCTTAAGAGGGCATGTCTTCCCGAATGCCTTGAAGGGGCTAGTGAGAAGAGAATGACCCAAGTGAGTACGACTAGAACCAAGTTTTCTAACTCACTATAATCAAATCACCTTTTGAGATGAAAATATCAGGGGACGGAGCATATTTGAGTCATCTCATATCGAACACTTTGTAGGGCCTTGAGGTCTCAATCATGCTTGCATGACTACATCTTGTTTGGTACTTTGTTGGGCTATAGGACTCAATCGCGTTTGCGCGACTTCAAAGGGTATCTTTGAACAAAAGCCTTTACAAAAAAACCATTTGTATTAGCTGCCAAAATCCTTCTAATTGTTGGCACAGGAGGTCGGACCCTTAAAGCAGCTCACACACATATGGTTCTTAGTAGAGATATGAAGTTTGCCATGGGGAGTTTTCATGGAAATTGGTACTTGGTTTCCCTGGAGAAGTGAGTTTTGAGGGTGGAGCCAGTGGGGTCAAGCACCTAAATTTCCATTTTGAATAGCATAGTCTCAAGGGAAACTCCATGTGAGATTCAACAATTATTGTCTCGACCTACTATAAGTTTTATGATTGCTTGTGCACTTTGCTTTCCAAACATTGTTTCTTTTGTGTATGCAAAGCGTTCTCTAAATAGTCAAAACTCGAAAAATCGTCATTCTAAAATAAGTCAAAAATCTAACAAACTTGCTGGAAAATTGAAAAAAAAATTAACACAGACAGAATCTCACTTTTATCCCGCAGAACAGTGCATTTGTTGCATAGAACAACATTTTTGATCAACAGTACAATGCTTTTAAGCTCTAGAATCACACATTTGCTCATTAAAGAAATGCTTTAACATCTTGAACAACACTTTTGCACCATAGTTTAGCGCATTTAGGATATAGAGCAGTGCTTTTATCCCACATAACAGCGCATTTATCATGCAAATTAGTGCTTTTAATCAATAGGTTAGCGCAAACGTTTTCCTGCATCTATAACAATGAGCATTTCCGTATATCAGACCAAAAATTCAATATTGTTTTCAAATACCCTTTTTCGATTAGATTTGTCTTCAACTATCACAAGTCTTCAAACTAGTCAGATAATTAGGTTATCAATCAAACAGGCTATTTCCAAAGGTTTTCATAAGCATAAAACATCCAACAAGTTAGTGATTCAACCATCTCAAGTGCAAAAATCAACATCATTATAAGTTTCTCATCGGGATATATCAAATCCTTTATCACGAAACTTGATCATATCAACCTTTGTTCATTATCTTGGATATATTGTTCCTATCTGAACCTAGGTTATATGAAAGAAAAGATTGCACTCACATTGGAATCAAACAAACTTGTAAACCATCGTATGCTTATATGACTTTTAAATATCACCTTAAGAAAAGAAAACCTAGTTATAAGGCTACTTTGAAGAAGGCAAGATTCTTGTACATCAATTGCAAAATCTTATTAAAACATAGGACATTCCTACACCATTTTTGTCACTGTTTACGTGGTTACAGAATGGAGTTTGATGGAGAACTTTTGCAAGCACATGCCTTTCAACAACAAGACACTTTATTGCAACGCACTAATAACGATGGTAAAATCAACAAAGCTTATCTTCCCAAACTAGTGATCACTATTTGAGTGGCATTTTAGAAGATCAAAACTTGAGAAGTTTAAATCAATCACATGCCAGTTTGGACTAGGGCTCAATACGAGCAATTCAGAAAACAACAAAAACAAATGGAAGAAGAAGATTCAATGTTTCAAGCTTTTGGATACATAGATGTTGATGAAGAGGTAATCAATAACACCATTAGAGACCTTGAACAAGATCACAAATTTGATAAACTAATGGAAAAGTAATTGGAAAAACAAAAGGGAAAGTACATCCTAATGTTGGCAAAATCAGAAGATAAATTGCCACAAGACTTTAACATAGAAAGTTTGAAACAAGATGCAGAGACAAGTAACCATCAAAACACTAATGATCCCAATAACGAGGATGTAAATCGAGTAAATCGTGAGGAAACAAGAGGAGATAAAACAAGAAAATACCATGATGATACAAGAAGAGAGCATGATGAAAGAAAAACTTATGAGGATGCAAGGAAAACCCATATTGATAATCCTTTATTAACTCTCACTCAACAAATGCAAACCTTACAACAACAAATATATGATATGCAGAATGGAACGAGTTCTAAGAAATATTCATTAGAGGACATCAACCCATATCCTTTTGACAAGAGTTTAAACATGATACCGTTCCCACAACATTGTGAAATCCCTAAATATGATAAATATGATGGGAAATTGGATCCTCAAGATCACATTAGGGAATTTTGCACAATCAATGGAATGGTTCTCAAGACTACCATCTGGAATTAAATCTTTTGAAGAACTTGTGAACAAATTTATCTCACAATACTCCTACAATGTAAGAAATGAGATAACAATGCTAGATCTATGTAACATCAAGCAAAAGAATGGCGAACCTTTCATGGTCTTTTTACAACGATGGAAATGAATATTCAATAGATATCCAAGAGATGTACCCGATCAAGAGAAAACGAACATATTCATTAACAACCTTATCAATGAAATGAGTTACCATCTTAAAATGCAATGTCCTCCTTTTGCTATAATTATTGAAAATGGTCTAAAGATAGAAGATGCCATGGTAAAGAAAGGAGAGTTAAAACTTTACAAAAATTGCTACAACAACAACAACAACAACAATGGTAATAATAACAATGACAAACCTAAATTTTGGTCAAAGAATAGGATTGTTACCAATGGAGGAAATGATGACAACAATGCTACCAAACAACAACCAATCTTCAACTTATCAAGTCAAGTACCAAACAACAACAATCAAGAGAACAATAAATCCAAGTCTTTCTTCTCCAATCCTCGCAGGAAATTCACAAACATTGGGGAACCTTTGGAATCAGCTTTGAAAACTTTTCTTACAAATAAATTGATTACCTTAACAGAAGCAAGAAATTATGAACCTCAAGTCAAACCTAATTGGTGGAATGACAATCATTGTTGCAGTTATCATCGAAACAAAGGACACCAAACTAATGATTGTCAAAGATTGAAGCACCTCATTAAAGATTTAATCGATAATGGAACTATCATAGTGGATGGTCATAATATGAATTAATCACATGTAGCATTCAAAACTCCACTTCCAAACTATGAAAAAGGTGAACAATCCAAACCAAAAGATGACAAAGACAAAGCTAAAGTAAACTACACTTACACATATGATGATGTTGTGAATGTCATCATTGGCAAAGACAACACACCTTCAGAACCAATCAAGATTATTACAAGAAGCAAAGCGATGGTTACATTTTCGGTTATAACAAATGAGTCAACATCCACTTCAATACAATATAACTTAGTGGAACAATTGCATAAGATACCCGCTCAAATATCAACTTTGGTTCTCCTAAATTTCACCTATGCAAAAGGAAATATTGGAAAAAGCTCTAACAAAAACAACAGTTTCAAAAGACCTGGATGTGGATCAATTCCAAAACATGGTGAAACACCTCATAGCCCCACATTGCTAATCCATTATTCTGAAAATGATGATGCATCCTTGCAACACCCTCACAATGCTCCCATACATGTTGAAGTCACCATTCATAAAACCCGTGTCAAACGCGTACTCATAGATGGTAGAGTTGGCTTAAACATTTTTACATTAAGTTTAATAAAGGCTTTAGGATATTGAGAAAATACAGTAGATCCAAAGAAGAAAATAACTATCAAGGCTTATGATGAGGAAGAGCGTTCTTCTAAAGGGACTGTGGTGTTGCCAATCAAAATAGGACCTGTGAAAAGAGATACATTGTGCCAAGTTCTGGACTTGAATTTATCTTATAACATTCTTATGGGAAGACCATGGATTCATGACATGCAAGCAGTTCCTTCCACCTATCATCAGTGTGTTAAATTTCCTCGTAATGGACAAGAATTCACTATAGCAACAAATTCCAGTCAATATTGCAATAATATGAAACCAACACAAGATGCAAGAGTTCCACATAACAGAGAAGAAGTCTATCTCACTAAAGAAACTCAAGAAAAATTATGGGAAAACTTTGAGAAAAAGTTCAAATTAAATGATGAAGGAATGGGAAAGTATTATTTGCATAACTTACCACTTTCACCTAAATCATATGGAAAACCTACAAAGGCTTAACCAAGAATCACACAAAAATTAGTTGAAATGTTTGATGGAGAATTTGTTAGAGCTGGAACACTTGCGGAAGAAACTGAAAACAAAGATATTCTTAGTTGGTTGTACAGAGATGAAACCATAGCAATAGTTGCAGGAGTTGATATTCCCACATGACAATATGGCAATGGTTACAAGATCATGCAAAAAATGGTATATGAAGGAAAAGGACCAATTGGCAAGTGACAAGAAGGTATTTCAGAACCTATTTGTCCTCACACACAATCTAAAGAAGATAAATCAAGACTTGGGTATCCCAAATCAAAGCAAAGGCAACATAATTATCAACATCCAAAGTGGAGAAGAAAAGAAATCCCTAAAGAAGAACCATGGAAAGAAAGGCTACATCAAGCAGTAAATACAATAGCTAATAAATAGAAACAACAAGAATATTAGAAACAACAAGAAGAAATTGCTATGAAAAGAGAAGAAGCATCTTGCAAACAAGTTCAAGGAATACAAGCAAGCGTGAAACCTGATCGAGATATTCTAGATGCAGTAAAAGAACAAATGGCCAAAATCAAAGAACTCTTCTCACCATATAACATTCTTGTCAGGTATAGTGGTGTGATTCTAGACAATGATACGGAAACGGATTCAAACGAATATGAATGGGATCCGGATCCATCATCTGATGTATCGGGTGAAGAAAAGGATGAATAACAAATAGATGTTACAAATGAAGACTCATCTTTCACAAAACAAAGAGTAGAGTTGGAAATAAGACAAGAAGAAATCAAAATTCAGAGGAAAGAGGCATATGAAAGACAACAAAGGAAAGAAGATGAGAAAGATCAAGAAGTGACACCACAAGAAACACAAATAGTCATTAATCAATCATCAAAAGATCAATAGAATATAAGATCTATATCAAATGTTGAGCAAGAAATAATAATGTATGGAAGAACCATAGAAGAACTAATAGAAAGTAAAGCATAAATGACTATTATTCCAAAAGAAACTGAGTTCGAGAGAAGACAAAAGATAGCAAAATAATCCTCTATGTCAAGTATACAAGTATGCCAACTTCAAGCCACAAATGAATCTATTGAAGTTAACCAAGAAGGAACATGTAGTATCAAATATGTATGCATTGATATAATCCATTCATTTGAGGGATAAATGTTAGATGATGAGTCACTTGAGAGCGAATCCCAAAATACCAATCCCGATTTCATTAGATCTAATTGGAGAGAACTTGGGAGAGACTATCCTTAAGAGAGTTCTATCTATGCTATTATCTACTCTATGCTAAACTATGACTATTATGTCATGAACCTTGAAATACCCAAGAATGACAATGACTATGACCTACCCCTAATTCATCTAGAACTGATTGATTGGGATAACCAGAAAACCATGAATTAGATGTCTTTTCCAATGATCATGACTAAGTTGTATATCTTAATGTCGTTGAACCAATCATACCTAAGATATCTTCCATCGGTTAATCGAGTAATGCTTCTTGTAGTCAGGAGAGTGCCAAACTTTCCAGTTGCAAAATTGAAATAAAACAAGTAAAAAGACTCTGTATTGAAAACCATTTTATGGCAACACTAGATCAATCAAGAGGAAATATAAAGGACGTATCTGACGGTGAAAACCTTCCTGAGGCGCCAGAAGATGGAAAATTTGATACCCTCCCTATTGGCATATCTGGTGAAGATAATGATGAGGAGACTATTGGCCTATGAAGATATTGATGAGATGAGAAGATGACCGGTAAAGTTATTTTTGGCATAACTGATAAGTTGATGGAGATTGTTGGCTAGATGATGATGATATAGTTGTAAGTTGTTTGAAGACTTCATTTGTATTATCATTGATTGCAACCATGTTTGTTGATTCATCTAAGTCATCTAGGCCTATAGGTAAAGCCTAACCGGTAGAGGAATGTGTTAGACAACAAAACTACTAAGTTGCAGTAAACCAGTAAGCAGAAACAATGTGATGATCAAGACACCCGTATGGACGATTGGTGAGGAGTTAGGCATTGCAGTTTTATAGGAGTGTTGAAGACAAGAACATGCATCTATGTTCCACACAACATCAACAAATTCAATATATTGAGCGAGTTATGATTGATTGTCATAAACTGTGTGAAGAAGAATGTATACCAGTAACATATCTTTAATGGGTAATGATTTATGGTTTGGTAGTGAATCTTATCATGTTCATAACTTAGTAATGACGTTTCAGAAACCCTGTGTAATGATAAGATGATGAGTTCATACAAGGATCAGATTTCTTGGGAAACAACAAAGTACTTAGCAAAATATGACAAGGGTTTGATTGCTTTTCAAATCGATGTGTGGTGATGAGTGGTGATCATTCAATGATGGAACTTGTCTAGGAATTTGTTGTAATGATCTGTAAATGATTTGTAATGATCAGTAATGATCTGTAAATGCAAATTCAATGTATTTTTAATGTAGTTAGGGTTATGTAACTGACCTAAATACACTTTTCAACTAGGTCAATTACCTAACCCCAACTACTTTCAAAATACATTAAATTTACATTTACAAATCATTACAAATCATTTACAGATCATTACAACAAATTCCTAGACAATTTCTATCATTGAATGATCACCACTCATCACCACACATCGATTTGATAAGCAATTAAACCCTTGTCACATTCTGCTAATCACTTTGTTGTTTCCCAAGAAATTTGATCCTTGTACGTGCTCAAACATCATCTTATCATTACACATGGTTTCTGCCACGTCATTACTAAGTTATGAACATGATAAGATTCACCGCCAAACCATAAATCATTACCTGTATCCTGCCTAAGGCATGAGAAGATGGAAATTTTGACACCCTCCCTGGAGAGATCTGCTATATTAATAGAGCCAATAGAAGCAATAAACATTGGTACATCAAAGGACCCCAAGGTCCTTCATCATGTTGCATCATTATCAGAAGGAGAAAGGAAAGACTACATATAATTCTTCAAACAAAGATAGATAAATTTTGCTTCATCCTATGAAGACATGCCAGGACTTGATCCAGATCTTATCATGCATCATCTCAATGTAGATTCAAAAGCAAAACCAATTAAACAAAAGCTAAGGAAGATGCATCCACACATCACTCTCCTTGTCAAAGCAAAGCTACAAAAACTATTGGATGTGGGTTTCATAAGACCCGTCGCCTATCCAGAATGGGTCTCAAGCATTGCGCTAGTGTCAAATATAGATAAAAGCATAAGAGTCTGCACCGATTTTAGAGGTTTGAATAAAGCATGTCCAAAAGATGATTTCCCACTGCCCAACATTGATATAATTGTAGACTTATCAACAGGTCATGAGATGTTTTCATTAATGGGTGGATTCTCGGGATACAATCAAATAAGAATCACCCCTGAAGATCAAGAAAAGACAACATTCACTTGTGCATGGGGTACTTGTTGTTGGAATGCTATGCCATTTGAGCTTAAGAATACAGGAGCAACTTATCAAAGAGTCATGACAATAATTTTCCATGATATGATGCATTACATTTATGGAAGATTATGTAGATGACATACTTGCAAAATCTCATACAAGGAAAGAACATTTGAACATCTTGGGTAAGATCTTTGATAGGCTTGAACAATATCAGTTGAGATTGAATCCAAAGAAATGTGCATTTGGAGTAACCTCTAGAAAAATTCTTGGGTACATTATATCAGCTTGTGGAATTGAAGTAGATCATGAAAAAGTCAAAGCTATCATGGAAATGGAGTCACCTAAGAACATAAGTCAATTGCGTTCTCTACAAGGGAGATTGTGATCAATCAGAAGATTTGTTACCTAGCTAGCAAATAGATGTCATCCATTCACTCACCTATTACACAAGAATGTTCCATTCAAATGGGATCATAAGTGCGAAGAATCTTTTTTGCAAATCAAAGAATATCTGGTGAATCCTCCAATACTGGTATCACCAATCAAAGGGAAACCCTTGATTCTTTATATCTCAACAACAAATGTATCACTAGGAGCTCTCTTAGCACAACATGATGAAGAATGAAAAGAAAGAGCGGTATATTACATTAGTAGAACACTTGTAGGCTATGAATTGAACTATACATCAGTTGAGAAAACATGCCTAACAATTGTATTTGCAACTCAGAAGTTGCGACACTATATGTTGACTCATTCTATCAAATTAATAATAGATCCACTGAAGTATTTGCTGAGCAAGTCAACTTTGACAGACAGATTGGCTAAATGGGTCATGATACTAAGTGAGTTTGATATAGAATATATTGATCAAAAAGCTATTAAAGGACAAGTCATTACTGATCAATTGGCCGAAGTACCCCTGCAAGATGACACACCATTGCACATCAAATTTCTTGATGCATACATTCTGACAATTAGCATAATTTTTTGGGAGTTGTATTTTCATGGCTCCTATACACAACATGGATTAGGTGCTGGAATTTTGTTCATCACACCTCAAGGACATATAATTCCAAAATCATATAGATTGTGGTTCCCCTGCACAAATAACACTACAGAGTATGAAGCATTGGTCATTGAGATTAAAATGGCCATTGAATGGAACATCAAAAAATTACATGTTTATGGAGATTCACAACTCATAATCAACCAGATAAATGATGATTATCAAACCAAGGATGACAAGATGATTCCTTATAAATAGTTGGTTGAAGATTTTAAAGAGCACTTTGAAGAAATATCATTCACTCAGATCCCAAGAAATGAGAATAGCAGCAGATGCAATGGCTACAATAGCATCTCTTTTGCAAAATCAAGAAAATCAACAACATTACGAATTCCTGGTGGAAGATATCTTGAATCCTACCATTGAATCCCAAAATACCCACATGATTTTACATATATCTAGAACTGATCAATCCTTATACAACCAAACTTATCGATACTTAAAGGAGAATATCCTTCCTCCTGACCTATCCCGCAATCAAAAGAGAAATTTTATCCGCTAGCCATCTCGCTATACTATCATTGCTTATACCTTATATAGAAGAGGTATAGATATCACTTTATTGAGATGTCTTGAACAAGAAGAATCTGATAAAGTTCTTAACGAAGTCCATGCAGGTATTTGTGGCACGCATTCAAGTAGTTTAACACTGGCCAAGAAAATTATTCGCGTGGGTTACTATTGGCCTACTATGGAGAGATATTAATTTACATATGCTAAGAGATGCAAACAATGTCAGATCCATGGGAATCTCATTCATGCACCGACACAAGAATTACATCCTATGGCAGGTTCATGGCCATTCTCTCAATGGGGACTTGACCTAGTGGGTAAAATAAATCCTTCATCTTCTAATGGACATAAGTTTATTTTTACTACTACTAAGTATTTCACTAAATGGATTGAAGCAGTGCCTTTGACAAAGGTGATAGGAAAAAAAATATCACCATTCACTCTGAATTATATAATTTGTCACTATGGAGTCCCTATGACCATCATCACCAATAATGGGAGACCATTTAAGAATCAAGATATAAAGGAGCTATGTGAGCGATTTCATATCCAGCATAGGTTTTCTACACCATATTATCCATAGGAAATGGTCAAGGTGAGGCATCAAACATCCTCAAGAAAATAGTCAATGAAGCTGGTAAAGACTGGCATATTCAGCTAAATCCTACACTTTGAGCATACAAAACCAGCATTCGCACACCAACGAGGGAAACTCCATATTGCTTAGTCTATGGATTAGAAGCCATATAACCAATAGAAGTAGAGATACCTTCTCTACGAGTATCCTTGAAAGGTCTTATCCCAGAAGAAGAGCAGTGAGTCTCTAGACTTCAAGAACTTGAGCTGATTAAGGAGCGTCACTAAAATGCTTCAGATCACTTGAAGGCATATCAACAGAGAATGGCGAGAAGTTATAACCATAGAGTTAAGCCAAGAATTTTCTAGATTGGAGATTTAGTCTTAAGAGAAAATCCATGAAATCAACAAGATTGAGAAAAGAAAGGTAAATTTGATTCAAATTGGTTAGGTCCCTTTGTCATGGTAGCAACATATGGTTCAAGAGTATAAATATTATATACATCAGAAGGTGATTGGTTCGATGAGCCTGTCAATACTATGCATCTAAATAAATTATATGCTTAAAAGTATCAATAGAAAAGTACCAAAAACAGTGAAAAAGCAGAAAAAGCCTAAAAATCAGAAAAGTAGCAAAAATCCCTAAAAAGCATAAAAGGAAAAAATAAAAAACAGTGTAAAATAGTGAAAACAATTTTTTTTTAAAAATCAAATATGGAAAAAATGCAAGAAATTTAGATGGTGAAAACCTGGTAAACAGACGTTATTTAAAAGTGGGTTCTTCCATCTATGAGATCACTTTATGCATATATTCATCTTATCGCATCCATCTATCTTATCGCATATATTCATCCTATCACATCCATCTATCTTATCACATATATTCATCCTATCACATCCATTATTCGGAATCATTAGCAAGAAATATGCAGCTTATCAAACAAGTTATTGATCTTTGACATACTTAGTGGAGTCACTTTCTTAGATTTAATCAAAATTAATCATATTTGCATTGCATCTCACCATGGTTTGGATCATTTTCTGTACATCCATCATAAAGTTTGTTTCCGCTAAGGGAAAAATCCTAAAATCTTTTTGCTAAGGTGATCTTTTAAATATTTGAAAATCCAAAAACATTCAGAAAATTTAGAAAAACTAAAAACACTCAGGGTTTTGAAATAAATGATGAACAATAAGCAACGAAGATCAAGGCATTTGTAACAACTGGATTGTGACATTCACAATACAAAGATTTAAACTAGAAAGTAATGACGCATTATCAATGAACATTCATCAAGATGATTATATCAGTTAATGACCATGAGAACATATGTATGACACATAAGATTCAGTGTTTATATCTTGATTTTCGTTAATCATGTACTCTATGTAACTCGATGATGTCCATGACTAGAGAAGCTATGATGGGGCATGCTTATTTTCTTTGTTTGTTGTTTGTGGTTTATCTCTTACTAAGGTATGTACTTGTCTAAGGGTACGATTGACAAAATATCATGGAGGACATTTTGAGTCATGCATGAAAGGGGATAATCCTTGTCTGTTCTACAAGAAATACTCAGGTCAGCTTGATTTATTATATCAAGTTGCTTGTATAAACTTGCTATATCAAAATCCATGTAAGAAGCACTCAGGTCAGTTTGAATCATCATGTCAAGTTGCTTGTATACAACATTTAAAGCTCAATGATGAAATCAAGCACTATTACAAGAAAGCATGTGAAGAATGGAAGTATCATTTTAGATAGATCATTTGGATTAATTATCATTTGCATTATAAGCATTCATTTTCAGTTTCATTATAATCATTCATCACATTTCATTCAGGGTTCAACGATCATAAATAAAGATTGAGTATACTTGGACAAACAAAAGCAATTTGCATTGATCATTTTAGGTTCATTTATCTTTAAAACATTAAGTTTTCATATTAATCAGCACAATTCATTTCATTATTTTGAATTTAATCATAACAAAAAAATCATTTGCATTTCATTAATACTGCATTTCATTGATCATTTGTCATTATTAGTTGCATTAAATTCATCATCCTTTTGCATCTAGTAATCATTAGTTCATTATATCCATTAAAGATCATTTAATTGTGTCTTTTAGATTCATCTATCATATCATTATAAATATCTCATTTATAAGCATCAAAATATCATCTCATTAACATGTACATACATGTCATAATGGACATCCATCACATGAGTCTCATCAAGCATATCATTTAAGTTATCATTATAAACATTTGCATCCATTATTATCAAATCAAGTACAAATGTCTCGATGATACAAATACAAGATAAGATCAAGATAAAATCAAGGATGCCATGTACCACTCCTTCCTGACTCTATCCATCTAGGTGGTTGTGGATGAGACAATCCTCCAGATGGCCTCGCTCCTTGATCCTTACTCCTCTAAAGAGGCCCCATAACCCCACCTCTGTTGTATCCATCCTGCCAAATATAGTCGCATATCTCCCAACTCTCTGGCTATCTAAAACTAGATCCTCATATCATCGATGCCAGTACGTTGTCTCCTTCCCATCCCAATACAGTGCTCTAACAGTATCAACTGAGAGAGTGCCAGATCCAACCTGCTGAATATGATCAAGGAAAGCATGTGTATCCTGTTGTCTCCTCACGAATCTATCCCTCTCAACAGTGAGTGCATGTACCTGTTCCCTTAGCTGCTCTATCTAAGCTCTAAAGTCCTCTATGGTCTCCTCCTGGGGTACGTCCTACATACCCTCATCCCCATCTCCCTCTCCACCTATCGGAGTCTCCACCCAAGTAGCTCTCATGATCCATCGTCGAATGAGAGGCACATGATCCTCTGAATCCTCCTCATCCCAACCACCCTAAGCTACAATAATCATTGGATTGGATGAATTTGACCAAAATCAATACCTCTACCTCGACCCCTGTCCAATCCTCCGCCTCTGCCTAGTCCTGGAGAGGGTAACCCTCTCGCTGCTCTCAGCTCTCCTTTGTTTGTATCCTGACCAATCCACCCTGCATCTCTACCTATTGGAGGAAGTACTCCTCCTACGCTCCCAACCCTGCCTTCTATGGGAAGTGGTCTCCCAACCCTGCCAACTTGTGCAAAAGGTCCTCCTTGGACTCTCACCTGACCTCCCCTTTGTCCTCGTCTCCCTCCTCTCCCATCTCCACCCTCATCTCCCCCATCTCCCCCAGCCTCTTGTGCAACTCTCATCTCTCATCTACATCACCTTCGTCGAACAACAGGATCATTTGAGTCATCCTCCTCATCTCCTGAGATGGGAGGAGGGTCTGCTAGACCAGTGATGTGAGGAAACAGATGTGCAAGCATATACCGAGCATAATATGTTGTAATCCCGACATACAAAATGTGTAATCTCAAATCATAAGCTACAATCAGAACAACCAAAAACTTTGGATGTGCTATCTCAAAAGACAAAGAAGATCCCCAATCTCGCCTATCCTTGTATCATCGTGCTTACATGGCGACACCAAAAGCCATGTGTTGAATAATCCCGAACTGTCTCAGAATGTGACCAAACAACTATTGCTTAATAATATAAGGAGTAGGACCAATCAAATATCTACTCTGCAAAATCAATGGTAAAGTCCGAGCATCCTCCATCCAAGGCTCACAATCAATATATGGTCTCCAAATCACAATATCCATGGAGTCTAAAACCCATTGCCAATACTCAAGCTTAGCTAGCTTCGACTGAGTAATGATACCACTGTACAAATATACATATGGTTGGCCCTCACTGCAAACTCTATCATGAATAGGTTGGGTAACAACAATGTGCTCCCAATGCTAGACTTGTAGCAGTGTACATCTAGTCGACAGACTAGCCCCGCCATCATAAACAACCTGATGTAGATCATGATATAAGTGTGCAAGCATACACATACTCCATGCATAAAAAGTCTGATGTTGGATCATGCTCAGCAAGATCCCACCCCACCAGCAACAAAATCTCGAGATCTCCTATCAAGTCAAATGAATCCGCCAATCAAGCCTGCAAGAATCACTAGGAGAGTCTCGTAGTGCATAATCATGTCCTCCCATCTAATCTCTCCTCCATCAATGTTGTCATCTACAAACATGGCTATGCAAGCCTCTGTCCCTCCAAGATCGTGGTAATCATACTGGACTAACTCACTAGTTACAAGGATGTGTAAGATTCGATAGACATCCTCGAGCGTCACACTAATCTCACCAGTGGGTAGGTGAAATGTGTTATTCTCGCTATGCCATCTCTCGGCTAATGCAGTCAATAGCCCCTATTATGCATAATGTCAGGCATATACAAGAGGTGAAGCAATCCACACGCATCAATATGTCTATTTGCATCCTGTGTTAGCTCTGGAACTAAATGGTGCATGGTCGAGAATTTCTCCCAACACCGGAGAACATCAAGTTTCTCCTGTTTAAAAAAGAGAATTTATCCTCTATCAATCCTCTATCTATCAAATCTAACAGATCACTAATCTATAAAATAAACATCTCAATATGATCAATCAATCAATCAATGTGTTCAATCAAATCTATCATGCTCTTCATCAGAGACTGAATCAGCCTCTTAGAGCTATCAAATCAAATCAAACCATCAATTATGGTTTTCAATTGAAATCAACTATCTTATCAATCAAATAAACCATTCATATATCCCATAGATCAAATTTATCAAATCCTCTATTAGACATCAAACATCTAATCAAATTTCATCAAATTGAATTTTAAACATTGAAAAAATCAAACAGATTCATTTTTTAACCAAATGCATTCTCCAACCATGCAAAAGCGTTGCACAAGTGTGTTGGCAATTGAGACTCAATTGGTTGGTTTCACTATGTTGTCATTGATCACAACATGGCAACATGGCAATCTATTTTGGCTTCATGTTTTGGTTCAGTTGTGTATTGACAGGCACTTCACAGACACTGCACCGACACCGACACCGACAGGATGGAAGGATTTCTTTGGTTACCGACAATGTAGGCCAACATGGTTTAGAATAAGGTCATCGGTATTGGAGGCTGACATCTTTTGGATCTGGCATCAGAAATTGTTTTGATATTCATGTATTTATGTTATCTATCTGACATGTATATTGATATTGTAATTACCTTTGTAAGCTGACATAAGGCATGATAAATTGTATAGGGTATATAGGTCAGTTGGTTAGATCATTTTGATATATGATAAGGATATATGTAGATGATTATAAGGATGCGAATATGGATGGATAGCAGATGTGAAATATATGAGAGAGATTATGTATGAGAGGATATTTTTGTAAAGGGTTATTCCGGTAAAGGGTTTAGGGTTTCAGATTAGAACAAACAATGCTTAACTGGAACTATATTCAAGCATAGAAAGATGCTATTTTAGGAGTTCACTCATTTCTTTGGATTGTAGTCTGGATTTGTATGTAGTCAGTGAGGCTCCTTTTGTGATTGAGCAGTGTTCTCTAGGCTGTAAGCCTTCCTGCAAGTGCAAGACCCTCTATTTTGTAATATCTCTTCATATGGCTAGTGAATTGATATTGTGGGTCACAAATCCCACTATAGTTTTTCCTCTTTGAGGTTTTCCACGTATAATTTTGTGTTATGGTATTCATTTATGTGATTGGCTTATTGATTGCTTTACTTCTTTCAACTCTATATGTACCGGTATACCGGTTGGTGTACACATGCTTTAATAAGGTTAAAATTGATCATTTCAATAGAACATTGATTCACCCCCCCTCTCAGTGTTCTTGGATTCCAACAATTGGTATCAAAGCCTTGTGCCTCAGAGGAAGTTTAATAGCTTGAGGGAGATCCTGAATCCAAAATTCACGGGTATGAGTTTGGAAAAGCAACTTGAGGTAGCACTTGAAGTTACAAAATGAATTGAATTATACTCAGGAATTCATTCTTGTCCTATAAGACAGGTTGTCATTTGTTCAAGCTAGAAGGAAGGAACTTTTGCAAAATCGGGATGATGAAGAGAAAGATGCACATAAGGAATAGTGTCAGAAGTTGAGTCAGGAGAACATGGTCATGAGAAATGAAATGCAAGCTATAAATATGAGAATGTCTAAATAGATTGAAGACCAAAAGAAAAAGAAATAAAATCTTGCTATATCCTTGAAGAACAAATTTGAAGAATGTGGTAGGTTGGTTCATGAGAATGATATGTTAAGAACTGATTTAGTACAATCCCAGAGTAATGAACAAGAGCTTGAGAGACAAACGATAATTTTGAGAGATGGGCTATCTATTACAAGTGAGTATAGAGAAAAATTCAAGATTAGTTCAGGACAACTAGATGAGTTATTGAAGAGACAAAGGTAGAATGGAGATTCAAGTGGACTTGGATTTGAAGAAGGTAAGAGTTCCAGTACTGCTAATGAAGATCAAAACCATAAGGCACCGGTAAGGAAGTTTAATGCTTAAAAATTTAATGATAAACGCTTTGTTTGTAATAAATTTGGTCACATGGCTAGACAATGTATAAATAGAGCAAATCGGAACAATAATTTTGCTCCCGGTCAATGTTCTAAATGCAATAAGAATGGTCATAAAATAAAAGATTGTAGAATGAATGTAAAATGTTATGCATGTGGAAAATTTGGACATATGGCTAATCAGTGTAGGTCAAACAATTATAACGGTTTTAGCAAAGCAATTCAAAAGAACAATGTTACATGTTATGCATGTAATGAGGTTGGACATAGTGCTAAATTCTATAGAAGTAGAAATCCACCGGTTGGTAAAAGAGGATCAAATGAGAAAGGGAAAGAGAAGGTTAATGAAATTTGACAAGATCATACTCAGAGATTGGTCAAGAAGTCAGAAGAACAATCTGCAGATGGGAATGCACCAGTTACTTATCCAACAGAGGAGGTTTCTCCTACACTGATAGGAAGCTCATCTGGTAAATGAGGTAAATACCTTAGGGGTAGGCAATAATTCATGAAGATACTGCATATGCCCCAGGAAGAGGTTCTGGAAGATGTTTCAGACATTTGATATGCTTATCCGACATGAAGATGTTCAACAGACATTCGATATCTTTCACCAGAAGTCATTTATATCAATGACGGATTAGGGTTTTTCTTGAAGGTTAAAAGGTTGAATCCACTTAATTTTTTTTCACCTTGCATTCAAAGTGATTAAAGACGATTTAGTGCGATTAGATATCTTCTTGAGGGATTTCACCAATGACTGGAAGAGTTTGTTAGGGTTTCACCAACAATGATCAACCGATATTTATCTTTTATCATGGAAGTGGGATCATCATCTGTGCCTATCTTTATTGTAAACCCAACTGTTGTTGAGGTCAAAGATCGTCATAGGCCAACTTTCAAGCGATAACCGCATGTGGCTACCCTGGATGACTTAGTTGGAGCATTTTCTTGTGTTCCGGAAGGAGTTGTATATGTTGAAGATGTTAGGGAATACATACACTGTCACATTGAGGATTTGGGGATATCTGATATAAAGAGAATGTTCATGAGCGAACTAATGGGTGATTCTAGAAAGATCAAACCTAAATTCAAGCACATTGAAGACTTAGGGTTCACCAACATTCTGGACATTCCAAAATTTGAAGATGAAATAGTTAGGTGTGTTTTAAGGAGAGTACATGGAGATTTTATCTGGTTGGATAGACCATACAAGATCACCAAGGAAGCCATGAGGGCTCTCACAGGTTTACCACAGGTTGGGCAACATTGAGATAAGAAGGTCTCTAATGATTATGTAAACAAAATCATCGATGCTACATCAGATAGGTGATCTATGAGAATCAACACTATCACCAATACAGACATCAAATTCGATAGCATGGTCATTGGTTACAAGGTAACTCAGTCAAACCGACTGAATTTTGTTTCTAGCTCCTGCATTTTCACAACTTATAAGATGATGAGAGAAAATGAGAAATTGGATCTATGTGGTTGGATGTTAGATGAATTATTGATAAACCTAGGAAAGATTAAAGAAGAAAAGAAAGGAAATTTCTGGTATGGAAACTTAATTGTATGTTTAATGCTATTTTTCATCAATGAGACTCCCGATTTTGGGAAAAGACAATGGGCATTTGACATCCTGGTAGGGAGGCAACTGAAGCAGTCAATTTCTTCATTGGGAAGTTAGAGAGATGATAAAGTATGGGGATATTTTAAGGCATTTCTAAAAGCCATGAAATCTAGAGAAAGAATTCCTAAGCACATTGTTGAGAAATACTCAACCGACATATGCTTCATGGTGAAGAAAGATGAAGCACTCATGGAAGTAGTCAAGCCCTAGAAGATCTGGATTGAGGAAATGGGCTATGAAGTTGATGGATAGATCTTAGATGCCTATGCAAAGATGTTGATTGATGCACCTATTGATGAAGCTGAAAACTTTCGGTACTGCAAAGCAGAAGACACAAGAGGTTAAAACCGAGTTCAACCAGAAGAAGAGAGAGAAGTGGGAAGGAAAGACAAGCAAGTTTGTGGAAAAGGTTTCATAGGACATCAAAGCACTGATTGATGTTGTCCTAGAGAAAGGTAGGAAGAGAAAAGAATGAGAAGTATTCATTGAACCTATTACAGTAAAATCTACATCTAAAGATGACAGGCCCTTAGCATTCAAAAGGGTATTGAGGAAGAAACCAGAGGAAACCAAGGTAGAGGCTAAAAAGAAACCGGTTAGGAAAGTTACATTCAAGTTACCGGCACAGAAACGATCTCCAAAAGAAACACCTTCAGCTCCATCCGGTACTGCAAAAAGGAAGAAGAAGAATGACATTGATATGACAATTCAATCTGGTAATGTAACTATCATTCCACCAAAGACGTGCAGAGTTAGCAGATGAAATAACTAAGGATGGCATGTTAAAGAATGTACAGTTTTACTATGATCATTTAGATGACGATGAACAAAGTGAAGTAGAGGAAGCAGTTTTGTTATGTTTGGATATTTATAAGAAAGCCTTAATAGAAATTGAAAACCAAATACCAACAAAATTGTGTGATATATTAGATGCTAGGAGGATACCAACAATGCAAGAGGATAAACATATTAAGATACAAGAGTTGTTATCTGTTTGTGTTTCTATTGCTCCAGAGGAGATGGATAGGACACTTGAGGTTGCAGATAGGAAAATCTTTAACAGCAAAAAAACATAGAATAGCCAATCTAATGCTAGGAAGGGTAAATGAGATAGTAAAGGAGACCCACAAGGCATGGGTTAAGTTCTTTGAAGAGAACCGTGGTTTCTTTACTTCATCGGAATCAAAGACAGACACTACTAACATCCCGATTGAAGGAAAAGGAAAGGGTGTTATGGGTACTTCACCCTCAATTTTGAAAAACATTAAGATAGTGGAAATTAAGCCCTTGGTAGATACAAATGTACAAAAAAATATTGAGATACTGACAAATACAAAGAGTGTAAAGGTTGACAATGTACAAGATACTAATGTTGAGGACAACAATCTTCTAGATACTAATGTGCAGGGTAAGGATACAGTTCCTAGGGAGGAACCAATAGTTACTGATACTGCACCAAGTGGAAAAGCCACCGGTGTAAGTGAGGAAGTGACAAAGGATAAATCATCAGAGGATAAGAAAGAGAAATCATGCAAGGAACCAGTAGTGGGTTCATCATTGTTGTCAATTGATACCTCGCAAGCTATAAAGAAAAGCATAACCAAGATGAGTTCTATTGAACTCATGATGATGGTTGTACAAAAATTGATGAAGGAGAGATCTATGGATAAAGGGATTATTGATCAGTGTATCACTGTTTTGCATAGATTAGTCTCAGATTGCAAGTTTGACAGAGAAGCAAGCCCATCCAGCAAGCTTAAGATAATCACAAATCACATTTCAAAAGATTTTCAATCCTTGCAGCAGATATCAAACTGATAAGCACTGGAGAGGTTCACATAGGCAAAAAGAGCTATATTTGATCAAATGATTGAGTCTGAGAGAAAGGAAATTGATGAAAAATTGAAATTGATAGATAATTCTTTGAAGCAGTGTACAAATATTTATAGAGTATATTGTAACATAGATGCTCTTACATTTAATATGGATAAGAAGATTAAGGAATTCCAGGAGAAAATTGCAAGTATAGCTAATTCTTTTGATGGATTGAATTCATTGACTACATCCATTGATGGTCAAATTTTGGTTTTGGAAGCCCAAATTTATACTCTTGAGAAGGAAAAAGACAAAATCATAAGAAGAGCCAGAAGTCTTAGAAGTTTGGTGAGTCCCTAGTTGGATTCACTCAATGTACATAAGAAGGAGTGTATAGATATGGTTGGTAAGCCAACACCGACAAAGCTAAATGAGAAAGAGTCCTTTTCCCATATGCTAAATGGACTTGTATCTATTTCTGACACTTTCAAATCTGGTTGGGATACTTATCTTGAGATTTTGGAGAAGGCATATCCAGATATTTTCAAATATATTAAGCTCCAGTAAGGTATCTTTGGGATATTCATTGTACAATATCTTTCATTCTTTGTCCCGGTTTTGGGTCTTTGGCTTGGAATTTTTTATGGCATTGATGTCAAAGGGGGAGTGATATAGATGTGAAAAAGAAAAAGAAGTTGCATACATTAGGGGGAGTATATAGATGGAAAACTATGGAAGTATGGATTATTTTGTATTGATGGATATTCAGCTCAGGGGGAGCAGGTAGGGTGAAACCGACAGATGAAACCATGATCATTTTTCACATGAGTGTTTCCATCAATGCCAAAGGGGGATATTGTTGGTAATTGACACTCAATTGGTTGGTTTCACTCTGTTGTCATTGATGGCAACATGACAATCTATTCCAGCTTCATGTTTTGGTTTAGTTGTGTACCAACAGGCACTTCATAGACACTGCACCGACACTGGCACTAACAGGATGGAAGGATTTCTTTGGTTATTGGCAATGCAAGCCGACATGGTTTAGAATAAGGTCATCAGTATTAGAGGCCAACATCTTTTGGATCCGACATCAACAATTTTTTTTGATATTCATGTATTTATGTTATCTAGCCGACATGTGTATTGATATTGTAATTACCTTTGTAAGCTGACATAAGGCATGATAAATTGTATAGGGTATATAAGTCAGTTGGTTATATCATTTTAATATGTGATAAGGATACATGTAGATGATTATAAGGATGAGAATATGGATGGATAGCACATGCAAAATATATGAGAGAGATTATGTATGAGAGGATATTTTTGTAAAGGGTTATTTTGATAAAGGGATTAGGGTTTCAGACCAGAACAGATAGAGCTTAACTAGAACTATATTCACGCATAGAAAGATGTTATTTTAGCAGCTCACTCATTTCTCTGGATTGTAGTTTGGATTTGTATGTAGTCAGTGAGGCTCCTTTTGTGATTGAGCAGTGTGCTCTAGGCTGTAAGCCTTCCTACAAGTGCAGGCCCCTCCATTTTGTAATATCTCTTCATATGGCCAGTGAATTGATATTTTGGGTCACAAATCCCACCATGATTTTTCCTCTTTGAGTTTTTCCACGTATGATTTTGTGTTTTATGGTATTCATTTATGTGATTGTCTTATTGATTGCTTTACTTCTTTCAATTCTATATGTACCGGTATACCGGTTGGTGTATGCATGTTTTAATAAGGTTTAAATTGATCATTCTGGTAGAACACTGATTCACCCCCCCCCCCCCCCCCCCCCTCTTAGTGTTCTTGGATTCCAACAAATTGAGCACAGTCGCTAAACTAAACATATGCGTTAACCAATTTCTCATTTGCGCTACCAAAAAGCTCAAAAGCGTGAAACAGTTCATATGCGCTAACCTATTTGTCACAAGTGATAACATAAAATACATAAGCATTGACACTATGAAAGTGCTAACATTCAAAGCAAAAGAGTGAACAAAATGCACAAAATTGCTAAACAAACAGAAGCGCTGACCAAATTAACAATTGCGCTAAACTACGATGCAGAAGTGCTAAACCTAAACACAAAAATCAAAAAATTTTAAAACTAACCCTAACACGTGAAAAAAACATGAAGATTGTACGGAAAGCTCCAAACAAGTTTGGGATAGGTCACTTGCCGATGGGTCATACTCAGCAGGTCTCTGGTATCATCACACACGCTCCAATCGATGGCTCTCGAATGAGGTCACCATTTAGCTAGCTCAGCACCAATTTATTTTCTCTCCCAAAAGCTGACAAGAGTGCAAATGAGGATAAAATTAACTTAGTTTAATTTTATTAATACCCTTTTTGGATTTTGAAAGGGGTAATTTTTTTTTTTTTGGGGGGCGGGGGGTAATGGGCCGAAGCCGATAAGGTGTACATACCCTACCCCCTTGTGGGATTTGAACTTGTGACCTCTCTTTTCAGAGCACAAGTTCTTCACCACTAGGCCAACTCAGGCTGTACATTGAAAGGGGTAATTATTGTTTCAAGTGGGGCAATTTTTTTTTTTTTCAAAAATGAATTTAATTGAGGCCTATTATCAAATCTTTTCAATCAATTATCGTGAGATCCAAAATTTTCAACAATTTCATTATCAATATCCCGAGGGTGTACACAATCAGGATTTTTATCGTCGTCAAGCGCATTATCAAGACTTGATTTAATCTTTCAAACAATGTTGTTTGAACATTATTTTAAAGAGGGGCAAAATGTATACACATAAAATTGGCCATGAGCAATTGAAAAAATATTTCATATTTATTTAATAATTATTCTTCTATGGGATCACCTCTTAGTGTAATGGTGAAATGGTTGCATTGTTTGTGGTGCAACCTAGGTTCAAGTCCCCGCCTCAACCAAAGCAATATGCTAATATCATTTTGAAGACCAAGCATAATTAAACAAATATTTATAATTTATTTAAAATAATTATTCTTCTATTAAATAGTTAATTTGAAAAGATTAATTTATTTAATTCATTCTTATATTAATTAATTAAAATAGTTTATTAATTAATTCATTTAGCCTTTCTTCTAATCAATTAAATATCTAATATTTAATTATTCTTCTATCCACTATCCTATAGTCTTCTTAATTAAATAATTTCTTAAATTATTTAAATCTGTCCCTCATCTCCACATCACTTTTTCTTTGCCAACTCATCCATCATGTGGCTAAAGATATTAATATTTTTGATATTAATATATCATTATCTTCAACATTCATTTAATTCTCCAAATAATTGGTACGTACACACATTTCTCAACCTCCCTATATTCTCTCCAACCTTCCTACATCTTTGGAGGAAGTTGAGTCCACTTGTCCTCTTATCCCTAAACCTTCTCGAACTATCCTATATTCTCTCAGTCTTCACCCTCAGTCAAGGTGAGATGAATGACACTTGCCTTCTATTTCAACCTTTTCCTCCATCCTGTAGGAGTAGGAGGAACATCTTCCACCTTTCTCTCTCATATCCCAACCTCTTGCTCATAGCTATCCAAAATTGCAAGATTTGATCATGATCGTTGATCTCTGCCACCTAAACCTATGCACTCAAAAATCTATAAATAGAGGTCTCCTGAGCCATTTAAAAAAAACAACAACTAATAGTCTAATAGTCTAATTAGATAATCTTACAGTCATTCTAGGAGTCTTTATCTTGCATCTGTGAGTTTGAGTTTGAAGAAAATATAATTTTTTGAGTTTTGAGCACAAATATTTTTCATAGCATGTTAGCTTAATATCATTTGCATATCATAGTATCAGTTAAATATTAGTTCATTCTTCATATGCCATCTTGGAAGCTACCGGTGCTTGTCTGAGAGCAAAATCATCTGCAACCAAGAACAGTGGAGTTAGGACACAATGAGGTGTAAATCATGGAAGGTATAATCTTGTTTATTTTGTTTATTTCATGTTACTTCATTGGTTGAAGCTAAGTTTCCTGTAGCCTTCTATATTTTATGATGGACTAATAAGTTTCAGGATACTTCTTTGGAGTTCAAATTTAGCCTCAACATGAAGAATTATCGAGAATATCAATGTCCAACACAATCTATCTAATCAACAGATCTAGAATTTGAAAGCAAATGAAGGATAGCCTAAGTAAAGAGTGTAAATGGTAGAAGTATATCAAGGGTTTGTAATGCCTCAATTTTATATGAATATAAAATAACATCTAAAATACAAATGAATATTTTTTATGTTTTAATTACAACAAACACATATCACAATATTAAAAACTTTACATTCACACACTCAATGTTGCCAAAACTGATAAACATTGCAACCCAAACATTTGATGACATAATAAAGTTCATGGTGACACAATTTTAATGTGCACCCACATAGAATAACACAAATAGAATACTTACACAAGAATCATGGAATGATACGACGTGAAGAAGCATGTAGAAAATTGAACCTCCTTATAACCAATAATAGAGTACCCACTCACAACATTAGCATAAACAAAATATGAGTATAGAAGGAACTAAATCATGTACTAAATTTCACCCTTCTTACATCCAATCCATGACAAAGATCTAAGGAATAGATTCATGGCATTTAAACCTCCCCATAAACATACCATGAGTGGTTGATCACAAGGTAGATGTGGTAACTCAAACCTAAGTCTAATTAGAGACTAACCAAACACACTTGAGGACATAGTAACAACAAAAAAGGGATCACAACTAACTAAAGACACAAAATTTAAAACTCAATAGACAATAAATAATGGCACAAGACCCAAGACAAGTGAAGGGTGAAGGGCTAGGCTATTCAAGCCTAAATAAATCTACACTAAAAAGGGAATAACTTCTTCATTTTACAGGCTATTACAAAATGATAAAATCCATTTATTTCTAATGAGATCAAGCTACAAAACATAGTACATAGAACTCATTAGATGCCAATACTCATTTTCACCAAAATATGATACTATTCATATTCAATCATTTATCTACTCAAGATGTGATAATGGAACATGCAATCACATACAATTTCCAAACTCAAGATATGCCAACCAAAACATAATCCATTAAATTTCACATATAATAATGCATATAACATGAAGAGTGACTTGTATAATACATCATTTTCATCACAAGATCATTTTTTAGGATAATTCAAAAATAATATTTTATTCAATTTCAATATAAATCACAATGTTTACATGGTTACTATTGGGACTCAATTTGGCATTTCCTAAATTTATTTGAGTTCTAGCCCCCTTATGCACTAGGCACCATTTTACCCATCATTTGTAGTCAATTTGAGAAAACTCCAAATGAATTATTCTTGATGAAATCATCTTAAGTGTTATTCCTTTTCATTCTCTATGTTCTTATCTAATGGAAAAAGTTGCAAACTTCCAAGAAAGTCTGAAGTATGTGAGTGTTTTAGTAAATTTCTATAATTATTATGAAATTGAAAAGTTTATGTGGACTACCCAACATTTCCTACTCATCCAATGTCGCATCATTACCTCCTTTTTTGCACAAAATCCCTACAAGGTCTCTCAGGCCCTTCTCCCTTCCATTTGTTTCATTTTTAAATTTTTTTATTTTGTTAATGGTTGGACCTAGACTTTTGTCCTTATTTCTCAACTTCTCTTCCATTCCCACTTCTTTGTATCCTTCCATTTTCTTCTTTATGAACTTTCATGGTAATTCTAGACTTATTCCTTAACATTGGTTGGCCCCCTAGCCAAATTGTAGGGCTTGACTGCAGACCTCATTTCATTCATTATTCACCTTTTTTGGGAGTTTTATTTAACTTAATGACTTTCATATCTATTTATAGTTCCCACCTCCAATTATGCATTACAACTCTACACCTCTCATCCTTCCTCCTTTTCCCACATTTTCCTTAAAACTTTTACATGGACTTTCATTGGACCTTCAAACTTCCAATCAAATGTACCTTGGACTCATGTCCACTTTTGCATTGAATTCTCACAAAAGTTTTCAAATCCTTTTTTCATTAATTTCTTCTTATGTAGAGTTAAAGTTGATTTTTAGACATCTTTCTTCCAATTCACACATCATGTTCCCATGTCCACTTCTATATATTTTCCTTGCATTTCTTCATTTTGTTTCCTTTGCCCATTTCACCCCTCTTATAATATTTTGATAAACTTCCATTTTCACATTTAGTCTCGATGTGTGCAAAAAAATATTTCATCATTTTTTTTAACCTCTCAACCTACATCAAACTTGTGTATTTCTTCCTATTTGTGTCAACTACTCTCTAACCTCTATAAGATGCAATTAACGAATAAATTTGACCTTGCAACTACTCTAGAAGAATTTTCCTACTTGAAAACTTATGTCCATTCAAAGAGTGCATATTTTCATACAAAATCAATAGTGAATGATGAAGGAAATCATACTACCATAAATGTGGTGGATAGAGTTCTAGATGTTGATCTCTTCATGCTAGATCCAAAATGCTTATTCAATACATTTTTTAGAACATTAGCTTCTTTCACATTCCATATTAATGATGTCTAATTCTTGGTAAAATTATAAAATAATTATGAATAAATTCATGGAAATCAAATCCCTAATAAAAGAATATATAAGAAATGTTTGTTTAAGGGATATCGACTATAACAAAGTCTTCTCAACCTATAGATTGAAACTTTTCAAATATAAATTTCTTCATTAACAAGATAAGCAAGATATTAAAAAAGATTTAATTTCTAATGGAAATCACAAAAGAAGAAAAGTAGAAAAGCATGACATGTTCATCTTGATATATTCAAACACCAAGAAAGATAGCTAGATTTGTTCATATCTTTGAAGTCAATGGATTCCTATATTGCTATTGAAACTTGATGGTCACATTTTGCCACTTTTATGGATTCTTATTGTAGTCCTAAAATAAATTTTAGTCCTTGTGGGAAACTCAGTGATGGGGGACTGTTGTCCTTGATTTTAGCACGACCAAAATCATGAGGCAACCCTACGAAACTGGTCCGTTTCGTACCTTACGACCTTTGGGAGAGCTTGATCAACTCTATCGGTTAGCTCATTTAGCTTTTTGCTTTTTCATTTTTATAATTTTAGGTTCTTTTAGATTTGCATTTTTACCTACAGGCCGGACTTTGGATCCTTTCTTTTTGAGGAAATTTGCACATTGGACTTTAAAGTCCGATGTGCAAAATTTTGGTTCTACCACTACAGATCGGACTTTAAAGTCTGACTTGCAGAGAGTCCTTCTCTTGCAGATCGAACTTTAAAGTCTAGCTTGCAGATAGTCCTTCTCCTGCAGATCGGACTTTAAGGTCCGATGTGTAGGTTGAATTGGCAATTTATTTGCATGTCAGACTTTAAAGTCTGAATTGCAAGGGTTTTAGTCCTGCATGTTAGACTTTAAAGTCCGACTTGCACTGTACAATTAACCATTAATGAGCGCATTTATTGCTAATTTTCGGGGTTATTTATTAATGTTTGGGGCCTATTTCTTCATTTTGTTTTGATTTTTCTCCTCTACACATGCCCTCCTGCTCCTATCCTCACGAATTCAACTTCGATTCATTGCCAGTCACTTGATTCTTTTCGGCTGCGTGGATTCAGGTAGGGTTTTTGTTTGTTTTCTAGTTTTTCTTTTCGCTTTGCCCTTATTTTTCTTCTTCATTTCCTTTCATGTTTTTTCTATTGTCGAAGGGCAATCAGACATTAAAATTCGATTGCTCTTAAACCTTCTCTTCGGGTTGAGGGTACATCAGACTTTATTATCTGATTGCCCTTTGATCCTTTTTACTTTCCCCCTCTCCCCTCACTTGCACGTCAGGCTTTAAAACCCGACATGCAGGCTAATATACTGAGATAACTCTCTGCATATCGAACTTTAAAGTCTAATATGAAAGAGGGTAAACCTCACATATCAGACTTTAAAGTCCAATATGTGAGAGGAAATTGTCTGATTGACATGTCGGGATTTAAAACCTGACATGTCAATCAGTTGCCCTTCCCCAGCACATTAGACTTTAAATTTCGATGTGCTGGTCTTTCGAATGATTTATATTTGCACATCAGACTTTAAAGTCTGATGTGCTAATGATTTTTTCTAACTTGCACATCAGACTTTAAAGTACGATGTGTCGATGACTTTCCCCAATTTGCACATCGGACTTTAAAGTCCGATATGCAAGTAAAGATGTTTTATCCTTGCACATTGGACTTTAAAGTTCGATGTGCAAATTTTGATTCCTAAGTTGTAGATCAAACTTTTTCCCCTGACCTACCATTTTTGACATTTTTGCTCCCAAGCTTGTTTTGAGTCCGATTTTTTGATCCAATTGATAAAATTTGGTTTTATCGATGATTTTAACTGTCAAAGAAGCTAATCCTCATTGTTGAATGCAGTCATTTGCAAATGTCAAGGCCCTCTCATGACAAATCAAAGCCTTCTTTGAGTCAGTTGGAATCTTCATTAAGTAAAACATCAGCAAAGAAGATGAAGTACAAGTATGATAAGTACTTGAATTTGTACCCAGAAAGTTCAGTAGATTCAAACATCAAGGAGATCAAAGATACAAAAATTGGTCATGTCAGTATGCAGGAGTTTATTGATCGAGTTGAGAAAGCTCCTTCCTACCTAACAAACTTGATCAAATCTGAGTTGTATAAATATGCTTCCTTCCCAGTTGCAACTCATGATCCGGATTTTGTACTTGCAGTAGCGGACCACTTCGATCCGAATACAAGACAGGTTAGGGATGCTAATCAAAATGTGATCATGACTTTGGATAGTATTTTATTCAATAATGTTTTTAAAGGTTCTTCAGTCGAGGAAGTAGCCAACATTTCTCAAGAAAGTTCTCAAGAGTACTATGAGAAAAATGAGGTCAAATGCAAGAAAGTGATCAATACAGTGTACCTCTCTGCTGCTAGAAATTCTACCACCCTGCGATGGCCTAAGTATTTCTATAGAAGTGACTTCAATGAGGAGTACAATGATATGGTCACCATGTTGGCAAGAGTGAAGGGTTTAAAGGATTCTCATTACTTTGAAAGTTGGATGTGTTATTACATAAATATAATTAGGAAAGTGGCTGCTAGGATTGATTGGGGTGAGCAAATTAGTGATGCACTCTGTGTGCAGTTGAAAGAAGTCAAAGTGACATTGAAATTTTTATGACCTCTTACCTGGTTTATGCAGCCACTTCTATGAGGCAATATCCAGGTTTATCTACCAAAGGTGACACGATATTAGTACCTGTCTGGGAATACTATGATCAACTCATGATCAAGAATCAAAGTAGCCATTTCAAAAGAGTTAACGATGCTTTCTTTGCTGTGTGGAAATGCATGTTTGATAAAAGCCTATAGAAAAAAGATTATCAGAGGCTACATATAACAGGGTGTCTCATTTTGGATGCGTTTTTCTTCAGTTTCCAACATTCACTTACATCCGGACTGGATGTTTCTCAAGTGAACCCTTCATTTTACCAAGGTATCCTTCTGATAAGATCATCCTCATGGAGCTATGTCAGCAACTAATCTATGTGTATGAAAAGAAATCACAAGCACATAAGACCGGATTGAAGTTCCCAAAATCTATTGGTAAGTACTCAGTTTTAACTAACCCCATTGCTAAGAACACAGAGGAAGAGATGCAATGGAACACTATGAGAAGATTCAAAGTATGAACTACTTTTGATTTTTGTGGCATGAAGAATAAGCTCAAAAGAAACTACACCCATGTTTTTAGGTTCGAGGATGTGTGGGCAGATTTCCAAGATGAGGAAGACATAAGAAGAATGGATTTCAGTCATCTTACCCTGGAGAAGATTAAAAATTTAGATTTGGCAAAGATCCCAATGACCATGGAAGACACTGATGACATAATAGACCCAGTCTATTATGAAAAGAAGATTGTCGACTCTCCAATTCGACGGGTGTAATGGCAAAAAAAGGAAAGTTTATCACTCAAATAATCTCTCCCATTTTGGCAAACACCAATGCATGGTTGTTAAAAAATAATCTTAGAATGAAACAACTTCCTGCTGGTTCTGGAGATGACGATAATAGTGATGGTCTAGTTGGTAAGAAAACTACGACTGAAACAAGAACCAAGGGCAAACCAGATCCACAAGCACCATCCTCGGCCCCTGCAACACAATCTAAGGGGAAAGGACCCAAAATCAAGTTCATAATTAAAGGGTCCAAAAAAGGTGAATAATCTTCAACAATGTAGGAGATAGCCACAAAGGAACCAGAACAACAGACTGCTAGAGATGCTGAAAAAGAGAAGGAGACAGAAGAAGGTGAAATTCCTCAACAAGAGGAAGCACAGGTTGAAGAAAAATCACATCGTGGTGAAGTTAATGTCCCGACCACTTCACAGGCGCTAACTCATTCAGAGGTGATTATCCATTCCATCGATTCTGATTCTGATCAAGAGGAAGAGGAATTCGATGATGAGGACCTGGGTATGGACATGACACAGTTAGAGACTGCTCAACAATTTTTTGCATTATCCAACTTTTTTAGTCTGGATGATATTCCTTCAACCACCATTGAATCTTCAATGTTGGAGTTTCTTAAAGCTATGGAGCAAGCGTTTGCAAAACAACAAATGATGACTTCACCTTCTATGATGGTCATAACAGAAATTCCATCTCTGGTAAGCACTGAAGTTATTTCTTCAACGATGGTCATAACAAAAATTCCATCTCTAGTAGGCACTGAAGTTATTTCTACTTCGACGGTCATAACAAAAATTCCACCTGTAGTTAGTACTCAAATTGTTTCCATCGCACCTTCCACTCTTTCCTTTGTGGTCATAACTGAAGAAGGGTCAACATCAATAGATATTACTACATCAGTTGGCATATGAATGGATACTTCAACATTGATATCAACAACAACATCTACAACCACTGCAAGTTCAAGCCAGTTTTCTCTTGAAATACCAAGTGAGAGTTAGCAAGAAGCTACTACTCCACCTGCCAATCTAGAATTACCACCTTGGATGGAGGTAGTAGCACCTAAGAGGAAGAAATAGGTAATTTTGCCTAATGAGTTTGATTTTGAGCTGTTGGTTTCTCCAAAGACCAAAGGAACAAAGAAGCTGAAGACTATCTCTCAGGTGTTTGTAGACTCGACTTCTAAAAGAAAGTATTCTGAGGTCATGGTACCATCATCGGATAAGAATAAAGATGATATGCAACCTGAGGATTACACCATGCAAACCATAGAGCTTGGGTTGGAGATGCATGAGAGTGTTAAAATGGATTCTCAGACAACTTTTAACTCTTTGTTACAGAGATTTGACCAAGAGAGGGATGAGAAGAATGAATTAAAATAGAAATGTGAGCAATTGACCAATATTCTTCTTAAAGTTACACAATCTTCCTAGGAGATTGAGCCCATAGGTTCCTCAATGGACACTGAAGCTCTTAAGAAAGTTGAACAGGTGGGAACCAAAGGTCGAGTGGCAGATGAATGGATCACACGATTGAAATCAGAAGGGTCTCATCTTCTAAGTTCAACAATCAGCTTATTGATTGATTTTGAAGTGATCCAAAGTCATATGCAAAGTATCAAGACCTCATTATCTCAAGAAATTGAAAATATTGAGAAGAGTACAACCCTTTGGAGCAAAATGGAGGACTTCAGAATAGACGTCCTCATTGAAAATAAAGTGATTCCCACAAGAGAAAAATATATCCAAATCTTGTCACTATTGTCTCAGAAAAAAGAGACAATAAGATTGATGATTGCAGAATTGGATTAGTAAAGGAAGGAAGGCGATGATGAGATTGATCTCATTTCTGCCAAAATTCCTGACCTTCCTTGTTATCTATATGATGACAATCAGAATCTCGTTATTAGTGATACCATCATGCAAGAGTTTGTTTCCTTGATAGATCATTGCATGGGATAAGATTTCTCACTAAGTGCATTCGACAAGTTACTTGAGATCCAAGTAGGTTTTGAAGTCCTTGGATCCATGTTGAAAGATGGAAAAAAGAAATATGTGAAGGCAGAAGATGCAATTTCCCGTGTTCGTGTAATCACATATTCTACCCCAATGTCATACCAAGAAGAGATAGAGGCCATCCTGATTAAGTTCAAAGAATTCTACAAATCAAGCGAGGAGGAGAAAGATGAATAAAGTGTCCCTTTTTGACATTTTCTTTTCATGTAGTTGCATTGTTAGATGCTGCAAGTTTTCTCGCAGCTGTATAATTTCTTTCTACTATAGTTGTAGTCAAGTGGGACTGTGCAGTTGAATTAGTCAACTGTGCCCACTTTTTTCTCCACTCTTCTTATATATAAGGAGGATCCTCATTTGTATATTTGATCTTGAACTATACTAAGCAAAACCAAATTTTTGCCTCAACTAAGACTTTGATCTTTTGTTGTGAAGATTTGATCAAGCAAATGAAGAAAGCAGTTTTATTTGATCCCAAACTTTGTGTTGTGTTTAAAAATTGTTTATATGAGTTGATGTTCTTACGTTCATGACTTATATATGTTCTTGAATTTCTTGATATAGGAGGTATTGTTAAGTGGGTAAAAGAGCTCTTGAATTGTGAAATTAGACTTTGTGCTCCTTGAATATTTGGGAAATTTTATATTATTAAGTGATTAGTAGTAGGCTTTGTATTGCTACTATTGCTTGTAGTTTTAAGGATTAAGGAATTATACTTGAAGAATTTGGGCTGCAAGATTGAATTCCTTACCATTGTGATAATTAGTTAAGTTAGTGTTATATTCAAGAAAGACTTTGTGTTTCTTGCTTATAAAATCTTGGTATAGTTTGTTGGATTAATTCATTAATTTCTTTAAGTATCGAAGTGATAGGGAAATTGTAACAAAGTGGAGGGAGAATACATTAACTTTGAAAAAAGAGAGTTATATGCCCAACACTAACCCACATATTTTAATTTCTTATTCATTAGAGAAGAAATTTCAAAGGGAACCTCCCCTTAATGAGAGGAGAGATTAATTTTTCAACATAGCTGTGTGTGAATCATATATTTTGTCATTGGTACACTAGTGACAAAATATTCGCCCAACTGGTTTTTGGCGACTCTACTAGGGAGCGATGTGCAACCAGTATTTTCCCTTTGGGTTGCAATGGTCTTTTCATTGTTATATCCATTTTGTTGATTTTCTCAAAAATCATAATCTGGTTGATCGAAGTTACACTCATGGGCAACGATTAGCGGGAGTTGTTGATCCTACTTTTGATTTTTTGTAGCAACATAATTTTCTTTTTGTGACACCTCCACAAATGCATTCTCCTTTGCAATAGACACGAAGTTTTCCTCCTTCTGCACGATGATCTCTCGTACCAAGTGAGGTGTCAAGTTTGCAAGTCTTATTTGTTCCACTTGCAAGTCATTTTATAATACCACCATATAATATGTTAAGGATGGCTGCTGCTAGCACTTGGGGTACTGCTTTTGGTCCATTGAGCTTGACCGCACCTTTGCGTGAACTTCCCAAAGGCATGCAAAAAAAATTGCCTAAATTTTGGGGGGATGGTTCTCAACACCCAGACAAACACATTGTTGCCTTCTACATCACATGTGGGGTCCTATGTGTTGAGCATGAAGATGTTTTGGTGAGATTGTTCATTGAGACTTTGCATGGAGCCGTTGCTGATTGGTTCTATCATCTTCCGAATGCTTGTATCACAAATTGGGCAACTCTCGGAACACTGTTTGAAAGCAAGGTTCAAGTCTGCCGAAGATGATCACGCGCTGCTGGCACAATTAACTCAAATGAAAAAAAAACCTCAGGAACCTATGCATGAGTTTGTAGAAAAGTTCAACAAATTGCACAATCGCATTCCAGTTGCTTCACAACCCACCATTGGAAATTTGAAATGCTTATTTATCAATGCTCAATTTCTAGAGGTGAGCTTTCTTTTGCAAAGGAATAATCCTACAGATTTGGCCGTTGCACAACAGATGGCCATATCAGTCAAAGATGATCTTATCCTTTCCGGTAAGATAAGGAGAGATCCTAACAAGGTTAGGAATAATCAAATTGCTGATTCATCTTTTTCTTCAACGAATTATGTTGATCCCATGATACAAAATTTAGCAAATGAGCTGTTAGCACTTAAGAAGCAAATTTCCTCACAAGGAAATACTTCTTATCATGATGTTCCAAGAAGAAATTATCCAAATAATTCTTCCAATTACGCTATGTGTAATCAGAATAAATTACCTCCCGCTCTAGAGAGGCTTGTGTTGGAAGCAACACCCCAAAATTCAGCTATAGGTTATTATGAAGCTAAACAAAATGATCTTCCCCCTTTTGGTGAAGAAGACGCCAATTTGCATCAAGAAGATGATGCAGAGTTGGATGGCGACTCTAATATCAGGTTTATGCAATATCAAGAAGATGATACACCAGACACACGTGATGGGGATGTCTTTGCAGTATTCACCCGTTCGCAAGCACAGGCAGCTCAGGCACCTGTCATTGCGAAGAATGATGATTCTATTTAAATCAAGGATTCTCAACATTTGCCAGTTTCTATTGCTAAGCATGGGACTCCTATACCAAATCCCACAAAAGACTACTCTATCTCAAAGGACGCCACAAAGGATAAAAGTGTAAGTGATTCTTTGATTGCTATCAATTTTTCTACACCTATCAATTCTTATACACCTGCATTGAAGACTAGTGTACCTAATATTTTAAGTTCTCAAAATGAGAACCCAAATCAATCTTTGATGAATTCTTTTCAGTCATTTGATATTTTAGACCATGCTAGGAAAACCAAAATACAAATGTGAGGTTGAATTTTTGAGATCTAATCTAGATCAATTTGACCGTTTGGTCAAGTTTGTTAAAGAAAAAGATACTACTCCTAGTAATCTTCCCAAGTCTAACTCACTTCAAAATAACTTAGTGACTTCCCCTTCTCCTATAGAAAAGATAGAACCATTCTATATCTCTTTGTTGATAAATGGTTATAAGCTTAGTAACTATGTAATCGATTCTGGGGCATCTGATAATGTTATGTCATCAAAAGTTGCCAATGCCCTTGGTTTAACTTTGACCAAAACATTTGGAAGATGTTTCTCTATGGATAACAAGCAAGTCCCCTTGATAGGTCAGATCAAGGACGTGCAGTTTGCTTTTGCTTCATTCCTAGAAAAGAAGATTAAGATGATAGTACTGGTAGCCGATGTGCTGGCTTCCTATGGTCTATTGTTGGGAAGAAATTTTGTAGAGATGTGGGAGGTGAGTTAAACATGGATATGACAGAGGCTCATATTCTTGTTAAAGGAGTTATCCAAAAGTTACTTCCAGAAAAAGAATCAAAATACACTGTTGTCAAGTCTGATGATCAACGGGCACAAATTCTTTTCAAGTCATCAGGTATGGGTAATTATTTCCTGCATGTTGATGATGGTTTAGAGGTTGTTTCTGAGATTGAAGATGTCATTCCACTCAATGAAGTTCTAGTTGATTGTGAAAGTATTGTGTCAGAATCAGAAAGATCTTCTAGTTCACAACAAGAAATTCTCGATTTTGATATTGTCAGCATTGGTAGTCCAAATGATGTTTGGACACTAGAATTTGATGGCAGCTGTTCTTCTACTAGATCCAGAGCCGGTGTTGTGTTAGTTTCTCCTAATGGAAATTTCTTCCCTTTCTCTTTCGAATTATAGTTTGACAACACAAATAACACTACAGAGTATGAATCTCTTCTTTTGGGGATGAATGTTGCCCAAAGGAAGGGGATTAAAAATTTACATGCTCAAGGAGATGTTGAGTTCATAGTTTGTCAAGTCAGGAACATATATTAGATGAGGAGTGATAGGCTACGACATTATCGTAACCTTGTATGGGATCTAATAGAGGCATTTGATGCTTTTGATAAATCTGTGGTTTCCTGTGAATTTAATGTCAGGGCAGACTCATTATTAGTATCAACAACCTCTTTTGTTCCTCACAAAGATTTTTATGGATCAACATACATTGTTGAATTGGTCTTTTGACCAAGTGTTCCTGACAACTCTAATCATTGGAAAGTGTTTAATGACAATCATCATGTAATTAATTAATTGCAGACGATTGACAATTTTGATGATTTATATTTTGAAGGTAGTCATTGCCTTTCAAAAGATGCAATTGAAAGTATTGATGCAGAAACGAGAGAGAAATTTCTGCATTTGAAAGGAAACAAGATCCATAAGGGTCTAGTTTCTTTAGAAAAGCTTTTTGACAAACATGACCGTTATGTAAAAAAGCAACAAAGATCAACTGCAGGCTCAATGGAATATGAGCAAGTAAATATCAGGACTCAAGGCAATCCAAAAATGATCGACATTGGAAAGTGTTGTTCACAAGAAGAAAGGCAGAAATTTGTTGCATAATTGCAGCAATATGTTGACATCTTGGCCTACTCCTATGAAGATCTAAAGTCTTTTTGCCCCGAAGAACTCCGTCATGACATTCCATTAAAGTTGGGTATCACACCTTTCCGTCAGAAGAAAAGGCAATACAACCCAAAGATCTCTGATACCATCTTTGCTGAAGTTCAAAAGATGTTGAAAGCAAGGATAATCTTCCCCATTCATCATTCTTCTTGGATAGCCAATATTGTACTTGTACATAAGAAGAATGGTGAGATCCGGATATGTGTTGATTTCCGGAATTTGAATCAGGCATCCTTAAAAGATAACTACCCTTTACTTGTCATGGATCATTTCCTACAAGTTGTTACTAGATCAGAGATGATGTCCATGTTGGACGGATTTTTGTGTTACAACCAAGTGGAGGTTCTTGAAAAAGATCAACACAAAACTGCATTTACCACACCTCGGGGCACTTTTGCATATCATAGAATGCCTTTTGGGTTGATAAATGCAGGAGAGAATTTCCAACGTGCAATGGAATTGGCCTTTCGAAGTTTCCTTGGTAAGTTCATTATAGTTTATTTGGATGATTTGACTGTTTATTCTAAGAAACGTCAAGATCATTTCTATCATTTGCAACAAGTTTTGGGTAAGTGTCGTCAGCATGGAATTTACCTCAATCCCAAGAAATCTATTTTTGGGGTTACTGAAGGTAAGTTACTTGGGCATATTATTTCAAAAGAAGGTATAAAAATTGATGCTGAAAGAGTAAAAGCTATTTGTGATCTTTCCATGCCAACAAGTAAAACTGTTGTCCATTCTTTCTTCAACAAAGTAAATTTCTTACGAAGATTTATTCCAAACTTTACTGAACATACTCGCCACATAGTTTACATGATGAAAGGAAATTCTATTTTCAAGTGGACTCCCAAAGGAAAGAAAGCTTTCCATCAGATCAAGGAGGCCATGGTGAATGCCCCAGTCTTGGTATGCCATGATTATACCAAAGAATTTATCAAGTATAGATATGCATCAAATCATACCTATTTAGCCATAATGATGTAGAAAAATCATGAAGGCGTGGAATCACCCATTGCATTCATGAGTTATCTGCTAAAAGCTCATGAGTTGAAGTACTCAAAAATGGAGAAGCATGCTTTTGCCGTGGTAAAAGCAATGAAATATTTTAGGTTTTATATTTTAAATTCACATGTCATCACTCTTGTTCCTGATGCTGTTGTCAAGTCAATTTTGAGACAACAAGAGTTTGGAACTAAAAGGGGCAATTGGGTTGCCAAGATTCAGGAATATGACATGGAAATCAATCCCACTAAGTTGGTTCGTGGAAAAGGTCTATGCCAGTTGATAGCTGACAACAAATCAATTGATGAAGTGGTGATGGAAAATGAAGGTATGAATCAAGATCTTCCCAAGGTTCTATTTGTCAGCACCACTAATGAGTGGTATTTTGACTTGGCATATCTCTTAACATATGGAGACTGTCTTGTGCACTTGTCATGTAATGAAAGGTGAACCCTGAAGCTTAAAGCGGTGAATTTTGTCCTATGGGACAATGGTTTGTATAAGAAAGGTCTAGATGACAATTTCTTGTGCTGCGTGGACAAACAAAAACAAGTAAGATTACTTCAAGATTTCCATGATCTTGCTTGTGGTGGACATTTTTCTACCCCTGTCACTGCACACAAAATCTTACGTGCTAGATACTATTCGCCAACATTGTTTAAGAACACATACAGTTGGGTTTGCAAATGTGAGCAATGTCAACAATTTGTGGGTAAGCCTAAACTAGCTACACTCCCTCTTAAACTAGTTGTAATTGAAGAGCCTTTCAATAGTGGGGATTGGACTTCATTGGACCTGTCAATCCAACATCTAGTGCAGGTCACATATACATTCTCACAGCGACAAATTACTTCACCAAGTGGGTGGAGGCAATTCCAACTAAGCAAGCTACCTCGACGGTGGTTTGTCAATTTTTGAAGGAAAACATCGTTTCAAGGTTTGGTGTTCCTCATAAGATAGTAACCGATAATGCTTCATGTTTTTCATCTTATAAGATCATTGAATTTTTCTTTGATCATGGTATTACCCTTTCACACTCATCTAACTATTATCTGCAAGGAAACAGTCAGGCCAAGTCAAGCAACAAGAATCTGGTTACTATTATGAGGAATCTTATTGATGAGAGACAACAGACTTGGCATAAATCTCTTTATGATGCGCTATGGGCAGATCATATAACTCCAAAAAGAGTGATCGATATGTCAACTTTTCAACTTCTGTATGGGTTGAATGCTAAGATTCCAATCACTGTGGAACTTCCAACATTAAAGCTTGCCAAGGCCGTTGAATATGAAACTTATCAAGATTCACTTGATAAGAGAATTATGTTTCTTTCTTAGTTGGAAGAAACAAGAGCAGAAGTGGTTGATAGGATTGCTGCACACCAAAGCCAAGTGAAGGTGTTATTTGATAAGAAAACAACTTCTCATGAGTTCTCAGTTGGTGATCAAGTCTTGTTATGGGACAAGAGGAGGGAACCAAAGGGTTTGCATGGAAAGTTTGACTCCTTATGGAGAGGTCCCTTCACTATTCATGAAATATGTGGCGAGCATAGCTACTTACTTGCATATGCAAATGGTACCCCGTTCTCGCTACCTCACAGTGGAGAACATTTGAAGCTCTTTACTCAATGAAGAGCCATGTAAAGGAAGTTGTACTTATTGTAAAATTTGTATAGTCTTTTCTTTTTAGTCTTTTTGTTGCCTGACTCTATAGCCCAATGGATACAGGAACTCGAAGTTCTGGATTCTACAAGCTTCAAGTGGTGCAACTTGTTCCCTAGTCGGAGCCAGTTGTTGTCCTTGATTTCAAAATGACCAAAATCACGAGACAACCCTACGAAGCTGGTCCTTTTCGTACCTTACAACCTTCGAGAGAGCTTGGTCGACTCTGTCGGTTAGTTCATTTAGCTTTTCTCTTTTCATTTTTATTATTTTTTAGGTTCTTTTAGATTTGTAGTTTTACCTGCAGATTGGGCTTTTAAAGTCCGACTTGCAAGATAATTTCTTTTTGAGGAAATTTGCACATAGGACTTTAAAGTCCGACCTGCAGGGTCTTTGCATCTGCACATCGGACTTTAAAAGTCTGATGTGTAGGTTGATTTGGTAGTTTATTTGCATTTCGAACTTTAAAGTCTGACTTGCAAGGGTATTAGTCCTGCATGTGTACTGCACAATTAACCATTAATGAGCGAATTTATTGCTAATTTTCGGGGTTATTTATTAATTTTTGCGACTTATTTCTTCATTTTGTTTTGAGTTTTCTCCTTTGCACATGCCCTCCTTCTCCTCTCCTTGTGAAATCAACTTCGATTCATTGCCAGTCACTTGATTCTCTTCGGCTGCATGGATTCAGGTAGGGTTTTTATTTGTTCTCTAGTTTTTCTTTTCGCTTTGCCCTTATTTTTCTTCTTCATTTCCTTTCGCGTTTTTTCTATTGCCGGAGGGCAATTAGACACTAAAATCCAATTGCTCTTAAACATTCTCTTCGAGTTGAGGGCACATCGGACTTTATTGTCCGATTTCCCTTTGATCCTTTTTACTTTCCCTCTCTCCCCTCGCCTGCATGTCGGGCTTTAAAACCCGACATGCAAGCTAATATACAGAGATAACTCTCCACATATCAAACTTTAAAGTCTGATATGCAGAAGAGTAAACCTCACATATCGGACTTTAAAGTTCGATATGTGAGAGGAGATTGTCTGATTGACATGTCGGGCTTTAAAACCTGACATGTCAATCGGTTGCCCTTCCCCAACACATTGAACTTTAAAGTCCGATGTATTGGTCTTTCGAATGATTTATGTTTGCACATCGGACTTTAATGTCCGATGTGCTAATGATTTTTCCTAAAAGTCTGATGTGCCGATGACTTTCCCTAATTTGTACATCGGACCTTAAAGTCCGATATGCAAGTAAAGATGTTTTATCCTTGCACATTGGACTTTAAAGTCCGATGTGCAAATTTTGATTCCTAAGGTGTAGATCGAACTTTTTTCCTCATCCTACCATTTTTGACAATTTTGCTCCCAAGCCATGCAGTCATTTGCAAATGTCAAGGCCCTCTCATGATAAATCAGAGCCTTCTTTGAGTCAATTGGAATCTTCACTGGGTAAAACATCAACAAAGAAGATGAAGTACAAGTATGATAAGTACTTGAATTTCTACCCAGAAAGTTCAGTAGATTCAAACATCAAGGAGATCAAAGATACATAAATTGGTCATGTCAGTATGCAGGAGTTTATTGATCGAGTTGAGAAAGCTCCTTCCTACCTAACAAACTTGATCAAATATGAGTTGCATATATATGCTTCCTTCCCAGTTGCAGCTCATGATTCAGATTTTGTACTTGCACTAGCAGATCACTTTGATCCGAATTCAAGACAGGTCAGGGATGATCAAAATGTGATCATGACTTTGGATAGTGTTTTCAAAGGTTCTTCATTCAAGGAAGTAGCCGACATTTCTCAAGAAAGTGCTCAGGAGTACTATGAGAAAAATGAGGTCAAATGCAAGAAAGTGATCAATATAGTGTACCTCTCTGCTGCTAGAAATTCTACCACTTTGCGGTGGCCTAAGTATTTCCACAGAAGTGACTTCAATGAGGAGTACAATGATATGGTCACCATGTTGGCAAGAGTGAAAGGTTTAAAGGATTCTCATTACTTTCAAAGATGGATGTGTTATTACATAAATATAATCAGGAAAGGGGCTGCTAGGATTGATTGGGGTGAGCAAATTAGTGATGCACTCTGCACATAGTTGAAAGAAGTTAAAGTGACATTGAAATTTTATATGACCTCTTACTTGGTTTATGCAGCCTCTTCTATGAGGCAATATCCAAGTTTATCTACCAAAGGTGACATGATATTAGTACCTGTCTGGGAATACTATGATCAACTCATGATCAAGAATCAAAGTAGCCATTTCAGAAGAGTTAACGATACTTTCTTTATTGTGTGGAAATGCATGTTTGATAAAATCCTACATAAAAAAAGATTATCAGAGGCTGCATATAACAATGTGTTTCATTTTGGATGCATTTTTCTTCAATTTCCAACATTCACTTACATCCGGATTGAATGTTTCTCAGGTGAACCCTTAATTTTACCAAGGTATCCTTCTGATAAGATCATCCTTATGGAGTTGTGTCAGCAACTAATCTATGTGCATGAAAAGCAATCGCAAGCACATAAGACTAGATTGAAGTTCCTAGAATCTATTGGCAGGTACACAGCTTTAACTAACCCCAAGGCCAAGAACATGGAGGAAGAGATGCAACAGAACACTATGAGAAGATTCAAAGCATAAACTAATTTTGATTTTCATGGCATGAAGAATAAGCTCAAAAGAAACTACACCCATGTTTATAGGTTAGAGGATGTGTGGGCGGATTGCCAAGATGAGGAAGACATAAGAAGAATGGATTTCAGTCATCTTACTCTAGAGCATATTGAAAATTTAGATTTGGCAAAGATCCCAATGACCATGGAAGACATTGATGACATAATAGACCCAGTCTATTATGAAAAGAAGATTGCCAACTCTCCACTTCCACCAGTGCAATGGTAAAAAAAGGAGATTAATTCTATCACTCAAAGAATCTCTCCCATTTTGGCAAACACCAATGCATGGTTGTTAAAAAAGAATCTTAGAATGAAACAACTTCCTGCTAGTTCTGGAGATGACGATAATAGTGATGGCCCAGTTGGTAAGACAGCTACAGCTGAAACAAGAACCAAGGGCAAAGCAGATCCACAAGAACTATCCTCGGCCCCTGCAACGCAATCTAAGGGGAAAGGACCCAAAATCAAGTTCATAATTAAAGGGTCTAAAAAAGGTGAATCATCTTCAGCAGCACAGGAGACAGCCACAAAGGAACCAGAACAATAGATTGCTAGAGATACTAAAAAAGAGAAGGAGATAGAAGAAGGTGAATTCCTCAACAAGAGGAAGCACAGGTTGAAGAAACATCACATCTTGGTGAAGTTAATGTACTGGCCACTTCATAGGCGCCAACTCATTCTGAGGTGATTATCCATTCCATCGATTCTGATTCTGATTATGAGGAAGAGGAATTCGATGATGAGGACCTGGGCATGGACATGACGTAGTCAGACACTACTCAACAATTTTTTGCATTATCCAACTTTTCCAGTCTGGATGATATTCCTTCAACCACCATTGAATCTTCAATGTCGGAGTTTCTTGAAGCTATGGAGCAAGCGTTTGTAGAATAGTAGATGATGACTTCACCTTCTATGGTGGTCATAACAGAAATTCCATCTCTGGTAAGCACTTAATTTATTTCTTCTATGGTGGTCATAATAGAAATTCTATCTCTGGTAAGCATTGAAGTTATTTCTACTACAGCAGTCATAACAAAAATTCCACCTCTGGTTAGTACTCAAATTGTTTCCACTACACCTTCCACTCTCTCCTTTATGGACATAACTGAATAAGTATCAACATCAACAACTAACTACATTAGCAGGCATATGACTGGATACTTCAGCATTGATATCAATAACAACATCTACAACCATTGCAAGTTCAAGCCAGTTTGCTCTTGAAATACCAAGTGGGACTCAACAAGAAGCTACTACTCCACCTGCCAATCTAGAATTACCACCTTGGATGGAGGTAGTAGTACCTAAGAGGAAGAAACAGGTAATTTCGCCTAATGAGTTTCATTTTGAGCTATTGGTTCCTCCAAAGCCCAAAGGAATAAAGAAGCCGAAGACTGTCTCTCAGGTGTTAGTAGACCCGACTTCTAAAAGGAAGTATGCTGAGGTCATGGTACTGTCATCAAATAAGAATAAATATGATATACAACCTGAGGATTACACCATGCAAACTATAGAGCTTGGGGTGGAGACGCATGAGAGCGTTAAGCTAGATTCTCAGACAACTTTTAACTCTTTGTTATGGAGATTTGACCAAGAGAGGGATGAGAAGAATGAATTAAAATAGAAATGCGAGCAATTGACCAATGTTCTTCTTAAAGTTACACAATCTTCTGAGGAGATTGAGCCCATAGGTTCCTCAATAGACACTAAAGCTCTTAAGAAAGTTGAACATGTGGGAACCAAAGGTCGAGTGGTGAATGAATGGATCACACGATTGAAATGAGAAGGGTCTCATCTTCTAAGTTCAATAATTGTCTTATTGACTAATTTTGAAGTGATCCAAAGTCACGTGTAAAGAATCAAGACCTCATTATCTCAAGAAATTGAAAATATTGAGAAGAGTACAACCCTTTGGAGCAAAATGGAGGACTTCAAAATAAACGTCCTTGTTGAAAATAAAGTGCTTCCCACAAGAGAAAAATATATCCAAATCTTGTCACTATTGTCTCACAAAAAAGATACAATAAGATTGATGATTACGAAGCTGGATTGGGAAAGGAAGGAAGGCAATGATGAGATTGATCTCATTTCTTCTAGAATTGTTGACCATCTTTGTTATCTATATGATGACAATCAAAATCTCGTTACTAGTGATGCCATCATGCAGGAGTTTATTTCCTTGATAGATCACTGCACGGGACAAGATTTCTCACTAAGTGCATTCGACAAGTTACTAGAGATCCAAGTCAGTTTTGAAGTCCTTGCATCCATGCTGAAAGATGGAAAAAAGAAATATGCAAAGTTAGAAGATGCAATTTCCCATGTTCGTGTAATCACGGATTCTACCCCAATGTCGAACCAAGCAGAAATGGAGGCCATCCTAGCTAAGTTCAAAGAATTCCAGATATCAAATGGGGAGGAGAAAGATGAATAAAGTGTCCCTTTTTGACATTTTCTTTTCATGTAGTTGCATTATTAGATGCTGCAAGTTTTCTCGTAGCTGTATAATTTCTTTCTGCTGTAGTTGTAGTCAAGTGGGACTGTGCAGTTGAATTAGTCAATTGTACCCACTTTTTTCTCCACTCTTCTTATATATAAGGAGGACCCTCATTTGTATATTTGATCTTGAATGATGCTAAGCAAAACTTCTGCCAAATTTTTGCCTCAACTAGGACTTTGAGCTTTTGTTGTGAACATTTGATCAAGCAAATAAAGAAAGCAGTTTTATTTGATCCCAAACTTTGTGTTGTGTTTAAAAATTGTTTATATGGGTTAATATTCTTACGTTCATGACTTATATATGTTCTTGAATTTCTTGATATAGGAGGTATTGTTAAGTGGGTAAAAGAGCTCTTGAATTGTGAAAGTAGACTTTGTGCTCCTTGAATATTTGGTAAATTTTCTATTATTAAGTGATTAGTAGTAGGCTTTGTATTACTACTATTGCTTGTATTTTTAAGGATTAAGGAATTATACTTGAAGACTTTGAGCTGCAAGATTGAATTCCTTACCATTGTGATAATTAGTTAAGTTAGTGTTATATTCAAGAAAGACTTTGTGTTTCTTGCTTATAAAATCTTGGTATAGTTTGATGGATTAATTTGTTAATTTCCTTAAGTATCAAAGTGATAGGGAAATTATAACAAAGTGGAGGGAGAATACATTAAATCTGAAAAAAGAGAGTTATATGCCCAACACTAACCCACAGATTTTAATTTCTTATTAATTAGAGAAGAAATTTCAAAGGGAACCTCTCCTTGATGAGAGGAGAGATTAATTTCTCAACATAGCTATGTGTGAATCATATATTTTGTCATTGGTACGCTAGTGAAAAAATATTCACCCAACAGGGACCTACACATTTTCACTGAGTGACCTCTAGGCTTTTAGAAGTCAACTCTTCATTCATTTGGGGGGAGAAAAGGGAAGGAAGGGAACATTGAAAGAAAAACTATTCTAAAGCTCATAACTTATCGTAGTAGGGGAATATGAAGCTAAAGTGAAGGCATGGCCAACTTGATATTGTTGATAAGGAGGTGGAATGCTTGAATTTTCATGTAAAGGAGGGGGAAACATGCACCGTTCCTAATATCCTTCCATAATGAAGCATAACAAAAATAGAGGATTTGCATGTAATGTTCTAAACAAGAGCAAAAGGTCTTCTCAAAATAGAGAACCAAGTACATACCAATTAGAATCACTCGAATGATTCAAACTTTCATAGTCGCCAGGTGCTTGCAAAATATCTCCTTGAGGCTAGAAATACTAAAGAATGCACCAAATCTCCCACAGACAATGTAAAACTCACAAAATTCCGTCCCATCGGGTGTGCCATAAAAAGAACTGTTGACCACTAAAATTGCTTTTAGGACTACAACCTTATGGGAAACTCAGTGATGAGGGACATGCTGATGGGAGACATAATAAGCCTCTTTCGACTGCTGGTAAGCATATGCAGGTTGCCAAAAAGGTTGTGCAGGGGTGGGCACGAGGCAAGCCTACCCATTTTTTAATGCTATCTTCCTGCAGTGAATGAGTGAGTTGAACTTTCTCTCCTTGGCACTAATCTTCATGCTTAGAGATAAGCATGAATAGGGGTGGCTTGTAACTCTCCAACTGAGATAGATGTTAGATGGGGCATCATCGTGAAAGTACCAAGTCCAGGCAATAAACATTGGACTTGCAGTCATGCTCTGATTCCTTTAGATCTTGTTGAATAATAGGGTTTGAACCTGATGGCTCACTTGATAGTATGGAAACCTCCTCTTGTTGTGCACGCTCATAATGATCCTCCATCTCAAGAGATGATGGCTTGATGTCAATAGATGAGGAGAAATCTTCTAACTCATCCCAAAATAGGTCTTCATCAATCTCCTCTTTGCTTCCTTCAATGATAGAGATTACCCTTACTTCACAATAATTCTCATGATGATCTATGGAAGCAAAAAAATCCTCATCTTTTTAAACCTTATGAGCTTTCTCATATTCACGTGATCCACGATGCTCCTCAACATCTACCTGCTTCTTTAAAACTTCTTCTACTGCAGAATTGGAAAAGTCCTCTTCCTCATGGTCAACAAAGTAAGGAAGTTCATCAAATGAGAGGAATAAATTCTCTTCTTCATTTTGCTCCCTTATCCATTTGATGCCTTGCTACTACAACTGCTCATCTTCATGCTTCTCTTGAGCTAAGGGTGGCTCTTCATCCTTGCAAGCATACAGAAGCTCACAACCAACAAAATGCTCTTCTTCTTTCTTCTGTTCATAAGATCAATCGACCCTCCAAACAACAGGTCCACCCTTAAAAAGTGAAATGGTATCAAGAATAGAGAGCTGAGGGGGAATTATTTTTTGTAAAAGAGATTGAGGGGGATCATTGGAAGGCATCCCCTGTTTGATGCTTGGGATTTCAAATTTAGGAGCCCCATTTGTTGGTTTCTCCTCTAGCATGAGCTTCTTTTCCATGGTCACTAGCCGTTTGATCTCTTCTTCCCCAATAGAAACTTGCATTGCAAGGAACTAATCTTATTATTTTCTCTGAGCCTGAGCCTACTGCTGCAGAAGCTAGGCCTGATAAGCAAGTTGATCCTGTTGTAGGCAATATTCTTGCTCCATGTCAATAGCCTTCACTAGTTCTTCTTGGAAATTCATCATTATTTCTCCTACGATAACATTTTCCAAGCTTCTTACATTTTGATGCTGGGGGAAGGGGTTGACATGTTGATGGGAGACATAATAAGCCTCTTTCAGTTGTTGGTAAGCATATGCAGGCTGCCAAAAAGGCTATGCAAGGGTGGGCAGGAGGTAAGCGTCAGGAAGTTGCTCATAACTTGTTGTAGTAGGGGAATATGAAGCAAAACTAGAAGCATAGCCAACTTGATATTGTTTTTAAGGAGGTGGAATGCTTTCATTTTTATGGAAAGGAGGGGGAAACATGCACCATTCGTAATATCCTTCCATAATGAAGCATAAGGAAAACAAAGGATCTGCAGGTAATGTTCTAAACAAGAGTAAAAGACCTGCTCAAAATAGAGAATCGAGTACATACCAATTAGAATCACTTGAATGATTCGAACCTGCAGAGTCGCCAGGTGCTTGTAGATTACCTCCTTGAGGCAGGAAATGCTGAAGAATGCACCAAATCTCCAATAGAAAATATTAAAATCACAAAATTTTGTCTCACCGGGCGTGCCAGAAAAAGATTTGTTGACCACTAAAATTTCTTTTAGGACTACAACCTTATGGGAAACTCAGTGATGGGAGACCTGTGTGCTTTCACTGAGTGACCTCCAGGATTTTAGAAGCCAACTCTTCATTCATTTGGGGGGAGAAAAGGGAAGGAAAGGAACATTGAAAGCAAAACTATTCTAAAGCGATGCATTGAACTAATTTTGATGCAATAAGGTGCATAAAGAACTTCACATACGTGTCATTCTGAGGCCCATTCAACAATATACATGTCCAGAACAACAATTAAGATATAACTAAAAATCCTTTTAACATAAAGCTATATATACCATGCATCCACTAGATAACAAGTGCTAAAACATAGTTTAATCAATAGAGTATTAGGCATATATTTCTAAAGTTATATCAGTATTTCACAAATGCACAAAAAACTATCCAATGCACACTAAATATTAGCAATCATAAAGGGCGCAGACACAATTTGATTGTCTTGTCTTCAAAAATACAAAAAAATAGATTAAAGGCTAAAATCCTATAGAATATCAATCTATCTTTAAAATAGGTTTTGAACCCTTTTTACAATGCACCCTTGGGCTTATATAGTGAAAATATCTTTAATTTGAAACGATGATTGTAGTGAGACAAGCTTCTGCATGCTCATTGCGTGTCCACTATCATCATGGAATTTGTTGCAACTGTCATGAGCTTGATCTTTGCATTACTATTTTCTTCCATGTGCGCGACATGGTTGCCACCTGGAAATTCACTCTTTTATGTTGCAGTCGCTAGATCATGCAGGTTTTTTATTTTTCTTCATTTGTGCCCTCTGGTTTCACCATGCGAAGCCTCTTGTGGCCTTTCACCCTCAAAAGAAACAATGGCATGCTTTTGAAATCTCCCCAGGCTCAAAACATCTCTGGGCTCGTGCTTTGTTGACATGCAACATGTTGGCAAAGCTTTTAGAGCCTCCCTTCCCTTTTGCCTTAGAGAACCCCGCGATGCTGACATGTGTTAGTCTCATGCACCTTCAGAAGATCTAGAAGGCGCAAACCTACTAGAAATCGTGCCATGCTGACATGTGGCACACTCGTACTTGCTCGACGCAAACATCAACGAATTGGTCTTGACTTGACGGGATCATAACTTTCCGCTCGGTGCTCAAAATCTCAAGCCACTTAAACCATTGGAAAGGTCTTCAAACGATCTAGTTTCAGTCCCTTAGCACTATGCCTTTGGCTTATTGAGTTCAGAAATCGAGAATAGTTTCGACTCTAAATATCACTCCAAAGGCCTTCGAAAATGCAAAATATTGAAACATAGACAAAATACCAAAAATTGGATTTTCAGTTTTTCTCACCTCTGATCACTCCAGATCTCCTTCAAGCTAATTTTGACATGTTTCCATCAGTGCCTTGATCATAAACTCCCAAAAGTGTAGATATTATCTACACTTACCATATTGTCAAGAATCCAAAGTCATGCCTTTGAAGAATATCCAGAAATATGTAAAAATGATTTAATTTACTTTTGAAAAATATTCTCTAATTTCAAATTTGAACCACCGATTTCGATTAAATACAAGTCATTCATTTGTAACTAATTTTTTGGTGGCATGCCTTATAAAAGGGCCATTATTTGATTGTTTTTAATGAGAAAAAAATGTTGATAAGTGTAGATCTAGAAACAAATAATTATTATTTTATTAGTTTAATTTATGGATGCCTTTTACATAGTGAATTTTTGTATAAAATTGTGGTAAGTCTAACATGTCTAAACATATATTTAGGTCATTAATATTCTAGAAATTATAAAGTGAATTGGATTCAAAATTTCTCTTATGAAATGTTGTGAAGTTTCATGATTGTTTGGGTATCTCACAATCCCTTTTATAATTTGTAAATCTTCCTCTGAAGTTTGCATTATTTATATGTACCTATAATAATTTCTATTGAAACACACAATTATTGAAACACACAATTGTGATGTAATGTTCTACAACTAACTTGTTGATTTTTGTAGAATTTCAAGAGAATTTCTTAAAGCCTCATACTACCCCCTTCGTTTTTTATTTATTTCTAACAAATCTAATTTCTAAATAAAAGCATCACATTGTTCAAAATCCAATGATATGCTTTTCTTGAAAGAGCATGTATACTTATATTTTAAATCTAGGAACATTTATTTAGGCTAGGTTATCTTAAATATTGTTGTTATAATCTAGACCTACCTTGATTCTTAGACTCTCAAGCCATTATTCCCTTTGTAAAATAGTAACCAAAATGAACAACTGAGTGAAACCACATGTCAATAGCTAACATTTAAAGCATTGGTATCATTAAATTAGTTTTCAAAATTTAATTTTATTTCAAGATAGGTGAAATTCTTTGTTAAGTTTATCTAAGTTGACCATGACAAACACAAGTGTTAATATAATTGGTGCTAGAAGGAGGATAATATCTCAAGTTGGAGTCTTAGGAAAATGGTCTACCTTGGAAAGGAAAAGTAAACAAATTAACTAATAAATGTAATGCAAGATAGGACCAAAATGAAATAGATCTTTCTAGAAATATAATTGGAAGTAAAAGACATGAACAATGCTTATATTACCATATAATGATATCAAATACATCTTTAAACACAAAAAATTCTTATGATGGAAACAAAGAATGCAAACAACATTGTTGGAAATGAAAAGCTATGACTCAATAGGAAGCCTGAGCAACTATATAAATTAGACCTAGAAAGCATAGACTTGGTTAGTATCGAATATAAACACTTGAGCTAGTTAGTAGAACTGAAAAATTGAACTAAATATTTAGAAATCAAAATATTGATATGAAAATGCTATGAAAGGATAAGCACATAGTTTAGTGACTACTGCAATTAATAAATTTTCAGATTTTATGAGAATTTGGAACAATAAAAATTGAAAAGATAATTACAACATGATGATAGTATGAGTTTCCCATACATGTGAACAAGAGAAAGTAGGTTAGCTAGCTCGTGAGCACAAGTATGGAACCAACATATAACATCTACAAAGTAATTAAATAAATGAAAAGTGTTTCATAAAGTTTTAGTAACAATATGCTTTATACAAAAAGTCTTCTTTTTTTAAAATTAGGAACATATGTGTAGATCCAAGTAAGCCTCAAATTAAGTCAGTATGCAGTAACATAAGAGACATTCTTGATGGCCTAAGATTCTATCACTTGTTTTGGTCTAGTCAAGTGGGGTGGTGAACAATGAGTACATGCAATAATGTGTTGCAAACATCTAACACCTTTGACCAAGGTGATGCTACAATAAGTATGTGTCAACCAATTCATTTGGTCTATATATACAACCTAGTTAGAGGTTATACTAGTTAGGAGGTGCCTATGGTGTGTGATCGATTAGGGTTGTGGAGGGTGAAAACATCGATCTCAGATGGTATTAGATCTATCATCTATTATACCCTACGAAGGGTCAGGCCCATCCAGTTGGATGTGGCATGGGTGACTAATAAGTGTGTGGTTGGGTGGAAAATCGCCCTAATGATACTTTCCCTCTTATTAGAATGCAATGTCACTTAAAGGTTCAAACATTTGAAATTCCAAGAATCAGTAAACCCTAAACTACTCGTGTTAATTCATTATGTAGATGTTAACAAATTTAGTTTCTTATTCTGTATTAAGCTTATGCACAGTCATTCATGATTATTTGATATATTAATTTCTAGATAGAATCATTTCCTTCTATTTAAAAAAAAAAATTGTAACAAATTTCTTTAAAGTTTTATAAAGTAATTTTTTTTTATTCAATTGCTTAGAATTAGCATGTTACAAAACTCTTGTTGTATTGATAGCTTCAACCATACTGTTAATCTTAACTTGAAATCTACTTCATTTTGTATTATCATGAAATTGATACCATTTTGGTTATTGCTTGATATGTTTAATGTATCTCACTTACAAGTATTGTGCATTCTATGCATTCTAAAAGATAAACATAATTGAGAGGATAGACTTCAATAAAACCTAACAAATCTTGCCTCTTGATTTCAAATCTACTTGTTCTTTTGTTATCATGAGATTGATGCGTTTTCTATTGTTGCTTACTATGTTTGATGTGTCTCATTTACAATACTACAAAAAATTGCCCACCAAATGACAAGTGAAAAGACACAGTTGGTGCAAATTGTGATTTCTTTGCAAAAATAATAGCATGAACTATTGAACGACATATATGGAATAATGATAAATTGTTTATGTCCTCACCTTGAACTTACAACATTGAACACTTTATGTAGCACTCATTTTATACCTTTTCTTTTCAATACCCATTTGCTTAAATGTTGTCATCTCATTGTAAAAATATCAAAAAATACTAGTACAATAACTAATATTTTTTATGAATTCATATTGTATGATATCTTTGTTAACATTGAATGCCAAAATATCAGCATGTGCAACATAAAGTTCCTTAAATTGATCAACTTATCGATTATATGTTGTTCTTTAGAAGTCAAATTCATGCAATAAAAAAGGAGTTTTCACTTAATGTTGACATTTGAAACCAAGAAGAAACAAGAAATGGCTATGCACAATTTACAACAAGTTCCCTCTATAGGGGTCATTAGCTCAAACCCTAAATGATTTTTTTAGAGGAATTAAACTAAAGGTCACCTAAAGAATCATAATATTTCAATCCATGATATTAACTATCCAAAGGATTTACTGTAGTTTCCACCTCCTAGTATCCTAGAGTTATGATACAAACAAATAGAGCATTGCAAATGGGTCAATATTCCCACACTTTCAATCCCAATACCAAATTGTATAGTAAAAAGTAATAATGTATGCAAATGTTATTTTTTTGTAACATGTCACATAATCAAAACCTAAAACTTGGTTACTCGGATTTGTAAGAGGATAATGAAAAATAATAATTTTCAAAGAATTCCCCTAGTTTGAAATTTAAATGACATACAAGAAGTGTCATGAAAATGGGTTGACAACCTTAAAATAATCAATTCCAATACCAAAAAAAATAATATAGAGACTACAAACACATACATACTCACTCTAGTCACAAGTTCAAACCCTAAACAAATGCATTGATTTACAAAAGACTATTGAAAATAAAATACAAACAATTTACATAGAATTTCTAAAATCCCATATTTTGGTGCACATACAAGCAGTATGTAAAATTTTCTTAGAACCTGCACAGGATGAATCTAGCTAGAAAACAAAGAAGAGAACTTGTAGGTGCACAGAGGAAAAAAATTTCAAAGAAGACAAGATAAACTATTTTCTATTAACAAAAATGAATAAAATTTGCAATACATAAAGTCTCCATTAAAACAAAATGGGAGAAAAGAAGGGATAGATTTAGAAAAATCACATATTAGGATTGAACCATCCTTCCTTTGTTTGTCTTACAAAACTAAGAAAAAACAATTTTATCTGAGTTAATAGTGCTATCCGACTCATGGGAATAAAACAAAAAGTTGTGATTAACATCTAGCAAGCATTGATAAAAAAAGCTCGTAAAACATGGAGGAAAAGTTGGTTATGCACTAATACTCCTCCTTAAGTCTAACAAAGGAGATTAAAGACTAAAGAAGGAAAGAGGAAAGAGGGAAAACTCAGTGAGAACAAAATCCCCCCTTAAAATAGACGCTAACAATGCATGGAAACAATATGTTGTAGTATCCTTAACCCCAAGAAGATCTTGTAGAATGTGAAACTTCTGCTCAATGAAAGTCTTCATGAAGATGTCAACAATTTGTTTAGAAGTAGGACAATACTTCAAATTAGTGACCCCATCATGGATCAATTCTTGGATGTAGTGCATGTGGATCTCAATGTGTTTGGTTTGTTGTTGCTGTACAAGATCTCTGCAAAAATTTAGTGTACTCCGATTGTCACACCAAATGATAGTCGTACGATGAAAAAGAATATTGAGCTTAGTTAGAAAGTTCTACAACCAAATGGCTTGAACTGTAACATTGACTGCACCTCTATATTCGGCCTCTATAGATGATAAAACAATGGTGGATTTCTTCTTTCTTGACCAACAAATGGGGTCAGATCCCAAACTAAGAACATATATTGAAGTGGACTTATGATCAATGTTGTCACCAACACAATCAAAATTAGTGTAGCCAATGAGATCCAAGTACATCCCGTGGAATAATGAATCTCATAGCTGATAGTTCCCTGAACATAGAGAAGGATGCGCTTGGAATCTTTCTAATGTATCTTACGTGGCTCATGCATGTATATGGAAACAAATCCTGCTGCATATGAGAGATTAGGATGAGAGTGAGTGAGATAAAGATGACTCCCCACAAGTTGTCGGTACCGAGTGCAATCAACTAGTGGTGTATCTTTTCCATCTTCAAGCTTTACCCCAGAAAGAAAACGTGTGGTTGATGGCTTGTCACCAATCATGTGGAACCAAACTAGGAGATCTCTAGCATACTTGGATTGAGCTATATTGATTCTTGATTCATTCTAGCCAATTTCAAGTCTAAGGAAAAAGTGTAGGAGACCCATGCCTGTCATGGAAAATCTGTCATGCAAAGCAGTTTAATTACAACAATGGTTGTGGTTGAACTGCCTATTATTAGTAGATCATCTACATAAAACACTATGATCAACAAAGAGTCAGATGTTCTCATCATATAAACATTTGGATCAAATTTGCATCGTACGAAACTTTGAGATAGAAGATATGAGTCCATTTTAGCATACCATGTTCTAGGTGCCTGCTTGAGGCCATTGAGTGACTTCTTGAGTTTGCATACCAAAGATTAATTTTGCACATACCCTTTTGGCTGCTCCATGTAGATTTCTTCTTTGAGATCACCATTAAGAAATGCATTCTTCACATCCATGTGACGAACCTCCCACCTTCTTGTTCCTGCAATGGCAAGAGCCAATCGAATTGAGTCCATCTTTTCCACTAGAGCAAAAGTCTTGATTTATCATAGTCAATACCATGAGCTTGTTGAAATCATTTGGATACCAACCTTGCTTTATATCTGCTCACACATCTATCTACTGCTTTATTTGTCTTATAGACCCACTTACATATAACAAGCTTGCCATTGGAAGGAAGAGGAACCAAGTCCCAAGTTTGGTTTGCAATGAAGGAGTTGTACTCCTTGTCCATGGTTGCTTCCCAAAGAGGATTCCCTGAAACTTTTGCATAAGTGCTTTTCTACAGGAATGTGTGCCCATGCACGTGATCCAAATATGCAAAAAATGGGCGACTTTAGGTAGCATGCCACTCCAAGCTTCAAAAGGTGTTTTTCCTATAACAAATTTGTGAGGAGATCTATTTTGTATGTACGGAGCACAGTTGATTGATTTAGCCTACAATATGGAAGGAAGATGTCTTATATTTAACATGCAACTAACCATCTCTTTCAAAGATAATTTCTTCTTCTCAACTACCCTATTTTGTTGAGGAGTGCAAGGAACCATGTTCTGTAACTATATTCTAGTTTTATCACAAATATGTTGAGCACCAAATTGTTGACATACTCCCCCCCATTATCTGTACGGAGGATCTTGATCATTTTCCCAGATTGCTTATTTGCATAGGCCTTTCCTCATTTAAATAAATACTTTTATTTATTTAAATTATCTCTTTCCTAAATCAAATAAATATTTTATTTATTTAATTGAATCCAACTTCTTCTATTCATTAAATAAATCTTTATTTATTTAATTAATTCATTACCCTTTTCTACCCATGACACATGTCATTCATATCTTAATACCTACACTACCTACCCTCTCATTATTTTATTATTTCTTCTACCTACCCTCTAATCCTAGCTGACCATTTATCTTTACATCTCTTAATCTTATCCCTCCATTTCTTATAGTGTCTTCTATATAAGGAGATACCCTCCTTCATTATCAACCCTCCTGAGCTCTCCCAAGCCTCCTAAGCATTCTAATTGTCTAATCAATCTTATGCAATCAAGCCTTTTTGCGATCAAGCTATCAACTACATTTTCATTCTTTGTTGAGCTCTTGTGCACACATAAAATCTGAGAGCAAATATATCAAGCAAGATCAATGGAGATAGGAAGAATGGAGATTCAAACCCTATTGGACATGTGATCGTATAATCTTTTTGATTTTGTTGATTTGCATTGTCTTAGGTAATCTTCATATGTTATGGTGGATCTTTGTTGTTGTTAGGCTAAGGTTTTGTGGTTGAATTCATTTAGTCTTTCAATATTGTTGTTTCCATTTTTACTATAAACATTTTGGCATGCCCAGTGGGACTCTTGTCCCTTTTGCATTTAACATCTTTTGTTGCAAATTCTTTGTTTTTGAAGTTGCGGATCTAACCTTTTCCGACAATATTTTGACTTTTCGCGTCTACATCTTCTGGAACTGTGTTTTCATTTTTTTGCCTTGTTTGTGGGCCCTTGAATAGCGTCTGGGTTTCCGACAATTTTACATTTTTTTCCAGATTACAGAATCACGTCTGTGTTGCTGAATCGCGTTTGCAATAATTTTAACTGCGTCCATGTCTTCGAATCACGTCTATGTCCGAAGACCGTGTCTGTGGGGTTTATAGTCTCATCTATGTGGCAGAATCACATCTGTGTGGAATATAATTGCGTCTATGTTTGGTTTTGCAGTTTTTCAATTTTTTTGTTTCGTCATTCAGGGATTCATTTCGTAATTTTTTTATTTCAAATCTGGTTTATTCGAGCTAATATCTTGTGATATAGCTAATAAATTGGTGCAACTTGTCTTTGAAGCGAACTACATTATCTTTGAAGCGAATCGCATTGTCGAAGGCCCCTATTTCACAAAGTCTTTTGGATCTAAAATTTACCTAACTTGTTTGCTTGCAGGAAGGGGTAATCATTTGAAACAACCTGAACTACTAACAAATATTTGTTGCAGGATCTTGGCAAGGGTTTTTATTTTATTTTCATTACTTGCTTTGTTTCCATAGAGTAGCAAACACTTCAATTGGTGCACAAAAATTGAACTAGTGTCTTTTGTGTTTTGAGCATTAGGCTCTTTTGTATTTATCTTTAGAGGCTCTGCCTCCCCGTGTGGTCATTATGACTATTAGTGAGGAGAGAACGATCCAAGTGATAGCAAGGAAAACCCACCTCTTCCTAACCACTATAAATAATTGTATCCATGGTGAAATCCATGGGTAACGTGTGCTGATTAGTTCATACCGACATTATGTCTCCCCATAAACCCGTTTGATCAAATTTATTTGATCAATAGTAGGGAGTAACCCCTACTGGCTAGGAGTCTTCTCTATTTATAGAGCTGAAAGTGCCACATGTATGGCCACACGAGCAGATGCCCTTACTAGCACCTTTTTGTTTAGAAAGCCAAAATCCTTCTAGTTGTTCGGGTAGGAGGTTAGACCTTTGGAGCGGTCCACACACATATGGTTCTTAGTAGAGATACAAAGTTCGCCATGGGGAGTTTTTGTGGGGACTGGTACTTGGCTACCCTGGAGAAGTGAGTGTCAAGGGTGGAACCAGTGGGGTGAAGTATATAAGTATCCGTTTTGAATAGCATAGCCTTGGGAGAAACCCCATGTGGGATCAACAACTATTGTCTTGGCCAACCATAAGAATTGTGCTTGTCTTCTTTTAAACATTCAAACATTCAAGACAAACATCAAAACATTGTGTCTTTTGTATCTTCAAGTGTATGCAGGACATTTTTACATCAAACAACACACTTTTCTTTGAGTCATTTTGAGTCCAAACACTTGCAAATTATTGAGTCCTCATCAACATTGTGTCCTCTTGTCACAAAAAATAGTCATAAATTTAGATTTGGTCAAAACAACAACTTCACAAATTGTAAAAATTGCACTCAGATTATGGAAATGCGTTTGTGTCTGACAAAAACATGTCTGTGTCCTGTAACCACGTCTGTGTAGGACAGAAACACGTTTGTGTTATCATAGAAAATTATATTCACAAAATCTCAGAAATGCGTCTGTGCAGTGTCTAATCACGTCTGCATTGGGTAACCACGTCTGTGAAGTATACAGGCACGTTTGTGTTCAATATTGGAAAAAACTTACAGTCCAACAAACAAGAGCAATCAGTTTCAGAATTCTTGAGCTTCCTAGGTTATTTCTCCAGGTTTTCATCTAGAATTCAACCTATTTTTGGGCCTCACAAATTTCATCATTGCTTTACACCTTGCATTACATTCACATTTGTCTAAACTTGAGTCAAAAGGTCACTTGCTTGTCCTCATCTTACTTTGTCAACACAATACATACAACAACATTTTTCTAGGTGGTCCCTCATCAAGGTCTATCACCTTTGGGTCTCATTTGGTCTTACTTGGAGTCAAGGTCAACTTACCTCATCAAGAGATCTATCATCTATTTGGAAGCCACACATACTCTACTACATACATACTTGTTCTTACACTCTGGACATTGCAAGTACACCTCAGATTCATTTACATTCCATCCAACTCTTGGTCTTCCATACTCTTTCCATTTTCATCTAGTCTCACACATCTTGGTCAAGACCTAGTTCATGGTTGAAACCCATTCCCAAAAATCTAGGAGAGAAGTTAAAGAGGTTCAAGAGTCTACAAACATGAGTGGCTATGAGTACAACAATGATATCTTTTTAAATTTTGATCATACCATATTACCTGACATGGACATCTATAGAAACATTCAGAATGTTGAGAACCTGGATAATACAAACAACAGTGATGCACAAAATGACAATATTGACAACATTTCAGTACATTTAGCAGAAGTGGAAGATTCTATCATGGATCCCCATTTTAATAGATTGGTTGAAGAGATAATGAGGAGAGATAGACAATGTTTCCTACAAGTGATGGCACAAAGTGGAGATAAGATACCTCATGATTTTGACATGTCCCAAATAGTGGAGAATCGACCTACTCAAGAAAGTAAACTCAACACGGATCAAAGGAGACCTAATAGTGGAGCTACTAGGGGACCATGTTTCATGCCTGAGTCACCATCATCCTTGTTTCAAAAACCTGAGATCCCCAATACACATGGTCAAGCCTATGATACTCATGAAAGAACATCACATGAACAACTCTGTCTATGCAAACCTTTATGGAAATCTTATGCGGATAAATACACTCAATCGCATACCAATGCTAAGGACCAACCTTGAAAGCAATTGGATATTTAGAGGCATACTCAAAATTTGGATACAATAAAACCCCATGTCAAATTTGGGGGCAATACACAAGAGCAAACTTATGTTATGCCTTATGACCTGATATCAAGTGGTCCCTACATGCATTATCCTTATAGAGCTCCTCCATATGAACTTGTTTATGATCAATACCATCCATATATGCAGTATCCTCCTCCTCCACCTGGTGGCTTAGACATGGGATATGGTCCAAGAAGTCGGTCTCCACCCAAAAACAATTTGGAACAACAGATAAAGGACTTACAAAAGAAGATGGAGGACATCAATACACCAAAACCAAATTACACAATGAGAGATATATATATCTATCCATTTGATAGAAGCATTCCAATGCCTCCATTTCCTACACACTTCGTAACACCAAAGTTTTATAAATACATAGGCAAAGGAGACCCTAAGGCACATATAAGATACTTTTTCACATCTTGCATTGAGGTAGCAGTAGAAGAAACATACTTGATGAGATTGTTCCCACAAAGCTTAGGTGAACAAGCTATGGAGTGGTTCTCCCAACTTCCACCTGGAATTAAGTCATGGGGTGATCTAGCAGAATCTTTCATATAACATTTCTCATATAACATAGAGACAGATATATGAGTTACCACTTTGTGCAACACCAAGCAGAAGGATGAGGAGTCATTTTCATCATTCTTACAAAGATGGAGGAATCTAGCTAGCAGATGCTCTTGTGAAATTCCACAAAAATAAATGGTATAGATGTTCACACAGAATGTTAATAGATAAATTGGTTATGACTTGAGGAAATCTTGTTTGTCCACTTTTAAGGACGTCATTGAGAAAGGCTTAGCAACAGAGAAGGTCTTGATTGAGCAAGGAATCATCAAGATATTCGAAGAAAATAAAGAGGATTTTAAAGGAAAGGACAAGCCACAATTTTGGAACAAGAACAAGAACATAGTAAATGATGGCGTTGTTGATGCTAACATAGTGAGACCAAAAATCATTCTTTCAGGATTAAGTTCTTCTACAAACAACCAAGTAAATACTCAAGCAACTTCAAAACCATGAAGAAAATACACTCCATTGGGAGAACCAGTTGAGTCAACTTTTAGGAAGCTAGTGGCAAACAAGATAATAACAATTCCAGACAATCCTCCATATGAACCAAAAGTCAAACCAAATTAGTGGAATGATGACGAGCACTGTGAATATCACAAGAGCAAGGGACATAAAACAAGAAATTGCCATCGCTTGAAGAACATTATACAGGATCTTATTGATAGAGGTGACATTGAGATTGAGGGACATACATCCAATCAAGAACATGAGATGTTTAAGGAACCATTCACTTAACACGACAAGGGAAAATCCAAAGCCACAGATGAGCAAGCCAACTATACCAAAGTGTCCTATAACTATAATTCATCTTTTAATCATATTTCGATGGACAACTATGTTTCTACTATTATCATAAAGGACAAAACGCTTGAAAGTTCTACCCAAAGACCCAAAGTTGTCTTGAAAGGAATTGGACCTTCTTCCGAATCTACGTCTGAATGTAATGTCACAACTCATTGAGGTAAGGTCACCCTGCAAGGTGCTCTAGCTAAAACTACTACTTCCTCAGTAGCCAAACCTGAGTACGACCTAGTCGAATAGTTAGGGAAGACGCCCGCACTTATCTCCATCCTTGAGCTTTTACAAATATCCCCCACACATAAAGCCATCCTTGATAAAACTTTGAGAGAAACCTCTGTACCCACTGATCTGAATGTGGACCAGTTTCAAGCCATGGTGGGATATCTTTCCGTTCCACATTCTCTTACATTCACCTAAGCTGACGACGCATCCATAAGCCAACCACATAATGCACCTTTACACATTGAATCCTTCCTACACAAACATCGCATAAAATGAGTCCTAATAGATGGAGGAGCTAGGCTCAATATATGTACTTTGAATACAACAAATACAATAGGGATATTCATATAAAGTTGTGAATGCTACAAACAAAATTACCATCAAGGCATATGATGATGAAGAGTGTCATCCAAGGGCACAATCACCTTACCTCTCAGAGTAGGGCTGGTTACAAAGGATGTGGTTTGTTAAGTCCTAGACCTCGATCTCACATACAACATATTGCTAGGACGTCTGTGGATTCATGAGATGAGAGCAGTCCCATCTATGTACCATCAATGCATTAAGTTTCCTCATAATGGAGTTGAAGTAACAGTTAATGGTGACCCTAATCCATTTATATACTACAATAATTTGAGGCCAAAAGCCAAGACAATAATTCCAATTAATAGAGAGGCTATCCCATCATCAACATATATTGACCCCGAGTCATTAAAACCTTCAACATCAAAGCAATGTGAGCTTAAAGGGAAATATCAGGATAAAGGCATGGGTGAATACACTCTAAATCAAACCACGTGCTTGCGGCAAGTTATGAATTCACCAAAAGAATATGGATGACCACATCCTTCTAAACGGGTATCTATTATTACGCTAAAATGGGATCCTACTATATTCCAAAAGTGGGGTGAAATGGAAGAAGAAGACTTATACAAAATGCTTTACAGAGACCCTGAAGATGATACACAAGATCACATCAAGATACCATGTGAAAAATATGGCAAAGGATTCAAGATCCTACAAAAGTTTGGGTATGATGGTAAAAGTTCTCTTGGCTTAAGAAAATAAGGTATCACTCAACCTTTGCAACTAGAATTGACATTTAAAAATTAGCGCTCGAAAGGGCTTGGTTTCATATCTTCCAGGGTAAACACTCAAAAATCAGAAAAAGCATTGCAAATCAAGATTTCCAAAGGTCAACAAGAGAGCTGATATTCCACCGACTCTAATGAATGGGAATGGGGTTCAGGTAATTCATCATTCAGAGAACTAGGTGAACCCACGGAAGAAGAGGAATTTTGTAGAAAATTCAGAGTTGGTCAAGAAACAACCCCTGAGGATCCCACACAATCTTTGTTTTTAGGTTCTAGGTCGAAATCATGAAAAATGAGGATACCCATTCCTGAATGCACTTTTAGTGACGACAATTTGGACTCGTTCACAATCGAGACAGATGAGGAGAGTGTCAGCGAGGACCCCGACAACTACCTTGATATATCTAAATATAACTGTATCTTCACCCTTACTCCCATTGAATTTGAAAACATTGAAGGCCTTCTCCTTGTTCACCACCAACTCATTGATTGAGACCATCAAGGACCTATACAATTTGACACATTTCAAAATGATGAGGCCTTCATCGACTATTTAGGCATACAGGCCTCATCGACTATTTAGGCATACAAGATGATCTTCCGCTTGGGGACCATAAGGTGGGATACACTATAGAAATCAACAGCTTGGCATATTTTGGTGAGGGTGTTGGGCCTTCTAGTCGCAAAAATGTTAAAATAAAAAACAAATCATGGGTTTTACGGTGAAAACCACATTGTAGCACTGTCTGACACCAAAAAGTAAAAAGAAATGACGTATTTGAGGGTGAAAACCTCTATGAGGTTCCCAAAGATGGAAGGCTCGACATTCTCCCAACATCATATGAAGAAAAATCATCCATGTTAGTAGAGTAGACTATCAAAATAAACATCGGTACATAAGAGATTCCACATAACATATTCCTGGTACAATCTCTGACAGAGAGAAAAAGACTAAAGTTCATAAGTTTCTTCACAGAATGAAAAATAAATTTTGCATGGTCATATGCTGATATGCCTGGACTGGATTCAGATTTAGTAATGCATCATTTGATAGTTAAACCAGGAGCAAATCTAGTAAAATAGAAATTAAGAAAGATGCATCCACAAGTGGCATTATTAGTAAAGGTGGAGCTTGAAAAATTGTTGGATGTTGGATTCATATGACCAATTGATTATCCTGAATGGATCTCCAATTTGGTACCAGCCAGTAAGCTAGATCGCAACATCAGAATATGTACAGATTTCAGAGACATCAATAAAACTTGTTCTAAGGATGACTTTCCATTTCCAAACATAGACCTGATAGTAAATCTCACAATAGGTCATGCGATACTATCTTTGATGGACGAATTTTATGGCTTTAACCAAATAAAAATTGCACTTGAGGATCAGCACAAACCAACGTTTACTTGTTCTTGGGGTATTTTCTGTTGGAATGTCATGCACTTCGAGCTAAAGAATGTAGGCGCTACATACCAATGAGCCATGACTACTATTTGTCATGATCTTATTCATGTAACTATAGAAGATTATGTTGATGACCTCTTGGGAAAATCATTGGACAGAGACACACATTTATACATCCTTTTAGTCATTTTTGATCAGTTGGAAAAGTACAAAGTGAGACTTAATCCCAAGAAGTGTGTCTCTGGAGTAACCTCTGGGAAGCTCCTTGGATACATTATTTCAAAAAGAGGAATTGAAGCCGATCTAACAAAAGTTAGAGATATATTAGACATGCCACCACCAATGAATATCAGTCAACTTCGATCTTTACAAGGAATACTTCAGTCCATTTGAAGATTCATAGCACAACTTGCAGATGAATGTCATCATTTTCAGCACTTGCTACACAAAAATATCAAATTCAAATGGGATGATAATTGTCAATAGGCTTTTTAGATACTGAAAGATTATCTTTTGAATCCACCAGTCTTGATACCACTGGTTTCTTGAAACAACCCCTGTTACTCTACATATCAGCTACACAGACAACACTGGGGGCACTCTTGGCACAACAAGATGCTCAAGGCAAAGAAAAGGTAGTATATTACTGTATATGGTGAAAATGGATAACAATAATAACAATATTGAAAGGCTAAATGAATTCAACCACAAAACCCTAGCCTAACAATCAACAAGGATCCACCATAACATATGAAGATTACCTAAGACAATGCAAATCACATGAAATCACAAAGATTTTACCATCACATGTCCAATAGGGTTTTGATCTCCATTCTTCCTATCTCCATTGATCTTGCTTGATATATTTGCTCTCAGATTTTATATGCACAAGAGCTCAACAAAGAACGGAATGTGGTTGCAAATAGGATCGTAGTGTAGTCAATTGATCAAGTCATTAGGATGCATCATTAGGGTTTGATAATGAAGAAAGCATCTCCTTATATAGAAGACACAATATGAAATGGAGGGATAAGATTGAGAGGTGTAAAAGGAGGTCGGCTATGATTAAAGGGTAGGTAAAAGAAATAATAAAATAATGAAAGGGGTAGGTAGTGTATGAATTAAGAGATGAATGACATGTGTCATAGGTAGAAAAGGCTAATGAATTAATTAAATAAATAAAGATTTATTTAATTAATAGAAGAAGTGGGATAATTAAATAAATAAGAATATTTATTTAATTTAAGAAAATAATAATTTAAATAAATAAATGTATTTATTTAAATGAGAAATAAGGCTAGAAGAGGATAAATGAATTAATTAAATAAATAAGGATTTATTTAATTAATAGAAGAATTAGGCTTAGATAATTAAATAAATAAAATATTTATTTAATTAGACATGACAATTTTAGGTGTCTACATTTTGCCCCTCTTTGAGACAATGCGGCTTGTCGCGTTGTTTCAAAGAAGATAAGATGAACTAATACAGAGTTGTCCTAGAATGGGAATGATATGCCCCCTCGAGAGATTGGATGAAAATGTCTGAAAAGATTGCAGACAATCTCTCGATAAGAAAGACAAGATAGAATGGATTGACTGGATAAAGTGACAAAGTCACGGGATAACGAAGACTGACTCGAGAAATGAATGCGAGGGCTAGGGTAGGCTATAAGATAGGCCACGGGGGAAAATATATCCGCATTGTCATCCACATGTCCACAAGAGCATATTGCAGAGCGAAAATATAGTAGGAGCAATCAGCAGCAATGGCTTTCACTCACAGATTTGACCGCGTTCGTCGATTTCAGAGGCCAACAGAGGCAGGAGAGCCGGTAAGTACCACTAAACCTCCTTGTACTTTGATGCATTTATTTTTGTCATTAATGCATGTCGAATAGGGTAATAAATGCGCTTAGACTAGGGTCCAAAAAGTGTCAAAAAATGTTTAGGCGCGTTTGCGTTGGTGCCAGGCGCGTCTGTGTTCGATAGGCGCATCTTTGTTTGTGCTAGGCGCGTCTATTTCTGGACCCGCGTCTGCGTCAATTGCGGCCACGTGCTGTTCAGGCGCGTTTGTGCCAAGAAGGCACGTCTATGTCAACTAGGCGCGTCTATGCAGAGCATAGGCACGTCTGTGTCAAGCAGGCGCGTCTATGTTGTTCAGGCACGTCTATGCAGTCTTTGAGCGTGTTTGCATTTGAAAAGTATGAATTTGCATATTTTAGGTCAAATCGGCAATTCTATGATGAACATACGCTGTCGACTGGATAAGCTGCTGAGAGGATACACTCAAGCAGGTCCTCTAGGAAGACTAGGATAGATCAAGGCACTTTGTGATGAACAGTGAGTACCAAGATAGAGTACTTTGTGATGAACAGGGAGTACTGAAATATGAGCAGCACTTTGTGATGAACAGGGAGTGCAAATGTGAGTAACACTTTGTGATGAACAGGGAGTACCACTAGGATAAATAGCAACACTTTGTGATGAACAGTGAGTGTCACTAGGGTAGATAGCCATATGCATTTAGATAGCGAGTAGCATTTTGTGATAAACAGTGAACGCCACTATGACTGACATGAGTGATTTGCTTGACTGTAGGAGTACTTGCCGATGCTAGAGTCACAGGAAAGATTCTCGTCTACTCAGAGGTTGCGACCTGAGTTGACAGCCGAGGACAGAGCCGCTATCGAGGAGATGGGTCTGAGACATGTATTGTATGTGCCTGAGTTTCGGGTGAACATGGGACTGCTGACTGCATTAGCTGAGAGATAGCACTCTGAGACGTGCACGTTTCATCTGCCGATGGGTGAGATGATAGTCACCCTGGAGGATGTGTACAGGATTATGAGGATACCGATCGATGGAGAGCTGATCCCATATGATCGAGATGGCGATAGAGAGGCCCTGAGATGAGTATTCCAGGACCCTGGATTGGAGATGAGGGCAGGACATGTGGCATGGGACACCATGACAGCCATAGGGTTAGCATTGCCGACAGTGATCGAAGGAGTTATCAATGGTGTCCGGACAGGGTGACACGGGGATTGGCTGTGGTATGGGGAGGAGCACTGGAGACGCTGGTGACACAGCATACCAGATATGCCTGGGGACCATGTGTGTTGGCCCATCTGTATTATGAGCTTCATCAGTTTGTTTATCATGGATCAGTGGGATTGGGCTGCGGAGTTACATTGCTGCAGGTATGGGCTTACGAGCATTTGTCGGTTACCCGATCGATACACTTTAGGGGTAGAGGTTATGGATGCAGCTTTGTGCATTTATATGATATGATCACATCGCAGCCACGGATTGGCAGGCTAGAGTATTAGCGGCGAGTGATTGATGACATTGATGAGGTCATATGGCGACCATATCTGGGCTGCGAGCAGTGGGAGGATGATGCAGTCGAGCTTCCCTACACCTTTCAAAGTAGGTATTTGATTGGGCAGATGCCCTATGTACTGGAGAGGTAGTTGGTAGACAGGATTGGCCGACAGTTTGGCCGCATTCAGAGGATGCCCTGGGGATCAGGCATGTATGCCCGCACAATCAGGGATCAGGCACAGTTTGGGCCGTTACTGTCATATGATCAGGTAGTGACTCAGCTGGTGGAGATGATGCCTCTACCCTGGGACATGTGGCCGGAGATTGAGGATGCCGGGATGGATGCTGAGTATATAGCATATTGGGCAGAGCATCCATTCCTCCGATTGACAGATCCAGGAGAGGCACTGGAGGGAGATGGTGGTGGTGACAAGGATGATGGTGGAGGCGATGGGGGCAAAGGTCGATGGAGGAGGAGAGGAGTAGTTGGAGAGAGGTGAGTTGCACCTCGGAGGGAGGGTGGAGAGGAGAGGCAGGCTCGGGTGGTGAGGGGTCGCAGTGGATTGCCTTTACAGGTGCCAGCAGCATGGGGTCCTGGACAGGTACAGGCACAGGGACAGAGACAGAGACAGGTACCAGTATAGGTACCAGTATAGGCACAGGGGCAGGTACAGGGGCAGGCACCCGCAGAGGAGGAGCCACAGGTAGGGGCAGAGGGGGTTGACCCAGTGGAGGCTGAGCTGCTAGATCTGAGGGAGATCTGCTAGGGCCAGGCAGATGAGATCCAGGATCTGGAGAGGGAGAGGGATCAGCTCAGGACTAGGCTCAGGGATACTGAGCGAGAGCAGGATCAGGCTATCCAGCGCTACACAGAGGCTGAGACAGCACTGAGGGCTAGGAGGCAGGCAACAGAGGACACAGGGGCTAGATATGCTTATGTCCTGCAGGCAGGAGAGGAGATAGCCTACTGGAGAGACCTCTACTATGGTGCAGTGCTAGCAGATCAGCGGGCGAGGAGCTTCCATAGACCGTCGCATACAGCGACAGCTACGGGAGGGAGCCGGAGGAGACAGGCATCGAGTGGTGGGGTTATGGGTCCTCCGCCACCACCAGATAGAGGAGATAGGTAGGGTGATCCTGGGGCGGGTCCTTCAGGGGCTCAGATTCCACTGAGGCCAGGCGGCTCCGAGGGAGGGAGTTCATCATAGCCTTAGAGGGTTCCCTATGTATCAGTTTTGTACCATTTTTGTATTGTAGACACCTACGGGTGCTTTTGTAGCCATATAATTTTGACATCATTGTATCATGACACTTTTGATTATATATATGAGATGATTCATCTTTGCGGCGGCTATATGCATGTGTACCTATGTGATGAGATGTTCTTATGATGTATGTTTTATGCTATGGATGCAAATATGTATGTAATGCAATATTTTTGTTCTTTTATGTTTTATATATGTATGCATGATGCAAATGTGAATGTATGTAATGCAGATGAATATGATAATGCAAATGTAAATTATGCTAACATGTGTTGTGTGCAGGATGTGATGCAGCTGTGATATCTATATATGTATGTATGAAATGCTTATATGTGGTAATGTAGGTGTAGCTACATGAAATGCAAATGTTTTTGGTGTGTCATTATACTCAGTCATGTGATAGCAAGCTATGCGGACTTGAGAAGGATGATGAAAGTCAATCAAGAAAGGGGGGATGAAAGACAGAAGATATGAAAGTGAAAGAGCTTCTTGTGCATTATCATCATTGAGTTTTATTATGGCAAGTAGGTTATGACAATCGAGGCATATGTTCGACCCAGAAAGTCATTGTACCTATTTGCATGGAGATAAGACAGTCACAAACAAGGAATGCCCCAGTTCACACTAGACTCTCAGTGTCCTCATATCCTTGGACAAGTCATAGCATTACTAAGAGACAATCTACAGACAGAAAATACAAATAGGTGACGATACCCCATCCTCGCCTTTCTAGTCAAAGACATCCTAGAGATAGAATCTCTAGTCAAAGACATCCTGGAAAAGCTAAAAGACATGTCACCAAAAGATAAAATCAAAAGAAAACCAAGGCTCGACACCAACATCCACTGTAGTCCTCAAGTTTAGTGTCTCTTGTCACTTGTATAAGTCTTATTTGATTGTGGTCACAATGTTTACTTTCACAGAAAGGATAGATAGTACTAAACCATAATGTTGTCTGAGTCTGTTGAAAGATTTGATTTGTTGAAGCCCATTGTTGCTACTATGTCTCATCTAAAAATGACTGAATCCATGAAACTGATACTTTATTGCGAAGAAGACGAAACTTTATTGCGGATCTGTGATGCAAATGTTGCTTTATTGCGAATTGTGCGCGGATAGACTAAAGAAAGCCGGAAGAAACTGTACTCCTTGAAACATGTGATGTTCTCAGTTCCACACCCATTACTAGACGTAGGATTTTGCCTTAGCCACAGATAGGATCTGATTTATTATGGATGGAAAAGGGTGTAAAGGGAATTTTTATTATGAATGGCTAACCAATCTTGGGTAGATCAAATGACAAGCCATGATGGGAATGGGTAAGTTTATTATGGATGAATTGGTCGTGAGTGTGTGCAAAGTGAAGTGATGAAAGAGAATCCTGAAGAAGGGAGGAGCAATGTCTCTACGCATGGCGCTGGTGACCCAGTTTTCACCATGGTACTTGCCCAGGGCGCCACCGAAGTGGTTTTCACCGTTGGACGAAATTATTTCTCTTTACTTTTTTTATAATTTTTTCAATGTTTTTTGTGTCACAAGGCGCCTGTTTGCCAGGTTTTCACCAAGTAACGATTTTATAATTTTTTTTTTGTATTTTTTGAATTAGGATACTCTGAAGAGCTATGTGTAAAACCTGCGAAGGTGCATGTTGTTGATAGGATCCTCCAAAGGTTCACCTTCTGTAGTTGAGAGTTGATATGCACCAGATCCATATGCTGCTGTAATAATGTAAGGACCAAGCTAGTTTGGTTCGAACTTGCCCTTCTTCTCTCTGCTTTGTTGATTTTTAGGATTTTCTCTGAGAACTAAGTCACCTACCTCAAATGTGCAAGGCTTGACCTTGTGATTGTAGCTGCGACTCATTCGTTGTTGGTAAGCTTTGAGATGACTATAAGCAGTTTGTTTTCGTTCATCCAATAGTTCCAGCTCTTGTAAGCGAGAGACCCTGTAGTGTTCATCACTGATGATGTTTTGCAAAGAGACCCGTAAAGAGGGTAGCTCGACCTCAATAGGCAAGATGGCTTCAGAACCATAGACTAGTGAATACGGTGTAGCTCCTGTAGGTGTACGGACACTTGTGCGGTAGGCCCAAAGTGCAGGATTAAGTTGAATATGTCAATTACGACCAGCATCATCGACTGTCTTCTTTAGGATTTTAAGGATTGTTTTGTTAGACGCCTCAGCTTGGCCATTACCTTGGGGGTAGTATGGTGTGGAGAAACGATGGGAGATATGGAAGCGGTCATAGAGTTCGCGAACATCCTGATTTTTGAAGGGACGCCCGTTATCAGTGATAATGGAAACAGGAATACCGTATTGGCAAATGATATAGTTGAGGATGAATGTAGCAATCTGTTTTCCAGTAACTTGTGTGAGAGGCACAACTTCAATCCATTTTGTAAAATACTCTGTGGCAGTGATAATGAATTTATGACCATTGTAAGAAGGAGGGTGAATCTTGCCTATGAGATCGAGTCCCCATTGACAAAAGGGCCAAGGAGACACAAGTGGTTGAAGTTCTTGTGCTGGCGCATGTATGAGATCTCCATGAATTTGACATTGCTTACATTTCTTGACAAACTGATATGAGTCTTTCTCCATATTGGGCCAGTAATATCCAGTCCTGATGAGTTTCTTGGCCAAGGTAGGACCACTAGCATGTGGACCACATATCCCTTCATGCACTTCCCATAACGCAATCTGAGCTTCGTCGCTTTCTAAACATCTAAGAAGAGTGCCATCTAGATCTCGCCAGTATAGGATATCAGCTAAAATGACATATCAAGAGGATTGGCGAATGAAAGTGCGACGTTGGTTATTTGATAGATCAGGAGGTAAAGTATTGTCTCGTAGGTATGTGAAAATGGAACCATATAACTGGGATTCGGGACTGACAACGCATATCATTTCAGTAGGCATGATTTCATATGAAGGGACCAAAAGGTTATCCACCAAGAACTCATAGGGGATCTCGTTTGGAGGTAGATCGATCAGTGAAGCAATTGTAGCCATGGCATCTACGGCGCGATTATGCTCTCTTGGTATTTGCTCAGAGTCTATCTATGTGAAATGTTGTTTCAGGTCATCCACCATTTGTTTATAAGGCATTAACTTTTCATCTTTTGTTTGGTAATCATCAGTTGCTTGACGGATGACAAGTTGGGAATCCCCAAAAACATGAAGTTCCTGGATCTTCCATTGAATTGCAATTCGTAATCCTGTTGTTAATGCCTCATATTCCGCTATATTGTTAGTGCAAGGAAATGATAAGCAGTATGATTTTGGTATAGAATCCCCTTGAGGAGTTATAAAGAGGATGCCAGCTCTTGCCCCATGCTGTGTATATGAGCCATCAAAGTATAGTTGCCATGGCTTTGCATGTGACATTGTCAAAATTGGTTCATCTGGAAATTCTGAACTTAGAGGAACATCATCTATCATGGGAGCATCTGCTAATTGATCTGCAATGGCTTGTCCTTTTATTGCTTTTCTGTCCACATACTTGATGTCGAATTCACTCAGTATCATTACCCATTTGGCCAGTCGCCCAGTAAGTGTTGCCTTATTGAGAAGGTATTTCAATGGATCTATCCTTGCAACTAACTTTGTCTTATGAGTAAGCATGTAATGTCGTAATTTCTATGAAGCAAAGACCACAGTGAGGCATGCGTGCTCAATTGGTGTGTAATGTAGCTCATATCCTACCAATGTGTGACTGATATAATATACTACTTTTTCCTTGCCTTCAGCAATTTGTTGCACTAAGAGTGCCCCCAATGCTGTTGGAGTAGCTGAAATGTATAATAACAGTGGTTGATCTGGAACTGGTGGCATCAGAACTGGTAGATTTAGAAGATAATCTTTGAGCGTCTGGAAAGCCTATTGACAGTTATCATCCCATTTGAATTTGATGTTTTTATGTAGCAAGTGTTGAAAAGGATTACACTTATCTGCTAGTTGTGCTATGAATCTTCGGATGGACTGGAGTCTGCCTTGTAAGGATCAAAGTTGACTGATATTTCTTGGTGGTTGCATTTCCAAGATAGCTTTGACTTTTGCTGGATCCACTTCAATTCCTCTTTTGAATACAATGAATCCTAGGAGCTTCCCAGAGGTTACTCCAAAGACACATTTCTTAGGGTTTAATCTTACTTTGTATTTTTCCAATCGATCAAAGGCAACTGAAAGTATGTCCAAATGTGTATTTCTGTCTATTGATTTGACCAAGAGGTCGTCAACATAATCTTCCATAGTTACATGCATGAGATCATGAAAGATAGTAGTCATGGCTCTTTGATATGTAGCACCTGCATTCTTTAACCTGAAAGACATGACATTCCAGCAGAAAGTTCCCCATGGACAAGTAAATGATATTTTGTGTTGATCCTTGGGTGCGATCCTTATCTGATTATAACCAGAGAATCCATCCATTAATGATAGCATTTCATGACCTGCTATGAGACCAACAATCAAGTCAATGTTTGGTAATGGGAAGTTATCCTTTGGACAAGCTTTGTTGATGTCTCTAAAATCTGTGCAAATTCTGATGCTGCGATTTGGTTTATTGACAGGTACCAAGTTGGAGATCCATTCAGGATAATCAATTGGGCATATGAATCTGACATTGAGTAATTTCTCAAGTTCTGCTTTGACTTGTAATGCCACTTACGGATGCATTTTTCTTAATTTCCGTTTTACTGGTTTTGCCCCCGGTTTGACTGTCAGATGATGCATTACTAAATCCAGATCTAATCCAGGCATGTTTGCATATGACCAGGCGAAGTTGATTTGTCACTTTTTGAAGAAACTTATGAATTTTGACCTTTCAGACTCTGTCAGTGATTGAGCTAAGAATATGTTGTGTGGAACCTCTTCTGTACCGATGTTTGTTTTGATAGTCTCCTCTACCAACATGGATGATTTTTCCTCATATGATGCTGGGAGAATGTCGAGCCTTCCATCTTCGGGCGCCTCAGAGAGGTTTTCACCCTCAGATACGTCCTTTCTTTTTACTTTTTTGGGGTCAGGTAGCGCCACAATGTGGTTTTCGCCATAAGACCCTTGATTTGTTCTTATTTTCACATTTTTGCGACTGGAAGGTTCGACACCCTCACTAAAATATGCCACACTATTGAGTTCTATGGTGTATCCTGCTTTATGATCTCCAGGGGGAAGATCATCTCGTATGCCTAGATAGTCAATAAAAGCTTCATCGTTTTGAAATGTATCCAACTGTGCAGGTCCTTCATGATCCCAGTCAATGAGTTGGTGGTGAACAAGGGGAAGGCCGTTAATGTCTTCGAAGTTAGCGGGGCTAAGAGTGAAGATGTGGTTATATTCGGGTATGTCAAGGTAATTATCGAGGTCATCGATGGCACTCTCCTCATCAGTCTCGATCACGAGCGAATCCAAATTATCGTCACTAGTAGCGCATTTCGAAACAGGTGTTCTCATCCTATGTGATTTCAACCTAGAACCTTGAGACAAGGACTGTGTAGACTCCTCTTGGGTTTTTTCTTGACCAAATCTAAATTTGTTATAAAACTCCTCCTCTTCTGTGCGTTCACTTGGCTCTCTGAATGTCTCGGTGAGCTCGTAGTCACTGGAAGACTTGTCAGAACCCCATTCCCATTCATTGGAATCTGTAGAATAGCGATTCTCTTGTTGAATTTTGGCAGCTTTGATTTGTAAGGCTTCTTCTGTCCTTTGGGTGTGGACCTTGGAAGTTAAGAAACCAAGTCCTTTCGAGCGTTCCTTCTTGAAAGTCAATTTAGGTTGTAAAGGTTCTATCATACCCAAATTTTTGTAGAATTTTGAAGCCTTTGCCATATTTCTCACATGGTAGATTGATGTGGTCTTGTGTTTCTTCTTCATTGTCTTTGAAAAGCATTTGGTATAAATCTTCCTCTTCTAGTTCACCCCATCATTGAAAGGTAGTAGGGTCCCATTTGAACGTCATGATGGAGATTTGCTTGTTAGGATGTGGTCTTCCATATTCTTTTGGGGAACTCATGACTTGTCTTAAGTACATGGTCTGATTGAAAGTATATTCCCCCATGCCTTTGTCCTGAAACTTGCCTTTAAGCTCACCTTGTTTTGATGTCGAAGGTTTTAATGACTCAGGATCAATGTATGCCGATGAAGGAACGACCTCCCGATTACTAGGAATGATGGTCTCAGTCTTTGATTTCAGGTTATTACAATATATGAATGGATTAGGATCACCATTAACTGTTACTTCCACTCCATTATGAGGAAACTTAATGCATTGGTGACATGTGGATGGGACTGCCCTCATTTCATGGATCCAAGGGCGTCCTAACAATATGTTATAAGTGAGATTTAAATCCAGGACTTGACATACCACATCCTTTGTAACTAGCCCAACCCTGAGAGGTAAGATGACTGTACCCTTGGATGAACGCTCTTCATCATCATATGCCTTAATGGTGATCTTGTTTGTAGAATTCACAGCTTTATCAGAATATCCTAATTGTGTGATAGTGCTTAATGTGCAAATGTTTAGACCTTCTCCTCCATCTATCAGGACTCATTTTATTTGATGTTTGTGTATGAAGGCTTCAATGTGTAATGGTGCATTATGCGGCTGACTTATAGAGGCGTCATCAGCTTCCGTGAAAGTAAGTGAGTGTGGAATGGAAAGGTATCCCACCATGGCTTGAAACTGGTCCACGTTTAGATCAGTAGGAATAGCAGTATCTCTCAAGATTTTGTCAAGAATGGCTTTATGTGCGGGAGATATGCGTAATAACTCAAGGATTGAAATGAGCGCGGGTGTCTTCCCTAACTATTCTACATGATCATACTTAGGTTTGGTTGATGAGGAAGTTGTGTTTTTAGTTGGAGTACCTTGCAAAGTGATTTTGCCTCGACGGGTTGTAACATGACATTCAGAGGTAGGTTCTAAAGAAGATCCAATACCCTTTAGGACAATCTTGGGTCTCTGAGTAGAATTCTCAGACGCTTTGTCCTTGATGATAATGGTGGAGACATAATTGTCCATTGAAATGTGATTAATAGTTGAATAATAATTGTAAGATGCTCTGCTATAGTTGGTTTGGTCATCTGTGGCTTTAGCTTTTCCCTTGTCATGTTTTGGGAATGGTTCCTTAAACATCTCATGTTCTTGATTGGAGGAATGTCCCTCAATCTCAATGTCACCTCTATCAATGAGATCCTGTATGATGTTCTTCAGTCGATGACAATTTCCTGTCTTATGACCCTTGCTCTTATGAAATTCACAATACTCATCATCATTCCACCAATTTGGTTTGACCTTTGGTTCATATGGCAGAAAATCTGGAATTGTGATCACCTTGTTTGCCACTAACTTCTTGAAAACTGACTCAAGTGGTTCTCCCAATGGAGTGTACTTCCTTCGTGATCTGGAAGTTGTTTGAGTATTCACTTGATTGTTTGTAGAACTTGATCCTGAAAAGATGACTTTGGGTCACACTGTGTTGGCATCGACAACACCATCATTGACCATGTTCTTATTTTTATTCCAAAATCTTGGCTTGTCTTTTCCTTTAAAGTCATCTTTGTTTTCCTTGAATATTTTAATGACTCCTTGTTCAATTAGGACCTTTTTTGTCGCTAAGCCTTTTTCAATGACGTCCTTGAAGGTGGACAAACAAGCTTTCCTTAAGTCATAACCAATCTCTTTGTTAACATTTTGGGTGAACATTTCTACCATTTGTTTTTGTGGAATTTCACAAGAGCATCTGCTGGCTAGATTTCTCCATCTTTGTGAAAATGATGCAAAAGATTCTCCCTCTTTTTGCTTAGTATTGCACAAAGTAGTGACTGATATGTCTGTCTCTATGTTGTAGGAGAAATGTTGAATAAATGCCTCTGCTAAGTCACCCCATGACTTAATTCCAGGTGGAAGTTGGGAGAACCATTCCATAGCTTGATCACCTAAGCTTTGTGGGAATAATCTCATCAAATATGTCTCTTCTGCTGCTACCTCAATGCAAGCTGTGAAAAATTGTCTTATGTGTGCCTTAGGATCCCCTTTTCCTCTATAATTATCAAATTTAGGCGTCACAAAGTGTGTAGGAAAAGGAGGCATTGGAATGCTATTGTCAAATGGATAAGGACATATGTCTCTCATTGTGTATGTTGGTTTTGGCGCATTTATGTCCTCCGTTTTCTTTTGTAAGTCCCTGATTTGTTGCTCCAAATTGCTCTTAGGTGGAGATCGACTTCTTGGACCATACCCCATGCTTGAGGCACCAATTGGAGGAGGATCATGTTGCATATATGGATGATATTGATCATACACATGTTCATATGGAGGAGGTTTGTAATGACGCTGCGTATATGGACCACTTGGTATAGATTCATGTTGAGGAACGAAATATCTATTTTGTCCATGTATACCATACTCTACAGGCATGTCATGTTCCATTGTGTTGCCCCCAAATTTGACATGAGGTTTCCTTGTGTCCAAATTTTGAGCATGCCTTTGAATATCCCATTGCTTTGGTGGTTGATCCTTAGCATTGGTATGTGATTGAGCATATTTCTCTGCATAAGACTTCCATAATGGTCTGCGAAGGTGGGTATCATATGTTTGACCATGTGTATGTGGGACCTCTAGTTTTTGAAGCAAAGCTGATGGTGATTCAGGTACCATATGTGGTCCTCTATTTCCTCCACTATTAGGTCTCCTTTGATCCATATTGGAGTGAGGTTGTTGCAAAGGTCTATGTTCCATTATTTGAGACATGTCAAAATCATGAGGTATCTTGGCTCCACTTTGTGCCATCATTTGTAAGAAGTATTGTCTATCCCTCCTCATTATTTCCTCAACCAATCGATTGAAATGGGGATTCATAATGGATTCTTCCACATCTGCTGAATGTACTGAAAAGTTGTCCACATTGTCATTGTGTGTAGCATTGTTGTTTATAGTGTCCATGTTCTCAACATTTGGAATGTTTCTATAGACATCCATGTCAGGTAATGTAGTATGATCAGAATTGAAAAAGATATCATTGTCATACTCATAAGAACTCATGTTTGTGGACTCTTGAGCCTCTTTAGTTTCTCTCCTAGATTTTTGAAGACGGGTTTCAACCATGAACTAGGTATTGACCAAGATGTGAGAGACTAGATGAAAAATGGAAAGAGTATGGAAGACCAAGAGTTGAATGGAATGTAAATGAGTCTGAAGTGTACTTGCAATGTCCAAAGTGTAAGACCAAGTATGTATGTGGTAGAGTAGGTGTGACTTCCAAAGAGAGGATAGTTTCTCTTGATGAGGTAAGTTGACCTTGACTCTAAGTAAAACCAAATGAGACCCAAAGGTAAGAAACCTTGATGAGGGACCACTTAGCAAAGTGTTGTTGTATGTAGTGTGTTGACAAAGTATGATGAGGACAAGCAAGTGACCTTTTGACTCAAGTTTAGACAAATGTGAATGTAATGCAAGATGTAAAGCAATGATGGACTTTGTGAGACCCAAAGACAAGTTGAATGCTAAATGAAACCTTGGAGAAATGACCTAGGAAGCTCAAGAATTCTGAAACTGATTGCTCTTGTTTGCTGGACTGTAAAATTTTTCCAATTTGTGAAGTTGTGACCAAATCTGAATGTTTGACTGTTTTTCGTGACAAGAGGACACAATGTTGATGAGGACTCAATGTTTGCAAGTGTTTAGACTCTCCAAGAAAAGTGTGTTGTTTGATGTGAAAAATGTTTTGCATACACTTGAAGACACAAAAGACACAATGTTTTGCTGTTTGGTCTTGAATGTTTTGAATGTTTAACATAAGTCAAGCACAATTCTTATGGCTAGCCAAGACAATAGTTGTTGATCCCACATGGGGTTTTACCCCCGAGGCTACGCTATTCAGAGTGGATACTTAGATGCTTGACCTCACTGGCTCCACCCTCGGCACTCACTTCTCGGGTCAGCCAAGCATCAATCCCCATGAAAACTCCCCATGGCAAACTTTGTATCTCTACTAAGAACCGTATGTGTGTGGGCCGCTACCAGAGGTCCGACCTCCTGCCCCAACAACTAGAAGGATTTGGGCCTCTAAAACAAAATGGTGCTAGTAAGGGCATCTGCTTGTGTGGCCATACATGCGGCATTTTTAGCTCTGTAAATACAGAAGGCTCCCATCCGGTAGGGGTTATGCCCTACAAATGATCAAATGAATTTGATCAAACAGGTTTATGGGGAGACATAGTGTCGGTATGAACTAATCAGCACACGTTATCCATAGTTTTCACCATGAATACATTTGATTATAGTGGTTCGGATGAGGTGGGTTTTCCTCGCTACCACTTGGGTCGTTCTCTTCTCACTAGTAGTCCTAATGACCACACGGGAAGACAGGCCCTCTAAAGATTAAACAAAAAGAGCCTATTGCTCAAGACACAAAAGACAATGATTCAATTTTAGTGCACCAATGGAAGTGTTTGCTAGTCTATGAAAACAAGGCACACAATAAAAATCCAAAAAAACCCTTGCCAAGGACCTGCACCAAAGATTTGTTAGTAGTTTGGGTTGTTTCAAATGATCACCCCTTCCTGCAAGCACAAAAGTTAGGTAAATTTTAAAACCTAAAAGACTTTGTGAAAATAGGGGCCTTCAACCAAACGATTTTGCTTCCAAGACAAGATGCACCAACTTTGTTAGCGAGATCTGAAAATGTTAGCTCAAAATTAAACCAGATTTGAAACCCTAAATGCAAAATCTGAAAAACTGAATCAATGAAAAATGCGAAATTCAAAACTGGTGAACACAGACGCGGTTACCCTCTACACAAACACACCTCTGTGACACAGACGCGGTTCTGTGAGACACAGATGCGGATAAAAACCACAGATGCGCTTCCCAGACATAGACACAGATAAAGATGACACAGACGCGTTTCCGTAACACAAACGCGCCTTTCGAAAACCTGCAAAATAAAATTTTGTCGAAAACACGGACGCGATTCCAGATATTACAGACGGGCCAGAAAATCAAAAACGCGATCCGAAAGTATGCAGATGCGAAAATGTTGAAAATGTTGTTGGAAATGCCAGATCTGCAACGTCAAACACGAAATCTACAACAAAAGGTTAAATGCAAGAGGGACAAGAGTCCCACCGGGCATGCCAAAATGTATATGGTGAAAATGGATAACAATAATAACAATATTGAAAGGCTAAATGAATTCAACCACAAAACCCTAGCCTAACAATCAACAAGGATCCACCATAACATATGAAGATTACCTAAGACAATGCAAATCACATGAAATCACAAAGATTTTACCATCACATGTCCAATAGGGTTTTGATCTCCATTCTTCCTATCTCCAATGATCTTGCTTGATATATTTGCTCTCATATTTTATATGCACAAGAGCTCAACAAAGAATAGAATGTGGTTGCAAATAGGATCGTAGTGTAGTCAATTGATCAAGTCATTAGGATGCATCATTAGGGTTTGATAATGAAGAAAGCATCTCCTTATATAGAAGACACAATATGAAATGGAGGGATAAGATTGAGAGGTGTAAAAGGAGGTCGGCTATGATTAGAGGGTGGGTAAAAGAAATAATAAAATAATGAAAGGGGTAGGTAGTGTATGAATTAAGAGATGAATGACATGTGTCATAGGTAGAAAAGGCTAATGAATTAATTAAATAAATAAAGATTTATTTAATTAATAGAAGAAGTGGGATAATTAAATAAATAAGAATATTTATTTAATTTAAGAAAATAATAATTTAAATAAATAAATGTATTTATTTAAATGAGAAATAAGGCTAGAAGAGGATAAATGAATTAATTAAATAAATAAGGATTTATTTAATTAATAGAAGAATTAGGCTTAGATAATTAAATAAATAAAATATTTATTTAATTAGACATGACAATTTTAGGTGTCTACAATTACATCAGTCATACTTTGGTTGGTTATGAGCTTAACTACACACCAATTGAGCACACGTGTCTTGTTGTGGTTTTTGTTTCACAGAAATTATGACATTATATGCTAACTCATAAAACTAAGCTGGTCGCAAGGATAGATCCATTGAAATATCTTCTCAATAAGGCAATGCTTACTAGCAGACTAGCGAAATGGGTAATGATCTTGAGTGAATTCGATATTGAATATGTGGACAGAAAAACAATAAAGGGACAAGCTATCACAGATTAGTTGGTAGATGCACCCATGATAGATGATGCTCCTCTCACTTTAGAGATTCCAGATGAATCCATCCTGGCGGTATCACAAACGAAGCCTTGGTAATTATACTTTAATGACTCATACATGCAACATGGTGCAGGAGTTGGCATCCTCTTTATCACACCTCAAGGGGATTCCATTCCAAAATCATACCAATTGTCATTTCCTTGCACTAATAACATAGTAGAATATGAGACATTAACAACTAGATTACGAATTGCAGTTCAGTGGAAGATCCAGGAACTTCATGTTTTTGGGGACTCTCAAATCGTAATTCGTCAAGAAACCAATGACTACCAAACAAAGGATGAAAAATTAATTCCCTAAAAGAAAATGGTAGATGACTTCAAGCAATATTTCATAAAAATAACCTTTGAGCAGATACTAAGAGAACATAATCGAGCTACAGATGCCATGGCTACTATTGCCTCGCTGATTGATTTATCGCAAAATGAAACCCGCTATGAGTTCTTGGTGGATAACCTTTTGGTTCCCTCATATGAGATCACTCCTATTGAGATGATATGTGTTGTTGGTCCTGATTCCCATTATATGATTCCATTTTCACATACCTTTGTAACAATGTCCTTCCTCTTGACTTATCCAACAATCAACGTCATACTTTCATTTGCCAATCTTCCCGATATGTCATTTTAGCTGATATCCTATACTGTCGAGGTGTAGATGGAACTCTTCTTAGATGTTTAGAAATGAAGCTCAGATTGTGTTATGCGAAATTAATGAAGGTATATGTGGTCCACATTCTAGTGGTCCTACCTTAGCCAAGAAACTCATCAAGACTGGATATTACTGGCCCAATATGGAAAAATATTCATATTAGTTTTTAAAGAAATGTAAGCAATGTCAAATTCATGGAGACCTTATTCATGCACCAACATAAGAACTTCAACCGATTGCGACTCCTTGGCCCTTTTATCATTGGGGACTCGATCTTATAGGCAAGATTCACCCTCCTTCTTCCAATGGCCACAAATTCATTATCACTACCACAGATTATTTCACAAAATGGATTGAAGACATGCCTCTTACACAAGTCATTGGAAAACAGATTGCTACATTCATTCTTAACTATATCATTTGCCAGTACGGTATTCCTCTTTCCATCATCACTGATAACAAACTTTCCTTAAAAAATCAAGATGTTCATGAAATTTATGATCACTTCCATATTACCCATTGTTTTTCCACTCCCTATGACCTCCAAGGTAATGGTCAAGCTGAGCCATCTAATAAAACCATTCTGAAAATTCTAAAAAAGATAGTTGATGACGCTGGCTGAAATTGACACATCCAACTTAATCCCGCTCTTTGGGCTTGCTGCACAAGTGTTCACACACCTACAAGAGCCACACCTTATTCACCTGTCTATGGAACTAAAGCTATCTTTCCTATTAAGGTCGAGTTACCATCTTTACGAGTCTCTTTGCACAAAATTATCAGTAATGAAGACTATAGGGTCTCTCACTTACAAGAACTAGACCTATTGGATGAACGAAGACAAACTACTTTTAATCACCTCAAGGCTTATCAACAAAGAATGAGTCACAGTTACAATCATAAGGTTAATCCTCATGTATTTGAGGTAGGTGACTTAGTTCTCAAGGAAAATCCCAAAAATTAGCAAGACGGAGAGAAGAAGGGCAAGTTCGAACCAGATTGGCTTGGTCCTTACATCATCACAACAATTTATGGACTCGTGCATATCAGCTTTCGACACCAAATGGAGAACCTTTGGAGGATCCAATCAACAAAATGCACCTTCGTAGGTTTTACACATAGCTCTTCAGAATATCCTAATTCAAAAATACAAAAAAATCAAAAAAATATTAAAAAAATAAAAAATACAAAAGAAAATAAAAAAATATCAAAAAAATAAAAAATAAAAAAATCATAAAAATAAAAAATTGTTACTTGGTGAAAACCTGATAAACGGGCGTCTTGTGACACAAAAAAATTGAAAAATAAAAAAAATAAAAAGAAATAAATTCATCCAATGGTGAAAACCACTTCGGTGGCACCCTGGGCAAGTTCCATGGTGAAAACTGGGTTACTGATGCCATGTGTAGAGATATTGCTCCTCCCTCCTTCAGGATTCAATATCATCCTTCACTTTGCACACACTCACAACCTATCCATCCATAATAAACTTACCCATTCCCATCATGGCTTGTTATTGATCTACCTCAGATTGGTTAGCCATTCATAATAATCCCTCCTTTTCACCCCTTTCCATCCATAATAAATCAGCTCCTATTTGTGGATAAGGTAAATCCTACATCTAGTGATGGGGTGGAATTGAGAGCATCACATGTTCTGAGGAGTATAGTTTCTTCCAGTATTCTTCGGTTTATCCGCATATAATCCACAATAAAGCAACACTTGCATCACAAATTTGCAATAAAGTTCTGTATTCTCCACAATAAAGTATTAGTTTCATGGATTCAGTCAGTTTTAGATGAGATGTATACAACAACAATGGTCTTCAACAAGTCAAATCTTTCAACAGACTCAGACAACCTTATGGTTCAGTGCTATCTATCCTTTTGTGAACGAAAACATTGTAACCACAATCAAATAGACTTATACAAGTGACAAGAGACACTAAACTTGAGGACTACAGTGGATGTTGGTGTTGAGTCTTGGTTTTCTTTTGATTTTCTCTTTTGGTGACATGTCTTTTAACTTTTCCGGGATGTCTCTGACTAGAGATTTTATCTCTAGGATGTCTTTGACTAGAAAGACAAGGATGGGATATCATCACCTATTTTTCTTTGTTGTCTATGGATTATCTCTTAGTAATGCTATGACTTGTCCAAGGATATGAGGACACTGTGAGTCTAGTATGAACTGGGGAATTTTCTTTTTGTGACTATCTAATCTTCATGCAAACAGGTACAATGACTTTCTGGGTCGAACATATACCTCGATTGTCATAACCTATTTGCCATAATAAAGCTCAATAATGATAATAACACAAGAAGCTCTTTCACTTCCATATCTTCTATCTTCTATCCCCCTTTCTTGATTGACCTCCATCATCCTTCTTGAGTTTGTGTAGCCTGCTATCACATGATTAAGTATAATGACATACCAAAAATACCTCCATTTCATGTAGTTTGCACATGCATTACCACATATTAGCATTTCATACATACATATAGATATCACAATTGCATCACATCCTACGCACAACACATGTTAGCACATTTTACATTCTCATCATGTAACTAGTTATTTGCATTATCATAGTCTTCATTTCATACATTCACATTTGCATAACATATAAAACATAAAATAACAAAAATATATTGCATCTCATCATGTACATATTTGCATCCATATCATAAGCATCATAAAATCATCATCATAAATCACATAGAAGCAACATCACATAAGTACACATGCATATAGCTGCCGCAAGGATGAATCATCTCATATATATCTCAAAAATCATAAGTGTCATGATACAATGATGTCAAAATACATAAGGCTACAAAATCACCTGAAGGTGTCTACATCGTCATACAAAAATGGTACAAAAACTGATACATAGGGATCCCTCTAAGTCTATAATTAACTACCTCCCTCGAATCCAACCGATCTCAATGGAGTCTAAGCCCTAGAAGTTCCTACCCCAGGATCATCTCTCCTGCCCCCTCTTTCTAGTGATGGTGGAGGACCCATGACCCCACCACTAGATGTCTGTCTCTTGTCTCTCCCTCCAGAGGTCTTTGTAGTCCATGATGGTCTCTAGAAGCTCCTAGCTCGCTGATCTGGTGGCACAACTCCATAATACATGTCTCTCAAGTAGGCTATCTCCTCCCCTACCCGTAGAACATAGGCGTATCCAGACCCTGTGTCCTCTACTACCTGCTTGCCTGCCCTTAGTGCTATCTCAGCCTCCGTGTAGCACTGAATAGCCTGATCTCTCTCCTGCTCAGTGTCCCTCAGCTATCTCTTGAGTCTTGCCCCATATTGCTCTAGATCCTGGATCTCATCTACTTGTCCCTGACAGATCTCCCTCAAGGATAGTAGCTCATCCTCCTCCTCTCCTCCCACCTCCTCGTCCCTATGGCTGCTCCCGTGGTTGTTCCTATGGTTGTCTCTGTCCTTGTCCCTGCCACTGTACTATCTGGGAACCTATGCTTCTCGCACCTATAAAGGCAATCCACCTCTACCCCTCACTACATGATCCTGCATGTCATCTCCTCCATCTCTCCTCTAAGCCACTCTCCTCTCTACTACTACCCCTCGCCCCCGCCATCTGGCTTTGCCTCCACCATCCCCACTATCATCCCCACAATCCCCACCATCACCCTTTGTCGGCTCCCCTGGATCCGTCAACCGTGGAAATAGATGCTCTGCCCAATATGCATTGTACTTTGCATCCATCCCCATGTCCTCCACATTTGCCCAAATATCCCAAGGCATGGGAACCATCTCTTGCATTTGTGCAACAGCCTGATCATAAGACAATAACGGACCTAAATGCACCTGATCCCTCACTGTCCACGCATACATCCCTGAACCCCATGGAATCCGTTGTATCCTGCCAAACTGCCTACATACTCTATCAATCAACTACCGCTCAATAACATATGGTGTCCATCCAATCAGATACCTAATCCTAAACACATATGGAAGCTCCACTACATCATCCTCCCACTTCTCATAATCTCGATAAGGCCTCCATATCACACTGTCTATCTCATCAATCACTCAACACCAATACTCTATCCTCCCAATCCATGGCTAGGAAGTAATCATATCATACAGATGCACATAACTGCACCCATGTCCCCTACCTCTAAAGTGTATTGGTCGTGTAACCGGAAGATGCTCATATGCCCATACTTGCAGTAATGGTACTCCGCACCGCAATCCCGCTGATCCATGATACACAAATTGATGCAACTCATAATACAAGTGTGCCAATGGACATGACCCCCATGCAAACTTGGTGTGATCAGTCACCAATGTCTCCAAAGTCCTCCCCCATCCCACAGCCAACCCTCATGTCACCCTATCTGGACATAGGAACCCACTAATAACTCCTGCCAACACTATCGGTAAAGCCAATCCTGTAGCTGTCATGGTGTCCCAGGCCACATGTCCTGCCCTCATCTCCAGTCCTGGATCCTAGAACACTCATTTCAGTGCATCCATGTCTCCCTCTCGATCGTAAGGAACCAAATTCCCATCGATCGGTTTCCTCAATATCCTATACACATCCTCTAAGGTGACTGTCATTTCACCCATTGGTAAATGAAACTTGCATGTCTCTAAGTGCCATCTCTCAGTTAATGTAGTCAACAACCCCATGTTCACCCAAAACTCAAGCATATACATAATGTATCATAATCCCATGGCCTCAACCGCTGCTCTATCCTCCAATGTCAACTCTGGTCATAATACTTGAGTTGAAGGGAATATTTCCCATCACTCTAGCATAGGTAGGTCTTCTTTCAGTCAAGCGAATCAACTATGTCAATCATAGTAGCACTGCCTGTTCATCACAAAGTGCTACTTTTTATCCTAGTGCTTATATCTATCATATGACACTCTATCGTAGTAGTACTCCCTGTTCATCACAAAGTGCTGCTCTTTTATCCTAGTGCTTATATCTATCATATGGCACTCTATCCTAGTAGTACTCGTTCATCACAAAGTGCTACTTTTATCTTATCTTTTAGGGCACCTACTTGAGTGTATCCTCTTGAGTATCTTATCCAATTGACAACGTATGTTCTATCACATAATTGTCAATTTCTTTGGTACTCCCTGCTCATCACAAAGTGCCTCACTCTATCCTATCTGAGGGCCTATGCTTGAGTGTATCCTCTTGAGTATTTTCCTGATTGGCAACGTATGTTCTATCACAAAATTGTCAATCCTAGTCTTCCCTAAAGGACCTGTTTGAGTGTATCCTCTCAACAACTTATCCAATCGACAACGTATGTTTATCATAGAACTGCTGATTCAACCTTGAAGACATAAATGTACATTCATGACACAAACGTGCTTACATACTTCACAAACATTTCTACATTTCACAGACGTGCCTGAAACACACAGACATACCTCTATTTTGCATAGACGTACCTACCCTGCATAGACACGCCTACATTTCACAAACGCGCTTGCATTTGACATAAACGCTTTTCCAACCATGGACATGTTTAAACTCAACACAAACGCGTCTGGCACCAACACAGACATGCCTTACCATTTTTTGCCCTACTTGACAAGTTTCTACGACATACCTAATATGCATTTATTGACCTACCTAACATGTATTTATGACAACAATTAATGCAACAAGGTACAAGGAGGTTTTATGGTACTCATTGGCTCTCCTACATCTGCTAGCCTCTGATATCGGTGAACGTGATCGAATCTATGCACCAATACCATCGTTGTTGACTGTTGACTACTCTCTGCTCTCTTTGCACTCTGATCTCTTAGGTGTGTGGATGACAATGAGGATGTTTTCCCTCGTAGTTTATCTTATAGAATACCCTAGCTCTAGTCTCTCGAGTCAGTCTTCTTTATCCCGTGACTTTGTTACTCCATCCTATCTTGTCAGTCCTTTCTAGCCTTTCTTTCTTATCGAGAGATTGTTTGTGCTCTTTTTAGACATTTACATCCAATCTCTCAAGGGGGCATACCATTCCCATCTTGGAGCAACTTTGTATTAGTTTATCTTATCTTCTTTGAAACAACACGACAAGATGCATTGTCTCAAAGAGGGGCAAAATGTAGACACCTAAAATTTTCCTGTCTAATTAAATAATTTTTTTAATTTATTTAATTATTTTAAGCATAAGTCTTCTATTAATTAAATAAATATTTATTTATTTAATTAATTCATTTATCCCTTTCTAGCCTTTCCTCATTTAAATAAATACTTTTATTTATTTAAATTATCTCTTTCCTAAATTAAATAAATATTTTATTTATTTAATTGAATCCAACTTCTTCTATTAATTAAGTAAATCTTTATTTATTTAATTAATTCATTACCCTTTTCTACCTATGACACATGTCTATCATATCTTAATACCTACACTACCTACCCTCTCATTATTTTATTATTTCTTCTACCTAGCCTCTAATCCTAGCCAACCATTTATCTTTACATCTCTTAATCTTATCCCTCTATTTCTTACAATGTCTTCTATATAAGGAGATACTCTCCTTCATTATCAACCCTCTTGAGATCTCCCAAGCCTCCTAAGCATTCTATTTGTCTAATCAATCTTATGCAATCAAGCCTTTTTGCAATCAAGCTATCAACTACATTTTCATTCTTTGTTGAGCTCTTGTGCACACATAAAATCTGAGAGCAAATATATCAAGCAAGATCAATGGAGATAGGAAGAATGGAGATTCAAACCCTATTGGACATGTGATTGTATAATCTTTGTGTTTTTGTTGATTTGCATTGTCTTAGGTAATCTTCATATGTTATGGTGGATATTTGTTGTTGTTAGGCTAGGGTTTTGTGGTTGAATTCATTTAGTCTTTCAATATTGTTGTTTCCATTTTTACCATAAACAAAATCTATTTTTGCAACAAAGTCAAAGAAAGTATACACGTGAGATTGATGATTTGCCTTACCAACAATAATTATAGAGTTGTCTTGCATTTTAAATATGCACATCGAATCTAGGGTGAATTCAACTCTCCTTCTAGTACCAGTATGTGTCATGTGATAAATAGAGAGAAGATTGACAACAAGTTTTGGAATGTGAAGAACATTCTCAAAACTACCAATACTAAGGTCTACCTGTCCATGTCCTATTGCCTCTACTGGAGAGTTATTCCCATGAGAATAGGACCTTCATATGATTTTAAAGATGAAAGAGCATCTTTTGTGGTTCCATGTGGTGTGAAGCTCCAAAGTCTATTATCCATGCATCTGGAGAAGAATAAATAACAATTAATACATGTGCATTAAACCTCTTGTTTCTGGTGTTTTTTCTTCCTACTTCTTCTTTGCACTTTCTTGAATAAAATTACCAAGATTATTCTGCTGAAGTGTCTCCGCCATGAGCTCAATGGTCTTCTTCATGCATGATGATTCTGGATGGTAACCATGGCTGCAATAGCTTCACTTTGATTTGTCCTTTTTGTCCTTCTTTTCCTTTGAATTGGTAGATTCATCCGGAGGTTTGAAATTAGCTCCTTTTTTAGGATTAGGATCCTTCTTCCCTTTACCTTTGGATTGCTAATTGTATTTTGAATTGTTCTTCCCACTTGCATGCACAATAGGTGCATGAGCTTTGGAGTTTTTCAAGGTACCCATCTTTATGAGCTTATCCTACTCATGTATTAGAGACTCAATTAAAGCATCGAGTGTGGGCATCTTCCTAGTTTCTCTAGTTGTAAGCCCGATTGTGTGAAAAGCAAAGACAAAAACAACATATTTTGGATCCAATTTTGATAAAATTGCAAGAATTAACTTGTTTTCTTCTTTGGATTTATCAATTCCATGATCTTTCAGCTGTAGTAACAAGGCTTTGAACTTCGTGAAGAATTCTTGAATATTCTCAAAACTTTTCGAATCTAATAAGTTGATCTCATTCTCCAAGATGTGACCTCACATCTCATCTTTTTTCCCAAAAAAGAGTCTCCAATATAGTCCAAACTAGGTTTGGTGTCGTGCATGCTTCAGTCTAGAGAAATAAATAAGAAAAGGAGACTGTAAGCCTCATCTATCTAGTTGAAATAATTGGATTTTTCAACTATAGAATTAGGTTCAACCTCTATTTCCATTGTGATCTGATACAAGCCTCTAAAATAATCTTTGGCTTTCAATTGAAATAATTATATGGCGTAAGAATTGCAAACGTTGGAAATTCAATTCTTCTTAATTGCTCTAATTTTTTCAATTTCTACAAAAATTGTTATTCCTCCTTCTTCCTAGCTCCTGTAGCTTTGATACCATGTATCAGAACCTGCACAAGATAAATGTAGCCGTGTGTGTGACAAGTGGACTTGTATCTGTATTTGATTACACAACACTTCAATAAGTCATTAGATGCATGGTTAGTAAATCAATAATCAATGAATAATAAAACCATTACAAAGCAACCTATGGCCTTCTAATAGATGTGAGTTTTAGTCATGCTCTTAGATTTCTCTATGAAACACCAGTAACTAGACGACACCTAAATGAAGGATTTAATCTATATGAACACAAAATTAAGCTAAATGGATGTAAGATATGAAAGATTAATGAATATTAGGCTAACATGATTAAGCTATGAATGAATATTAAGCTAGATGATTCAACACATATGCAATAACTAATATGCAATATTCTCAATGCCAAAATCTCAATGAACCTAGAGCAAAAACAACATAATAACAATAAATCTCCAACATTTTTTTTGAATGAGAGATTAGAGCCTGTATCTATAGAAAATCCAAAGAGAGACTAATGATCAAGATCGATTAATGATGAGCAACTGAGATTCTCCTAGAGGAAGCACAATCCAAGTGAATTGATGCGATTGGTTGCTTTTCTCAGCTTTAAAGGAAATTGAACTAAATTTAAGATAAAATTAAAAAAAACTGATTTATTCCATATTTTTATTCAACTTTAATATTTAATTGATTTAATTTCTTTTTTGACATTTTTCAATTTAATTCCTTTTTTCAATTTTTTTTTTGCAAATTAATTTTTTTTAATGATTTAATGAAAAATTGATTTATTTATTAAATATGCTAGGATATTTAATTAAATAAATAGGATAATTGAATAAAATGATTTACTTGGAATCATTAATTAAGTAAATATTTAATTAACATAGAATGATTTATTTGCCATGTGACATTAATGATTTAGAAATTAATTAATTAGGTGCTCATGATTGATTTAATTACCTTTGGTTAGGACCTTGGTGATGTAGCCAAGATTAGGGGCCCACGGTTTAGGTGACTTTTTTTAGGGTATTACATTTGCCCCTCTTTGAATTGATGTGCGAGCAACGCATTGATTCAAAGAATAGTTGATGTCGAAGAGATATCAGTTTTGAACTTGATGGATCACAAACCGATGAAGAGCGAAATGTTTAGCTCAATTTTAATCGATGAAACTGGATAGATTGATTAAAGTGATACCGATCCTGAACTTGAGTGAACTAGGACCGATGAAGAAAGAGATACCGATCTTGAACTTGATGGATCAAGAAATGAGCACTGATCTCGAACTTGATTGAACTATAATTGGTTGAGCGAAGAGATAAAACCAATTTTGAACTTGATTGAACAAGAATCGATTAGTGAAACAGAATGTCCAACTTGATTTGATGCGATGAAACTGAACACCTATTTGAAGATTGATTCAGATGAGGACAAACTTGATATACCCCTAGAGATTGACTGAAGTTCGATTAATCTTTGATTGAAAATATTTTCTGCTTGACTTTAGATGAAGATTTGAAAAATTTCTTGACTTTTGATGATGTAATCACTGATAATGTTGGCGTAATGAGTATGCCCCCTCGGGAGCAAAATCAAAAGGTAGCGAGATCGCAATGATTTTAGGCAATTTTATTTAATAAAATGATATATCTATGATAATCTAAGCATGACGATTAATGTAAGAATTAATTTGAGATCAGAGTTGGTTTTAAAAAAAATTGAGCGCAAAGTGAGGTGAAGAATGACGCAAAGATGAAAGTACCAAGCAGTCAATGTTGCGAAAATTTGACTAGAAAATTGATGTTAGATTTCGATTTCGATCCTAAAAATGGACTTAGGACAGGTGATTTAGCTAAGAGTACAAATTTTGTGTCAATTGGAGCAAGTTTGAAGATTAGGGTTTCTCCTATATAATGGGTTGAAAGGGTCATTTTGAATTCATTTTTACCTCTCAAGGTTCAAAATTTCAAAGACCTTCTCTAGAGCAAAATGGCAATTCCCATTCTTGATCACTGATTCAGCATTAGAGATGGCATAATCAACCTCAAAACTACCCACCAACCGTAAGTGATCGATCTTAAGCCTCTTTCATTCTAAATTTCTTGAATCTTTTTGTTGAATTGTTCATTCTAGACTTCGTTCAAGTTCGTCCCTAGTCATTTTATCGTATGTCCAACTAGGGTTTGTCGTACGAGTAACTGGCAACTTCTCTTTGCTCGTATTAAGTCATTAGTTTTGGTGTATACCCTTGAATTGTACGATTTATTTCATCATATACCATTATGTCATCTTGTGTGGAGTAGAAACTAATATAGGATAGTTTACTCGTACGACTCGTAGAGTTTACTCGTATGAGTTGCTGCCCCACTGTGAAAACTCGTATGGGAAACAATGTATATTTTTGAAGGCATAAACATGAATTTTTTATTTTCGTGTTTAATAAGGTCAATTTGTGAGCACTTTGTACACCTTTCTAACTTAATTTATATTGCGTACTGACGATTTTGTGTTCAATTTTGCAGGTTCAGTTGCCAGATATATAGTTTAGATGTACATATCCACCTATTATGAGATTAGTGTGGGACTTATCAGATGCACAAAGAGATCACATTGGGTTGTGTGGATTCAGATATTTGCTTCAGATGCCTAATATCTGTCTGAATCACAGATTGTTGACTGGGTTAGTTGAGCAATTTCATAGCGAGCATAACACATTCCACCTGCCAACTGGGGAGATGACTATTACTCTTGAGGATATATACAAGATTTTGAGGATACCATTTGCTGGAGACAAGGTTGATTATGATGTGACTCCATGACAGGGCATTGAGGCACTTAGACGCATATTTCATGATGGCACTATATTGGGTCGGCCTATCACTTGGGATGATCTGCTGAGTAGGTATGGAGCATAGTTCCCTCTTGCTTATGTTTTGGATGGCATTATTGGTTGCTTCATGATGCTTGATAGGGGACAACATGGATTCTTATGTGGATGGGGTAGGATGCTGGGGAGATTGCTTACTCATCCAGTCAAATTAGGTTGGGGTTCATTCTTACTCGTGAATATGTACCATGAGATGCATTAGATCACCTATAGAGGGGCGAAGAGTATGGCAGCATGTGTCCTAGTTTTGTAGATTTGGGCCCGAGAGCACATCCTAGTTTATAGAATGATTGTGGATGATGTGTGGGAGGAGGGTCAACCCATTGTGTATAGATATTCAGGTTATCGCACACCCCACCTGGGCAAGACTAATTTTTGGAGGAGACAGTTGGATGACATGATATCAGTAGTCTAGAGACAATACATGGGTCCAGAGCAGTGGGATGACTGGAGGAGGCACCCGAGAGATATGTTTTTGACGCGACCACTTTTGGGTAGATTTTTTAGTTATTATTGAGCATTTTGTGGTTAGTAGGGTTTTGAGGTAGTATTGCAAGCCACGTAATATCTCCCAGAAGTTTACAACTTATGCTAGATTTGTAGATGAGGAGAGACGAGGATGGGGGCCTGGACTATCATATGCCCTGAACATGCAAGAGTTAGTAGGTTTACAACCATAGAGATGGGAGTACCTTGAGGATGTTGCAGATGTGGGAGTATTGCCCTATTATAGAGATTAGTTTCAGAGACATCCATTTCCTTGGTTCACAGATCTTAGAGAGCATGCTCCACATATAGATGAGGGTGATGATGTGCTTGCAGGAGTGCAGAGAGAGGTGACACTTAGGATGGGTGGAGGAGATCCAGGTGCAAGTAGTAGCAGAACACCAGTAATAGGAAGACATCAGCAGAGGAGAGAGGGAGGATCTTTAGGAGCAGTTGGTGGAGATGCAAGTGGGGAGAGGGGAGGAGAGGCCATAGTGGATGTTGAGATGGGTGAGGCAACGAGCCTTGGCAGTGAGGATGCTCCTAGATAGGTACAATAAAGGAGAGAGGAGAAGGGTGGTGAAGGTAAGGAGGTTGGAGTAGGAGGTCAGACACCCACATATATCATCCATACCTAGAGGGGTAGAGTGCAAGGATTGCAACATAAGTGGCAGTTGCACAGGCACAAATTGCAAACCATGAGCGATAACTATAGAGCTTGAGGATAGAGTGGGACTAGAAGATTCAGAGATTGAGAGCAGAATGGGACCAGGAGATTCAAAGATTAAGAGCAGAGCTAGCTGCCTCTCAATGTGAGGTCCTTCACTAGTCTAGTTGAACAACATATTATGTAGCAGCTTATAGTGCAACAGTGCTGACAAACAGACAGGTGGTGCCATATTCCCAGTACATGGCTTGATTTGAGGGAGAACAAGAACCTAGACATGTTGATGTTCAACAAGCACCACCTCCTCTAGCAGGCGATGAGGGAGAGGGCCATAGCTAGATTTTGATGTTCTTTGCCATTTTGTTGTATTCCCCATTTTTGTAGTTTATACGGTTCTTGCCTCGATTGACAATATTTATGACATTTGATATCATTTGTACTCTTTGAAATTGATGAGATATATATATGAGTCTGCGATTGGAGCTTATTCGTACTTGTGTTATTGATATGAGATGATCTATGAGATGTCTCTCTATATGTTGTTTTATATGAATGCATTTCTTTTCAATATGTATGTATGTAATGTAGATGAATATGGATATTGATGTTTCTTTTTCATATGCAAATCAATGATTTGATGAAAGAAAATGATGATCTAATAATGCAAATGTTTTTTTTTTGGTTATTTTTCATAAAATAGTATGAATGCAAATGAATGCGTAATGGACTTATGGATCTATATGATATGCTCATGTATGCAAACTAGGACATGTATGAAAACTAGGTCTGAGTCACTAGACTTTAAATTGCTTTTTATCATCACTAAGCGGAAATGTAGGAATAAACACAAGCACCAAGGCACAAAGAGCCAGGATGACCTAAATGTCACGTCCTTTTTAATATAGCAAGCGAATATAAGCATCAAGGCATAAAGAGCCATGATGACCTGAATGTGGCTTGTGTGCAAACACACCAGACAAAGCAGAGTTCCTTCCTTGTCATATGCAATATTGATTATCTTGTCCGCAATGACCCTTGTATCATTCATATCCTAGGATAGATTAAGCATGTATCCAGATTGCATGATAAAGAAATTTACCCAAAATAGACAAGGAAATGATTCCAACCTCCCTGTAGCATACAAATAAATGAAGTTGAGGTATGTGTGGTGATTTCACCTTGATGTGAAGGCACTTATCATAGACACCCAACTTATGAGATGTTTTTAGATCATCAAAATTATTCCTACAAGCAGAAAACAATGAAAAGTATAATGCCCCCAGTGCTTGCTCCTCTTAGTCAAGATAGAATTCCTCGAGTTACTCGAAGGGAATAATAATTGAAAACCAAATTAAAAGATAGCACACAAAGAAAATTTTCAATCAAATCTCAAACAATTTTAGTGATTGTTCTCATTGTTCTTGTTTTGCTTGTTTACTTAGTGGTAAAACTCTGCAGTGGATAAGAGATAGATCAGTTGATTACCCTAAGACTAGGATGTTGATCGGTTTCAAGCCATGAGGGTTCCAAGAAGAACCAAGGTGTCACAAAAGTGACTGAAGGATATGTACAAGCTAAAGGAAAGATGCAGGAAAGCGAGAAATAAAATAGGAAATACCAAATTTACATTGATAGATGGAGCACTTCAGTACAAGAGGCGCCTATTTACTAGGTTTTCACCTTCTTGGCAGATATTCTCTCTTTTTTACTACCAAGGTGCCTGTTTACCAGGTTTTCACCAAGGCATTTGATTTTTTTCTTCATATTTTGATTTTTTTTTTGTTTTCTCTTTTGTTCATTTTTTTTTGATTTTTAGGATTTTTCTTAGGACTTTTTAGCTATACAAATTGTTGAAGCAGAGAATTCTAAGTGTAGAATTTCTTCAAGTGGATGGTGTTGATCAATTTGTAGAGCTGTTCTCCTTTCAATGTTGAGAGTTGATAAGTGCCAGAGCCAAAGGCTGTAGTATTAATGTAGGGACCCAACCAATTGGGTTCAAACTTCCCTTTTTGTTCTCGAAACTGTTGATTTTTAGGATTCTCTCTTAAAACAAGGTCACCAACTTGAAATTATTTGTGTCAAACTTTCTTGTTATAAACTTTAGACATTATCTATTGGTAAGCTCTCAGATGATCAAAAGCCACTTGTTGACATTCATCCAACAATTCTAGTTCTTGCAATATAGATATTCTGTGATCTTCATCAGTAATAAGACCTTGCAAAGAAACTCCCAAAGAAGGAATTTCCACTTCAATAGGCAAGACTACTTTGACCCCATACACCAAAGGAAAAGGTGTAGCTCTAGTAGGTATTCTGATGCTTGTTCGACAAGCCTATAGTTTCGGATTGAGCTGCAGATGCCAATTCTTTCCATATTTGTTGACCATTCAATGCAAGATAGTCAACAAATTTTTATTAGATGCTTCAGCTTGTCTGTTACCTTGAGGGTAGTATATAGAAGACCAATGCTGTTTGATTTTGAACTTTTTGCAAAGCTCATATAGATCCTTGTTTCTAAACTGCCCTCCATTGTCAGTCACAATTGAAGAAGGAATTCCATACCTCTAGATGATGTAGTTAAGAATGAACATAGCCACTTGTTTGTCTGTTGCTTTGATTGGCAGAACCGCTTCAACCCACTTGGTGAATTATTCATTGGCAGTTATGATAAACTTGTGTCCATTAGATGACGCAAGATAGATTTGGACAATGAGATCAAATACCCATTACTAAAAAGGCCAATGCGTGATAAAAGGTATTAGATCTTTTGCTGGAGCATGTATGAGATTATCATGTAGGTGGCATTTCTCACAAGTTTTAGTGAATTTTATAGCATCTTTTTCCATATCTGGCTAGTAGTAGCTAGTCCTTAGAAGTTTCCAAGCTAGAGTTAGACTGTTTGACTGAGATCCACAAGTACCTTCTTGGACTTCAGATAACGCACATTGAGACTCTTCAGGTTCTAGACACCTAAGAAAATTACTATCTAAACCTCGCCTATACAGGTCATTAGCGATGCTGACGTACTGTGAAGCATTTCAGATCAAGTTTCTTTTCTCATTACAGGTAAGGTTATCAGGGATAATTTGGTCACATACGTAAGATTAGATATGGATATAGAGAGGTGAGTCATGTCCAATGATAGAATAAACCATTTGGGTCTCAAGGGGAATCATAAGTAGGACAATGAAACTCTTCCACCAAGAATTCATAAAGGAACTCAAATTCTTGTAGTTGTGGTATAGATGCCAATGTAGCCATAACATCCGCTGCTTTGTTTGCTGATCTAGGAATCTGTTGAAATGATACAAAGGTAAAGTATTTCTTAAATTCATCAACCATTCTTTTATAGGGAATCAATTTTTCATCCTGAGTTTGATATATATCATTGATTTGGTTGATTATCAGCTGAGAGTCACCATAGACGTATAACTCAACAACTTTCCATTCAATAGCTAGCTTGATTCCATTTACCAAGGCTTCATATTTTGCAATTTATTTGTACAAGGAAAAAGGATCTTGTATGCCTTTGGGATTGAGTATCTTTGAGGAGTGATAAAAATAATTCTAGCACTAGAACCTTGTTAAGTAAAAGATCCATCAAAGAACATTTTCTAGGAACGCTGAGTAAGATGCATCATGGAGCAAAGGTTGATTGTCTTCAAGCGGAGCATCATCAAGTTGATCTGCAATGACTTGTCCTTTGATAGCTTTATGTTAATCATATTCAATGTAAAATTTTGTGAGCATCATAACCCACTTAGCCAATCTCCCTGTAAGCATTGCCTTGCTTAGAAGATATTTAAGTGGATCAATCTTAGCCACCAATTTGATAGAATGTGCTAGCATGCAATATCTTAATTTCTATGATGCAAAGACTAATGCCAGACAAGCTTTCTCAATGATAGTGTAGTTCATCTCATAGGACACCAACATCTTGTTGATATAATATATAGCTCTTTCTATTTTATTCTCATCCCGTTGAGCCAAAAGTTCCCCCCAGTGATGTATTAGTAGCTGATATATAGAGAATCAAGGGTTTGTCTTGAATCGGTGGAATTAAGATAGGCGGATTAGAAAGATATTCCTTGATCTTCTTTAGGTGGTGTTCACAATCTTCATCCCAGTTGTATGTAACTCCTTTCCATAAAGCTTTTGTGAATGGTTGAGCTTTATCTACTAGCTGAGAAATGAAGCATCTTATTGATTGGAGCCGCCCTTGTAGAGTCCTCATTTGAGGTGGCATTTCCATTATAGCTTTAACTTTTTCTAGGTCCACTTCAATTCCTTTTGCTGAAACAATGTATCCTAGGAGCTTTCCAGATGTAACTCCAAATGCACATTTCTTATGATTTAGTCTGAGTTTAAATTTTTCCATCCTATCTAAGATTGGAGCCAGTTCTAAGAGATGTGTTTACATTTTCATAGATTTGAGTAGGGTATCATTGACATAGTCATCCATGTTTTTGTGCATCATATCATGAAAGATCGTTGTTACAACTCCTTGATAAGTGGCACCTACATTCTTTAAGCCGAAGGGCATCACATTCCAGCAAAAAGTTCCCTAGGCACAAGTGAACGTTGTTTTCTCTTGATCCTCAGGTGCAATTTTGATTTGATTGTATCTGGAAAAACCATCCATCAGAGAGTACATTTCACAGCCAACAGTCATGTCCACTATCATGTCTATGTTAGGCAATGAAAAATCATCTTTTGGACATGCTTTGTTTACATCTTTGAAATCTGTGCAAACAGGTATTGATTTGTCATGTTTGGAAATAGGTACAATATTAGATACCCACTCAACATAATCAATTGCTCTGATGAAGCCAACTTTTAGTAATTTTTCTAGCTCACCCTTAATAAGTAATGCAACATGAGGATGCATTTTTAGGAGTTTTTGCTTGACATGTTTAGCTTCGGGAGTGATAGAAAGATGATGCATTATGAGGTCAGGATCTAGACCCGACATATCAACATATGTCCATGCAAAATTGATCTTTTTCTCTATTAAGAAATTAGTAAATTCTTTCAGTTCTTCTGATGATAGGGATTTAGATACATGTATGATATACTGAGTTGTTTCTGTTCCAATGTTCACCAGTTGTGTAGGTTCAATCAACACTGATGATCGCTTTTGAAAGTGATAAGACAAAATATCAAGTATCTCACCTTCAGGTGTCTCAGAGAGGTTCTCACTGTTAGGTACGCCTTTTATTTTTATTATTTTTGATTCTGACACCGCCACAGTGTGGTTTTCACCATCAGAATGCTTATTTTTCTTTTTCTGATTTTTGAGACTAAGATACTTAACATCTTCTTCTATCATGTTCTCACTTTGTTCACTGGTGGAAGAGTTCATTTGTTTGACTACATTAAGATAACATGCTAATGTATAGTCATTGGAAAAGGTAGGGATATTCAAGGGTTGATCTTGGAGAGTACAATCAAAAAGCTCAAAATGTATCGGGGATAAAGATTCAACAGGTTCAAGGAATTCATGGTATTGTCATCACAACCTCGAATCGACAAGTTGAGTTCTAGAAGATTGCTTTGTGTAAGAATCTCAAGACCAGGAAGAGTTATAACATGATCATCAGAGTTTATGTTAGCATTTAGAGGATCTAACCCAATAGACCTACCACTAGAACCTTCTTCTACTTCATACTAGACTACGTGTCATGGTTCAACAATAATAGGTTCTTCAGACAAAGTTTTGACATTCATGACAAAGTAGTCATAGTTTGGTGTCGAATAGGTAATGTCATAAATAGATCTTATTTTAGAGTGATTAGAGTCAAAAGATGAAGAATCTGACTCCTCTTCAAGTGGCTTAGTGAAAGCATGTATAATATCAATATCAACATCTTTTATGCTGCAAGTTCCTTCATGTTCTGGTTCAATGATCACTTGTAGTTGACATACTTGTTGACATAACCTTGATGATTTTGTTAGTCTCTGTCTTCTTTCCCATTCAACTTCCTCTGGATTGATGACAGGTCCTGCTTGACTAGCCTCTAGTTCTTCATTTGTATTCCCATATCTGATTTTATCTCTCATTAGAGGGAGATATAGTAGGTGAGGAATTTTCTCATGCTTTTTCTTCTTTCAGTTGTTGTTCATAATCTTCTTGTCTTTTTAGTCTGATTTCGTCTATTTCCCATTGCAGCTTCAAGCGTATTATCTCTTGTGCTTTGTCTATGATATCATGAGGTTCTTCAGGAGTTTCTTCAGTAGATGCATCTGTTAGAGGCTCTAGACCCCATTCATACTCATTCGAGTTTGTTTCTGAATCCTCTTCTTGCATTCTTCCCATATATGTGATAGGAATGTTTAGTGGTGCAAACATGTCTTTAATTCTTTCCACCTCTTCTCTCATGTCTTCTGGAATATCTACTTCTTATAGTGTTACTGCTGATACAGTTGGAACTTGATTACAAGTTGCTTCTTCTCTCTTGATTGCTGGTTCTTCTTGTTCTTTCTCATACTCTTCCTTAGTTTGCTGAGTATTTACTTCTTGTGATGTTTGATGTAGTATATTTTTCCTCCACTTAGGCCATTAATTTTCCAAATGTAATACTTGAAGATAATATAGTGCACCTTCTCAAATTACATAGGGGAAGATAATATTGTGCACCTTCTCAAATTACATAGGGGAAGAGTATAATGGCCCTATCCATCTCAACAATTATGTACTCTATGATTACAAATTTACACTAGGGTCCATGTATTTGATGACTCTTCTAGATGGTATCAGAGTCCATTTTTATCATTTGTAGACTTAGTTTGTAGCTTGATAGGTTCAATGATTCTTCTTAGTGCTTTCCCAAAGGACTGGTACCTAAATATCCCATGCATTGAATCATCTTATAGCCTGGACCATATTATTCGAGGGAAATATCATAGTGTTGCCCTTCTCTATTTGCACTCTCTTCTTTGAAAAGCCATTTGAAAACAACCTCCTCTTCTATTTCATCTGCAAGGAAAGTAGAGGACTGTACAAAAATACCATCATAGATGATGGTTGTAGTTGAATTTTGTGGCTTCATAGCCTCAGATGGTTTTCCATACTATCTTGGTGATGGTGGAACAAACATCAGTGAGAGTACAGGTTCTATCTTGTATCCATCCATGCCATTACCTATGATTTTTAATTTCTTTTCTAAGTCTTTCATCAAAGTTTCTGAACTTTTAGTTGCAAAGGCTACTCTGTTATGAGGAACAAGGGTATCAACACACTATTTTAAAGCATTACAGGTGTAGGTTGTCTCAATAGGAACATTGAATTCAACTCCATTGTAGGGAAATTTCAAGCACTGATGGTATGTAGATGGCACTACTTGCATTTCTTGAATCCATGGTCTACCCAGGAAGATGTAGGATAGAGGAAGATCAAGCACCTAACAAATAAAATCTCTTTCTATAGGTCCCACCCTTATCAGTAATAGTACCAAACCTTTAGAGGTTGTTTCTTCTTCATCATAAGCTTTGATTGTTATTTTCTTTGTTGGATCATTTACATTATCAGAAAATCTCAACTGCATCAGTAAATTGTAGGTACAAATATTCAACCCAGTGCCTCCATCTATCAAAGCACGCTTGACTCGATGTTTATGGATCATAGCTTCAATGTGCATTGGCTGGTTATGTGGATGATTCAGGGAATTGTGTTGGTGTAAATAATTATTCATCATGGATATTATTACACCTTACTTAAGTTTACTTAGGAAATGCATTTCATAGTAGTTTGGGTATGAGACACTTGGGTGTTTGTGTCACATTGGGATAGTGTTTGTAGGAGAATTTCCACCTTTTATGGTGTGCTCTTGTTACTACTCTATCATATCCACTTATTATGGAGTGATCATTCCACCTTCGATGGGTGATACACCTCATGTGGAATATTTTATTATTTCTCCTACCTACCACACCTATTTCCTACCTACCCTCATTTCTTATTGAGCCACATGTCATGTTTGTGTGCTCACATATCCATATAGCCTTGCCTATATATGAAGGCTCATATTCATTGTATGCAATAACTATTGAATAACAATTGATGATCCAGTTGATCACATTTTGCATCTTGATATAATACAGTTTATTCCTATCATCTATTTTTTTTTGTCTTATTTGTGCTTTCCATTGCCTCTAGATCTTGGCAAAATATCACAAATTGTCATATTCTTCAGAGAAGGATAGGTAGTGAGGTGAAGTCAGGTGACCCACCATAGATTTAAATCGACCCAAATATAAGTCTTTAGGGATGTTAGTAGTGAGCAAAGCTTTGTCCAGAATCTCTCTATGAGCAGAAGAGATCTTAAGCAGTTCAAGAATGGAGATTTGAGCGGTAGTTCATTTTAATTGTTCAACAATGCTATAACCAGAAGAAGATGATGAAGTAAACTATTTAGATTTGGCCTCAATCGTATCTAGTTTGTTTCAAGAAGTTGATAGGTTTAATGATGTCAATGGATTTGATGATGTCAGATCAAGAGAGGAGGAACTAGCTCCTTTGAGAGTAACCTTTTTTCGAGCGCGAGTCATGACATTCACAGTTCGTGTTTTGTTGTGTTTATCTTTGACTATGATCACATTGAAATATTCATATTGGGAAGGTTCAAGGATGTTGATCACATTATGATTGTTGGCATAGGTGTAATTGACTTTGGCACCTCCCTTGGATTTTGAGGAATCACCTTGCTCATAAGAAGGTAAGGGATCTTTGAAAGCTTTGTGATCAACATTGGTTGCATGATTTCCAACAATAATTTTTCTAGCATCAATAAGGTCTTGAATCTCATGTTTGAGTTTCATGTAGTTATTTGTTGTATGACCCTTGTTTCAATGATATTCACAGTACTCGTTTTCCTTCCACCATTTGGGTTTGACCTTAGGATCATATGACTTGGATTTGTTAGGCAATTTGATCAGTTCGTTTGATAATAAAGTCTTAAGAGCCGACTCATAGGATTCTCCCAGAGGAGTAAAATCACATAGGTTTTGAAACCCAAGGCTTCTCTTCAAACCACTCTTTGATCTCTTAGGCAGGTTTTCTATAGCGCTTTCAACTACTTTGAGGGTTTGTGTTCCACTAGTCAGATTGAATACTATGGGTTTTGATTTTGGTTTGACAACATCAACCACTCCATCATTAACAACATTTCTATTATTATCTTTGCCATATTTCCAGTATTTGTTCTTCTCTTTGAAACTAGAGCCTTGATGTCTTTCTTTATAAAGTGATATATCTCCTTTCCTTACAAGCACATCTTCCATTTTGAGAGCACTATCCTCTCGTGAGGCATTAGGGTTTCTACAAGTGAGGAGGAGTCTGAGGCAGAAGACGATGAAGATGGAGCAAAATTTGTAGTATTGAGCAAGGTTTGATCGCCCCTGCCTCTTGTGAGTCCAAGGGTTCATTCTTTGTGCCCAACGGTGACCCTCAGTTTTGGTGTTGCTGCGCCCTATTCATTGTTCCAGGAGATGATTGTGGCAGTTGTTGTCTTTTCTTAGGTCGGTGTTTGTGCTCCTAAGAATGGTGCTCTATTTTGGGTGGTTGGGGGTGTGTGTTTGGTCCGAGCTGGGAGTGGAAGGGTTTTTGTGGCTGCTTCTTTGGCTTGCGTTTGTGGCCTTTGCTTGCCTCTTTCCCTCTTGTTGATTTCTTGGAGCAGGGGAGAGGTGCGGGATCCGAGTGGAGCTTCCTGTGCCTAGTTCTATTATGGGGTTTTGGTTTCTCCTCTCCCCTTGGGTCATCTTCTATTCTTGGGGTGGTTTCCATTGTTGCATGGGGCCTCTATGTAGGAGGTCTACTTGTCTTTGGTATGTCACCTTTTAGGGTTTCGTCTTGATGATGGTGGGTACACATTTTTTCCTATTTCTTTCAAGAGGCTCTCTAGTGACTCCCAGGCTGTCATCTTTCCACCTATCTCAGTCTATCCTATTAAGGTGGACCATTCTTCTTCTAAGGGGAAGAGTTGTGGGCTGAGTTTTGTGGGATGGTTCCTGTTGGGGTTTTTGAATGCCCTATTTTTTGAGGTTGGGTGTGTGTTAGTCTCTCTTTCCTTGCTCCTGGGGTTTTGTCTCGGATCTCCTATAGAGGTGGAGATTCCTTAATGCTGGGGTTTTGTCCCATTTCTCCTATAGAGGTGGAGATATTGGGGGAGATTGTCTGCTTGGATTTTGTCTGGATCAGGCGTCGTCTTCAGATTAAGGTTTTGGGAGCCTTTTCAAAACCCATTTGTCTAGCTCAACGTTGTGGGTTTGTTCCTTGGGTGTTGGACTCTATTTTGTGGTTTGAAGCTTGGTGCTCTCTGCTGATTGTCTCTGTCTTTCCAACTCCTATTGAGGTGGTTCCTTGTCCTATTGAGGTTGAGAGGTTCTTTTTTGGAAGGTGGACGTTCATTAGATACTGTGTGGTTGCTGGCTTCTTCCTGTTGGTTTTGGGAGCCATGGTAAAACCCAAATCAAAGGTTAGGGGAGCCTTTCAAAACCCCCTATTTCTGGTTTTCACTTATTGCTTATCTTTTTGGTTCCTGGTTCAGGTAGTGGGAGCCTTGTAAAACCCACAGGTTGGTTGGATGCTATTAGTTTTAAAGGGTCCAGTTTGGCTAGTTGTTGGTTTTGGTTAGGTAAGAGCTTGGTTGGGAGATGGAAGAACCTTGAGCTAGCTGGGGGTGTCTGTATTACCCTTATTATTGTGGGGGCTGGTCTTAGGTTGGCTGATGACTATATTTTTTTGTAGCTTTAGTTTTAGGTTGTGGGAGCTTATTTTCAAAACCCATGTATAAGGCTTTTAGTCTGTGGTTGTCAGGTGCTTTCATGTTCCTTTTGTTATGACAACTTTCTGTTTGAGGGTTCCCGATCCATTCAAAATCTATTTGTAAAGGGTGCCAAGTCCCTTCAAAACCCGCTTATACCTGAATAAAAAACATACCAGTTTTTTAGTCATTGTAATATATACAAAATAATTAATTACTTTTAATCAAAAATTTAAATATTTTTCATCAAGTCATTCAAAAAATGTCTATTTTCACTTTTATAATTATTGATCTAGTTGTTTTATTAAGACCAATTATAATTAATATTACATGAATATAATTAAAATAATAAGATATTACACTACAAATTAATAATTAAATTTGAGATTAATTTTATTATTATAATTATAATTATATAGATTTTTTAAATTAAATTAGGATTATGCTCTTAAAAAAATAGATTTTCACTATAAAATTTGTGTTATATTATAATTATTTGTATTATTTTATTAAGGTAAAGTTATAGTTAATATTACATAAATATAATTATACTAATATAATTCTAAAATAACAATGATTCAAAATTATAATAATAAAAAATAAAAAATAAATATTTTTATTACAATACTATGACGACAAGTACTCGCAACTATGTGGCACTTGATTCTAATCTATTATTAAACTAGTATTTTTATATTATATATTTAAAACAATGTAAGAATATTTTTGTTTATATATATATATATATATATGAATAACATTAATGGACTAATTTTGTAATAAAAATAATATAAAACTAAAAAAAAATCATTAAATTAATTTTTTTGTTTTTATGCATTTAAGTGTGTTGGTTGAAAATTTTGTAACCTATGTGAACTTAGAAAATTTTAATTTCAAACACAACAACATGAGATATAATCCCTCTTATTCTTCTGAGGGGAGGCTCCCCCTTTAACTGTCTACTCTATTCTATTCAAACAAGATACAACTTTTAATTTCTATTCTAAGCATGGGTGGTGCATCATCCTAAATTTTTTTTTCAGGATAGATGTTATTCTTTTCCTCTTACTTCAAGAAAGAATTTACAACATAGAGCAACGAAAATTCTTACAATCTTGATGTTACAAATTAACTTTTAAAAGCAAGAATTAGTGAAATAATAAATAAGGAAAGAAGCAAAGTTTCCATGAAGGGTTGAAAGTCCTCTCTCGCTTCTCTGGGATGGGAAAGAGTGCCCAAGCTCAAAGTTTGAAGTTGTTGCTCTCCTATCAACCTTTCTTCTGATAATTTCTTTTGTAACCCAATGTGTTAACCAATAAACCAAAATAAAGCACAAAGTATTTAACAAGAATTAAGATTATGCTAATGATAACGATTTTCAGAAAACAATGAGAAGAGCACAAATTCTTCCAATCACAATCTTCTTTTTCCCAAGATAATGCAATAAAGCACAAAGTCTTTTATTACACCACTTCAATATATTTCAACTAATCTTAACTAGAAAATATCAATACGAATCACAAAGTCTTCAAATTGATATAAAGCTCACCTACTCCGATTTTAACAACAATAGCCAAGATATGACACAAAGTTCATAAATCAACAATTGCCTCTACACTTTAACAATATTCTCAACTTGCCTTCACTTAAATATGATAAGAATTTATAACAAAAGTGGCATAAGAACACTCTCACCACAAACCACAAATGAATCCAACACAAAGTCTAGATGCCAAAAGCTTTCTTCTTATTTCATCAAGTTGCAAAATCGCAAGAATGAACACAAAGTTTCACTTCTTAGTTCTTCACTTCAATAGAGTTTTGTCATAAGATTAAATATAATAGATGTGTATTACAAAAATCATCTTCATATATATAGGAGAGAGGTGCTGAGAAAATCTAGGAAAAACTATGACTAATTCAAGGAAGAGTTCTGATTGACTTTGGATTCATGCATTGCCTATAGGCAAAAACTAAATACAAAAATGATACTTCAAGTGTTAATGTCTTATTCAAAATTACATCTAACATGGTAAACTAGTAAGTGTCATAAGACACTCCATTCTGATCATGTTTCATAAAATCCTCAAATTTTGGGAGTACCGCTTTCATTTACTTGTGATCAGGTCCTTTAGTATGAATTCTGATGACCTTGACCCGCGTGATAGAATCTTTGAGGTTCATGTAACATTTTGTATTCTTCTTTAAAAGAGAGGCTAGATCATCCAGATTCACCTGGATATCAATTAACTTATCAATAGAGGATAATGAGAAAACTTGCCTGTCAACCTCTTCACCAATCATCAAACTGAACTCTTTGACAATAACATCCTATTGCAGAGGTCTCTGATTTTCATCGAGGAAAGTGCATGGAAGAGTTGGTATCTTCTCAATAATTTCCTTACCCTTATCATTACATTCCCTTTGAGCTTTCCTCAAATCCTTGATAAGAATCTCAAGGATATTCATTTGATGTTCTAGAATTTTTCTTTGTTCAATGTACATGCTCTTTGATGGGATCACACCATTGTCAACCAAAACATCTAACTAGAAATATTCTAACTTCAATGAAGAGTCAAAATTATTTTCATGTATTTCTAGTTTAGTTGAGAACAAATTCAAAGTATTATCAATCTCAACCTTTACCTCCTCAAGACTGCTTACCAAGGTAACCACTGAACACAAGATACGAGTCCCTTGACTCAACAATCTATTCATCCATTCTCCCACTGTTCTCCCATGAGAATTTATCTGCTCAACTTGACTTACCGCCTATTCATCTATTGAAGAAGTGACCTGTTCACCTATTGAAGAAGTGACCAACTCAATTACCTCGGAGGACTTGGTAATTTTGATGAAAACCTCAGTCAACCGATCAACCTGTTTCTTCAGTCTACCGTTCTTCACCTTCTCTTCATTGTACATTGTCACAAGATACCAGAAGGAATATTTGACATCCTCAATTATACCCTCATGTTTTTCTTTGCCTAGATCAATCTTCTTGATAACATAATCAGTGGGCTGCACTTTATCAAGATCTGTATCTGGAGGAGGAATAGCCATTTCCACATATTTATTCTTTGACTCATCCACTCTAACTTTGGAAAGAGTTTTGACCTTCTTCTTACCCTTAGGTTTGACAGATATCAACTGATTAAAATCAATTCATCTAGTGACACAACTTGATTTTTCCTTTTGGGAGTGTTAGATACTAACCAAGGTGGCAATGCAGAATCTTCATCAACTCCAACAGTTAAGACTTACGTAGCCAACTCCTGAGATTGAACACTAGTAGTAACAATAGGTGGAGTTGAGGTGACAATAGCAGGTGGATTAGAAATGATAGGAGCCTTAGGAGGAACTTAGGTATCCATCATGAAACTATCAAATTCTTCTAACGGAATATTGTGAACTACAAGAGATTGGGGTGGTAATGTCACAACATAAACTAAAGGAACAATATCAATAACAAGAACCAAATAAGTAACTAGAACATTGAACCTGATGTAGGAGGACCACCTTCACATGTCTCTTGAAACTGGGAAGTACTTGGGATTTTAGGTAACTCTCCCTCATCAAAATATCCTTCAACTTTATCTTATTCATTTGCTGGTTCATCTTCTTCTTGAAGTAATCCAACTTCATCTTCTTCTCGTTCAACATCATCAACTTGAGTCTCCTGGTTTGAAGATTCACCTTGATCTTTTCCTTTTCCAACAATGAATTTGAGCCTACGACCCTTGGAAACTATAAGATCTTGTCTATTCTTGGTTTTGAGTTCAAAAACTTTCCCTTTAGATCCTTCATCTTCTTCTTCAAAAGATTAGCATCTTGGAAGGGCTTCAACTGCACACCATGTAGATTCAACCAAACACTCATGTTGTCAAGAATTATTTGAAACCTATTTCTTACCGAAGTATTCTCCTTTTTGGATCATTGAATGAGAGGCAAAGGTAATCCAACAATGTTATCCTTTTCATACATAGGATCAAGAATATATCCATTTTCCTCAAGATCTTCTGGAACTTCAGTGAGATCAAAATTCTCAATCTGCTTAACCGTAAGATGACAATAATCCATTCTTTAGATATCTTCCTCTGTCTTGCAATCTATCCATACATCTTCAATTTGATGTACATGGGTGTAATTCTTTTTGATCTTATTCTTCATACCCTGATAGTCAAAATACTTTCTGGCCTTGAAGAACCTCAAGGTTACCCTCCTCATCTCTTCCTCCATAACACAAGCTTTGTAGATAGAGTTGATAGAGTATCTCCCTATGGAAATAGAGAACTTGAGACCTGTCTTATGAGCTCTTCATTGGCTCTCATGAATGGAAATTATTTGGCTTGCCATCTCCATAATAATAATCTTGTTAGATGAATACCTTGGTAGCATGAAGGGTTCTCCATCAAAACAACCAATTCTGATATAAGTGAATGTAGGTAACTACAAGAAAATACAACCATACTCACTCACAACCTTCGAGGATTCATCTGATACTCTCTTGTTTTGAATATCTTTTTCAAACAAGCATATATAGTGAGTGAAGAAAGCACCATTAACCCTTCTCAAATGATAGATACTCTCCTTGAAAGTCAATCAAGTGAAATATTCATAAACAAGAACCTTGCTCCTATCACCTGTGGTAGACAATCTTGGAAAATGCCTCATAGAGGCAGCTGCATAGACCAAATTGATAGTTCTAATACTTAAAGATAAGTACAGATGCCAAGCTAATAAGATGAGAGAGGGGGGGGGGAGTGAATCATACAAACTTAATCTTCCATAAAAACATCAGATTCAACCTCGATAACATATACTACAGTAATATAACCAAAACTGCTAAACATGCAAACTCAAAAGCATATAAACATCATAATACTCATAACACCAGATTTAACGTGGAAACTCAAATAGGGAAAAACCACTGTGGGATTTTGGACCCACTAAGAAATATACTCTTCTAGAGTACGCTCGGTTAAAAACAAATCCTGTTAAAGATTACAAACACATTCCTAGATTTGACCCAGTTAAGGGATTTCCCTAAGATCTATTAGGATCTTCACCTTGTTATAAGTGACCTTGTTAAAGGATTTCAAACACTCAATCAAAATGTCACCTTGCTAGAGGGTTTTACAAATAAGACTATTAAGTCCACTCGGTTAAGAGATTTTCTGTCACTTCACAAAATAACAGTAATAAAAATCTATCTGCAACTTCACATCTAAAATGCTAAAGTAGATTCTTATTTGCTCAATACAATATAGACATAGAACTAATATTGTCCATCTGCTGGGATCTATACTCTGTTATTCAAAATAGATCTTCTTCAAGCTTCTGTGCTCGGTAATCACTATGTAGCATCCCTGTGCATACACTTGCCCTCATGCATTGTTTATCAATAGTTCCCTATTTATAAACAATTCACCAACCACTTAATCTCCTTGATCACATTTCCCATGATCAATCATAACCATCAGATCTTCAAACTTTGTCCAGGTTCAATGTATCCTTCAATCTGAAAACATTTTACCTTGCCTCGGAACTTGCATATATTTCTTGGAACTTGTGCTAGGGTATTGCGGTTCAATCTAAGCTATAGATCTTCCTGCCGATTATCCTTTTCCATAGATTCTTTAACAAACTTCATTCACGGCATACCAATCATTTAATAATAGCCATCTCATCAGCTTCCTTCATTAAATAATGCATGTAATCATTTAGTGCATTCTGTTATTACTCGGTTACAACTCAGTAAATACTAAACTTCACTCGGTAGACATTCTGCCTTCATTAACCGATAGCGATAACCTTAGGGTTTATTGACTAGGTTCTTTGCTCGGTAACATAGTATAGTATTAACCTTACAATCAATAACATATGTAGGATATCTAAACAATCTAATCATCATGATATCATCATTGTCTAACTCGGTAATAGTTGCCCATTGAATAACTTATTTCTCCCCTTGTCCATCATATTCTTTCTATGTCTTTTACCAACATCTTTATACTCATCAAATCATACTTCTCAAGATATGGAAACATCATACTGAATTAGAAAATCAATTTCTTGACATCAATGACAAAATAATAATATTAAGATAGTAAACATCCTTAATCTGTTATATCCATAATCATCAACAACCTTCTCAATATCCTTATTGAAATGCCAACAATCTCCCCCTTTGGCATTGATGGCAAAACCAATTGATTTGACCTAATTGAATCAGATTGCTGTGAGATTTTGAAATGCTGAAATGCTCTCCTTCTATCATCAGAATTCTCCCCCATACATTAGTCTTCTCCTCTTCTTTAGCCTTCTCCCCCTTTGACAACAATGCCAAAAAGTAAAGAACTAAAACATAATTTCTTCCTGTATGAAGTGATTTCTTGCTGTTATGTGTCAACTTAGTCTCGGTTAGAGCATTTATGTCTTCAATTCCTATTCCCTGTATTATTTCCTGTATTGTTTCCTGCACACCTTTAGAAAACATCCTAAAGTGTGTAAATCAACATCAACTCCTAGAAAGATATTCTGTAGAGTCATCGAATTGATGCTTTCACCGAACTCGGTCAGTGAGTAGAAGATAGGGGTAGGACACCTAACTTACTTCTGAGATACTCAAAAGCGTCCCTTGGAAGTGGCTTGGTGAAGATATCTACTATTTGTTCCTTTGTGCTAACATACTCCAACACCACTTTCTTCTCTAAGATAATGATATTTGATAGAGATGTGCTTTGTCTTTGAGTGCATAACAAGATTCTTTGAAATGTTAATGGCACTAGTATTGTCACAGAATATAGTTACTGGCTCGGTAACTTTCTCATTTATACCTTCCAACATTTGTTTGATCCATGCTATGTTGGTACAATTCAATGCTGCAGCAACGTATTCAGCTTCTGATGTTGACTGTGAAACATATCCTTGTTTCTTGCTAAGCCAACTCACTAGTCTTTCTCCTAAAAAGAAAGCTCCTCCACTTGTGCTTTTTCTGTCATCAATGTTGCCTGACCAATCAGCATCAGTATAAACTTTTAAATCAAAATCATTTCTTTTCTGATATACTAAGCCATAATCTTCAGTGCCTTTCAAGTATCTGAAAAATTCTCTTGATTGCTGTGATGTGTGTTTCCTTAGGATCTGCAGAGAATCTTGCAACTATACCTACTGCATGTGCTATGTCTGGTCTGTTGTGAACAACATATTGCAACTTTCCAATCATGGATCGGTAAAGTGTCTCATCAATAGATGAAGATTCATCATTCTTTGATAGTTTACAGTTGGTAGTCATAGGAGTACTTACTGGTTTTGAATCCTCCATTCCAAATTTCTTCAAGATTTCCATTATGTACTTGGATTGAGTAATGAAAATCTCATCTTTCATTTGCAGTATCTATAAACCTATAGAATACTTTATCTCATTGATTAATGACATCTCAAATTCTTTTCTCATTTCATTTCCAAAGTTCTTACATAGAGAGTCATTTCCACAAAATATAATATCATCAACAAATATGGCTGAGATCAGTATTCCATTTTCATCATTCTTCATGTAAATATTGTTGTTTTCACTTGTTCTTATACAACCAATCTTAATCAAATAAGAGTGCAATCTTTCATACCATGCTCTAGGTGCTTGTTTCAGACCATATAAGGCTTTGTTCAATTTACATACCTAATCTTTATTATTGTCTTCAGCAAATCCTTCAGGTTGTTCAATAAAAACTTCTTCTAATATTCCATTCAGAAATGCAGATTTGACATCCATTTGATATACCTTGAAATTCTTGTAAGCAGCATATGCCAACAATGTTCTTACTCCTTCAAGTCTTGCTATAGGTGCAAAAGTTTCACCATAATCAATTCCTTCTTCTTGGGCATAACCTTTGCAAACTAGTCTTGCTTTATTTCAAATGACCTCTCCCATTTCATTCAACTTGTTTTTGAAAATCCATTTTGTACCGATTACATTTTTGTCCTTTGGTCTTGGGACCAATGTCCACGTGTCATTCTTCTTGATTTGATCAATCTCTTCTATCATAGCATTTATCCAATCTTCACTGTTAAATGCCTCTTTCACTATTCTCGGTTCAAATTTAGATATCAGACATGTGTTCTATCTCAGTTTGTTCCTTGTCATCACTGGATCATCCTTATCTCCTATAATCTGACTTGGTGCATGATGTCTTCTAACATACTTGGCTAATACAGGCTCGGTAGGCTTTGTATGATCTTCTTCATCACTCGGTAATTGGATATTCTCTTCATTTCCTTCTGCAGTTTTCTCGGTAGGACTTGTTGGTTGAACATAGACAAATTTATCATATTCTTCTGGTTCCTTGGAATTTCCTTCATCATTTCTTTCTGCAAATTCATCAATTTTCACATTTGCACTTTCTACTATTTTGTTAGATGATTTGATCAGACATTTAAATGCTTTACTTCTAGAAGAATAACCAAGAAATGTTCCTTCTTCACTTTTCTGATCAAACTTGCCATTTCTATCATCCTTGTGTACATAGCATCTACTTCCAAAGATTTTAAAATAACTTACATTAGGTTTCTTGTCATACCAGATTTCATATGGTGTCTTCAAAGTACCTTTCTTCAATTGTACTCGGTTCAGGGTGTAAACTGCAGTGCTTATTGCTTCTCTCCAAAATGTTTGTGGCACTTTCTTTTCAATCATCAAGGTTCTGGCACAATCCACAATAGATTTGTTTCTTCTCTCAACTATTCTATTTTACTGTAGAGTTCTCGGTGCAGAGACTTGTCTTTTAATACCATGATCATTGCAGAATAAGTTGAACTCATCAGATGTGAACTCTCCTCCTCTATCTAATCTAAGACATTTCAATTGTCTTCCCGTTTCATTTTCAACTCTTGCCTTGTGCCATTTAAACATTTGAAAAGCTTCTAATTTTTCTTTTAAAAACATTACTGACATCATCCTTGAGTAATCATCCACAAATAATATGAAATATTTGTCACCATAATAACTTTGAACTTTCATAGGACCATAAAGATCAGTGTGCACAAGATCTAAAATTCCATTAGAAGTGTAAGACTTACTTGTAAAGCTTGATCTTGTCATTTTACCCATCTGGCATCCTCGACACATAGCATTCTTAGGTTTTTCAAGACTCGGTAGACCTCTTACTTGGTGCTTCTTGCTTATTTTGATCAAATTATCAAAATTTACATGACAAAACCTTTTATGCCATAACCAGGTATCATCTATCTTTGCATACAAACATTTATTCCGAGTTGAGTCAAGGTGAAATGTGTTACCTTTTGTTTGTGTCCCGGTAGCAGCTAACTTTCCATGCTTGTCATGAACTTTGACAATTCCTTTCTGAAATTCTATTCGGTATCCTATATTATTTAGCTGTGCTACACTCAACAAAATGTCTTTCAAACCTTCAACCCAATAACATCATTGCATCTTGCATTATCAAGAAGTGTTATGGATCCTTTACCTCTTGCTAAGCATGGTGCATCATTACCAAATCTTACATAGCCTCCATTATAGTCTTCTAACATAACAAACTTGTGTTTATCACCTATCATGTGATGTGAGCATCCACTATCTATGATCCAAGAATCATTAGTATTTATGTGAGATATAAGGGCTTTTTCTTCATACCTTTCTTCATCTGATCCATCTTTGATAGCCACATAAACTACTTCCTCTGTATCAGTTTCATCTGATTTATCATCATTGGATTCCTCATCGGCTATTAAGCATGACTTTCTATCTCTTCTTCTGAAGTCTCAGTGTCTTCTGTAACGATTATCTTTCTGTCTATCATCTCGGTAATCTCTCTTTTTAGTAGAATCTTTGTCAGGATAGTTAGAAGCCATATGTCCTATCTTATCACAATTGAAACATTTCAAAGGTAGTTTTCCTTTATACTTACCTTACCTTTTCCTCTCGGTAACCTTCTGGCTAATAGTGCTTCAAACTCTTCTTATTTTCTGATTTCCTCATACAGTTTGTGTACTTCCTCCATGTTCTTGCAAAACCTTTCACTTGCTCCAATGCGATCCCCTTTAGTGTACTTACTCATTTTATCATTGTAATCACCAGATTCACCAATATGAAAAGAACTAAATGTAGATTCAACTTTATTTACCAATGACCCCCTGTTATCAAAGTTACTTAACTCAAATGCATGTAGCTTACCAATAGTAGCATCTAAAGAAACTAGCATATTAGGTACATACCTCAATTCATTGATTGTAGAGACTCAGATTGCATAAGCTAGTAGAAGGGTTCTTAACAACTTACTTGTTATATCCTTTTCTTCAATAGTTCCACCTGCTCCTTTGATTTGATTGACAATCTCCTTTAGTCTTGTACTATACTGAGTTATGTTCTCACCTTCATTCATCCTCATAGATTCAAGTTGTCCTCTTAGACTATCCACTTTTCCTCTTTGAACATGTTCATCTCCTCCATACACAGATATGAGCTTGTCCCACATAGCCTTTGCATCATTGCAGCCTTCTAGATCATTAAACTCTGAATCGGTCAATGCAGATGTTATTGCAATCATTGCTTGGATTGTTCTTGCTTTGCTTTTATCTCTTCTATTGTCAATGGATAGGTGCTCGGTGTGATGAAATCATTCTCCAGATAATATACAACATATTCTCCAACTCCTGATAGGTGTAGCTTCATCCTTTTCTGCCATGTAGAGAAACTTGACTTGTTCAGCTTCGGTGCATCCCTTTTATACATCTTTGGATCTTTTCTTCAAGTACCTTTAAAATTTTTCTTCCGGAGTCCAAAGCTTTGATACCAATTGATAGTTTTGATACTTAAATATAAGTACAGATGCCAAGCTAATAAGATGAGAGGGGGGGGTGAATCATACAAACTTAATCTTCCATAAAAACATCAGATTCAACCTTGGTAACATATACTTCAGTAATATAACCAAAACTGCTAAACATGCAAACTCAAAAGCATATAAACATCATAACACTCATAATACCAGATTTAACGTGGAAACCCAAATAGGGAAAAACCATTGTGGGATTTCAGACCCACTAGGAAATATACTTTTCTAGAGTATGCTCGGTTAAAAGCAAATCCTGTTAAAGATTACAAACACATTGCTAGATGTGACCTGGTTAAGGGATTTCCCTCAGATCTGTTAGGATCTTCACCTTGTTAGAAGTGACCTTGTTAAAGGATTTCAAACACTCAATCAGAATGTCACTTTGCTAGAGGGTTTTACAAATAAGACTGTGAAGTCCACTCAGTTAAGAGATTTTCTGTCACTTCACAAAATAACAGTAATAAAAATCTATCTGCAACTTCACATCTAAAATGCTAAAGCAAATTCTTATTTAATCAATATAATATAGACATAGAACTAATCTTGTCCATCTACTGGGCTCTATACTATGTTATTCAAAACATATCTTCAAGCTTTTGTGCTCGGTAATCACTATGTAGCATCCCTGTGCATACACTTGCCTGCATGCATTGTTTATCAACAGTTCCCTATTTATAAACAATTCACCAACCGCTTAATCTCCTTGATCACATTTCCCATGATCAATCATAGCCATCTGATCTTCAAACTTTGTCCAGGTTCAATGTATCCTTCGATCTGAAAACATTTTACCCTGCCTCGGAACTTGCATATATTTCTTGGAACTTGTGCTAGGGTATTGCGGTTCAATCTAAGCTGTAGATCTTCCTACCGATTATCCTTTGCCATATATTCTTTAACAAACTTCATTCACGACATACCAATCATTTAATAATAGCCAGCTCATCAGCTTCCTTAATTAAATAATGCATGTAATCATTTAATGCATTCTGTTATTACTCGGTTACAACTCGATAAATACTAAACTTCACTCAGTAGACATTTTGCCTTCATTAACCAATAGCGATAACCTTAGGGTTTACCGACTAGGTTCTTTGCTCGGTAACATAGTATAGTATTAACCTTACAATCAATAACATATGTAGGATATCTAAATAATCTAATCATCATGATCTCATGATTGTCTGACTTGGTAATAGTTGCCCATTGAATAACTTATTTCTCCCCTTGTCCATCATATTCTTTCTGTGTCTTTTACCGACATCTTTATACTCATCAAATCATACTTCTCAAGATATGGCAACATCATACTGAATTAGAAAATCAATTTCTTGACATCAATGACAAATAATAATATTAAGAGAGTAAACATCCTTAATCAGTTATATCCATAATCATCAACAACCTTCTCAATATCCTTATTGAAATGCCAACAATCTCTCCTTGTTTGTTATAATGCCAAATGCCAACACAAATAAGAAGTCATGTAGAATTTCAAGGTGGTGGGAACCTTGGTCAATTGCTCACATAGGGCATCTACAAGTTGTTTACCCCAATAGATCTTCTTCTTATTCTGCCTACTGATACATCCATTTGTGATAAGTATTTGAGTTCGGAAGACCAAATACTGAGAAGAGTAATGAGATCATTGACTTTCTCAATAAAGTCACTACGAGGAAGAGTTTTAGGCCACCTTGAGATTGTAGGCCTAGGGGTCTTCAACCAATTATCTTTTATATTCCTTCGACACTTCTCTGAATTCTTATCAAAGTATGCCATTGTTGACTGCATATCAATATCTGCATATTGATCTATAGGTGAACATTTGAAGATGGTATCAAAGAAATCCTCATCTAGTTTGATGAGTGTTTTCTTTTCATCTGCATCCTTAACAGATCTGGTGGTAGAATCATATATGTTAGCTAAAGCCAACACAAACTCTGGATTCTGCGTGAACATGGGAAAAGTAGCCACTAAATGTATCTCACTATTAATAGTAGGTTCTATTAGGTATGACACTAGCGTCTCTCTTACTCTCTTAAGAAATTCTTCAAGATCCACATGACCGATCTTCGTATCCCTAATATTGTCAATATTAGAAGACACTGACAAAGGAGGAAACACTAAATAAATTTATTTCTTTTTGAACTTCATAGATTTCTTGTTGGAAGATGATTCTGACATTTGCAATAAGTGCACTACAATGTGAAAATATCATCATTTGATGTGATTAGCCACCATGAAATCTTAATTTGATACAAAAAATCCGTCGATTTATAACAAATTGATTAGAAATAACTAGTTTGTGTGTGTTGTTTAGATGCAAATCAGACTTATAAGTCCGATTTGCACTAATCAAGTGAAAAACCAAGACAAAATGCATAGCAAACTTATAAGTCCTATTGACGAGTGTTTTGTCAGATTCACCAACAGTCAGGTAGTTTATGTGACCACTCACCACCTCTCCTGAGAAGCAATAAGTTTTGAGAAACTAACTACTCCAAGGTATCTATAGTTGAGTCTGGATGGTGATGGGAAAGTCAATGGTTGATGCGGTTGTACCTGTTAAGGGGCTTTCTAGTTAAACGAATCCCAATAACTTCCAATAAATTCACTTTTTTTGTATTTTATGATTAAATTTTTTTTTTGAAATAAACTGCAAAGGATATATCAAGGAAACAAGAAAATAACAATGAAACTAATGCAATCACAACTTAATGAACTACTTAATTAGTACCCTGCAATCCAAAAATCATCAATATTATTTAAACCAACATTCAATAACGAACCTCCAATAAACTTGCAAAGTTAGCAACCTCACAAATTCATGGGAAGAATATCACCACAATATCATTCTATCACAGTAATTCTCATATACCACTTACGTGTGCAATATGATTCATAAAGTAATAAAACCTAAAACCAGAACAAGTTGTTGATTTCAAACAATAGACATTACCAGACTGCAAAGAACAAACTAATAGAACATACGTATAGATTAGGCAATCTATAAGCTGCTTCTTGTATTAATTTCAAAGAATGTATAATGAAAAAATATTCTAATTCATAACAATCTGCAAAAAATAATCTAAAATCTCTAAGTGGGCCTCAAATCATCAATTTCTGGACCCTTACAAATGAATAAAAAAACTCCAATTTATAGAGTTTCTTGTCCTACTTTCTAGGAAATAACCCTATCTAAATTAAGCTCTAAAAAAGCAAGGAGTCACAGTTGACATGCAATTCTCTGCCTTGGACTCCAGTTAACTATTACAAAACTAGGACTAGAGGATCATTACGAAAAATGGAGCTGCACGAGCCAACATTTCATAATCATACAAAATCCATTCCATAATCCATGTACATGTTGAAGCAATAGTCGAAATCCCAGCTCTGGTATCATGCAAAATTCCAAAAAATATGATGCTATCATTAGCAATTGCCTTTTATTCTTTACTTCATTTTATAGCTCTTATAATTGCTAATGATGCATGCAACCACATTTCCACACGAGGATCTGCAATATGCTTGATTCTGAAATTGTACTTCTTCAAAATCTCTTCTGCATTCTTACTCCTATCTTCTAATTTTCCTATTATTTCTATAGCTTGTTGATATTTAGTTATTAAATATGTATATCTATCCATTAACTCAATGTTAAACTCAACATGAGTTGTAAGATATTGTGCCACATATGCATCCCATTGATGAAGTACATTACCTTCCCCCATGTATCCCGCACTACTAAGAACGAGCCCAAAAATACCCAACAACTGGCCTACAAACCTTTCATATTTATTCACTACACCTAGGAGAGGAGAATGGGCATTTGTTATATCTTTCCCATATTGTTGAAGCATCTCAATCTTCAACTCCAAAATGTATATATACGATTGCAGATTGTCAATGCTTTCCCCTCCCAATAGGTCCTCACCTAAAATGATATCTGCCCCGAGGTTCAAAAGATTATTCAAAACTTGACACTGCTTACCAAAAATGTTAAGCTTCCGCTCCCATTGCTGAGAACATAAAGCTAAAGATGCCACAACTTGTGTAGCTTTGCTTATATACCTCCATAGTATTTTGCAAAAAGAATCTAATTTTGGAGGTATTTTCTTGTACCCATGCCTTCTTAGTGGCTCCCACCTTCCTTACTTCCATAATTACTTTCACATCTGCTTTTGGTAGTGATGGGGTTGAAGGTAGGTTATTGTCCATCCATACATCTAGGGGCTTGCTCATCTCTACCAACAGCTACTTGTACTGCTCCAATTGTTCCTTCACCTCAGAGTGAGAAGTGTGTTCCTTTTCTATCCCGCTTCTCACTACGTTGGTTGCAAGCTCCAATGTATCCAATTCTCCCCATTTAGTCTGTTTGCCCAATTTTACCTGTGAAACTTTGTATTTAGGGGAGCTCTGGCCTTCAGCTTGTGTCGGAACTGCAACATCAACAACCACTTCACCAGAACCAGCTCTTGATAAATAATGTATGGTCTTGGATTTCTTCATTTTCCTTGGCTCTTCAGTGATTGCTTGTTGTAGTGTCACCATAGGCATTACCACTTTCTTTTTCTTCTCAAAGGTGAAGCTTAACTATTGCGGCGTGTCAATCATCCTTCTCACCTTGATGCGGTATGATGTTTGCAGTCACCATATGTACCTTTGACTGCTCTTCTACTTCATCTTTTTGCTCTTCTTCCTATTCAGGGATCTGAACATCTTGGGTTGAAGTACCCGGCTGAGCTTGGCTAGGTCAGAGAGTGATATCAATATTTAACTGCTGCTGACTATGCAGCTCCCCTAACCTGTCACTTAGTTCTTCCTCAAACTCTTTATCCCCTGTCTGTTTCTTTTATTTCTCCTCCAACAACTATCTCTTTCAACAAATCCTCTTGGTCCTTCGGAGTTAAGATCAAACTCTCATCTTGCAAATCCTCAGGCTCATTTTGTTCCTTTTCTACCCCAAGTGGCTGCTCAGCTAGTAAACCCTATTCATTAATGTCCATGGGGTCAATCGGTGCCTGTTTCTTGAGCCTAGTAAACTTCTTTTCTTTCTTATTTTTAGTATTTCTTTGCACCAACTGTACCTCAAGTTGCTCATCCTCCTTATCAGAATCTGACTCAATGTTATGAATGTTGATCTTTTCGGTAGTGGGATTAAATGTTTGCTTTAAGGGAAGCAATTTTGTTGATTTCATAGAAAAAGTATGAGTTGGGGCAGACACCGGTGCTGTCCCAGGAATAGTAGTGGTTGATGTCAGCTGTACTGTGGAACTAGCTGGAGATGTTAAGATGTTATCAGGAGGAGGTTGTGTACTTTCATCATCTTTTCCTTGCTAATCTTCCTCCTGAGTGCCTTCTCCTGGAGTTTGCCCAATCGCTGCTCTAACAGGATGCACTTCTACTAGTGGCACAACTCCTAACCCTTCTCTTATTCTAAAATCGACAACCTTCTTCAAAATCTCAACCTTTCTCATCTACTCCTTGACTTGCTTCAAGAGTTCCTCAATACTTTGTTCAGGTTGGGCAGCTTCCTTTGGGTCCACGGACGTATTCAATCTGGAGCTAGACCTTGTCCTACAGGCATACTCTTTATGAGCCCCTAACTGAGTAACACCGAAGGTTGATTCCTTTTGCTTCCCTTTCGAGGTGCTTGGTCTAATCCTCAAATTCAACCACTGTCTAGTCCTCTCTATAACATTTTGGGTTACTGAATCTATGTCTACCTCCTCCTATCTTGACCATCTTATTGGAGAGAGAGGCTTCTTATCAATTTCCTTCTCTTTATATGTTGGGTCTATTAATTTGACATCATCCCTCAATTCTTTAGGGAGATTAGTTTCTATTTCAAAATTTCTTATCTGTGGCATTGAGAGTCTAGAATAATTTTTCTCTCTAACTTCAAAACTATCTTTGAGGTTAGCCCAAAAATCCTCCAACCTTGTCTTATGCCCATCATATGCTTTTGGCATTATTTGCTTTAGTTTACAATATGGGTCATAACATTCTCGAGCATAATTAAACTCCCTTAGATGTAGATCTTGCAACTCTTGCTTTGCCAAATTTTCTACTTGAATTTTGGAACAAGAAAATAGAAAAATCAACACCTGTCTTGTGCTTTGAAGACAACAAAGATTGTAGCCCAAGCATTTGCTTGACATACTCTAAGAGTATGATTTTGTCATTATAGTATCTGGGGAGAAGCATGGGGTTCCTTGTGAATCCACTGACCCTGATGTATGTGGAACATTGGTTCTGAATGAGCAAACATGCCCATTCCCTGATTATTGCCATGGCCTCCGAACTTATTTTGTACCTTGTATCACCTGTGAGTTTTATTATAATGGGGAAGAGGAAGGCATCATTTATTCTCTTGAAATGTGTCTTTGCATTGCTCAGTGGGAGTTGAGTATAGTACTCACATACCTTCTTCTATCCCTCTTCATCTTCGAGCTAGCCTTCTGTTTGCAACCCTGAGAATTTGCTTGCTCGGGCAGCTACCCAGATAACATATGAGGTGAAGAAGAATTTCTTCATTCTGTGCACATCAACCAATTGCTTATGTATATTGTCCAACAATATTTGAGCCCAATCAAAGTATCGTTTCTCGATTGATGAATGGTTGTCGCATGTATAAATTCATCAAATGTAATATCAACTAGGAATGAAAGGGAAATCACGAATCCCTATCCTAATTAGAATTCAAACAAACAAACAAACAATAGAATAACACAGAAGCAAGAAACAAGAATATAATTAATATCAATCAATTCCCCCTATTCCAAGAATGCATATAGCTTCCATTGCTCTTCTCCTCTTTGTGGTATAGTGGCTCTCAGATATCACGCTGGAAACTTGCAATTGACACAAAGATTCAAAGTTCGTGATTTAGAGTAATTATGATTGAATTCTCAATTTATAGATTTTTGGAGAGGATTGATTGAGAGGTGGAACATATTGATCAAGATGTAGAACTCAGGTGAGCTCACATGTTGATTGATAGTTGAACTGTTGATTTGGAGGTGAAATAGAATAGATTGAGTAGATTAAATGAGTCAACTGATTGAGAAAAAGCTGACTAAAAGATGAAAAAGGGTGATTGGAGGAAATCAAGAGGAGGAGATAGTTAACTGATCGAAAGTTGATTGAGAGCTTTATTTAGAAAAAGCTAACTAAAAGATAGAAATAGGAATTGAAGAGATAATTGAATTAATTAACCAATTTAGCATGTGCTTGAACTTTGACTTGGATTTTCAATTTAATCTTCGCATGAGATTTTATTCAAATATTGAATTTATTTTAAATTCAATTTATTATTTGAATATATTTAGAACTTGACTTTGATTTTCAATTTGATTTTTGAAATCATGCACATGTATTTGAAATTAGAAGAAATTGGAAGAATTTGAATTTAAATGAAATTAGAAGAAATTAATGAAATCAAATGAAATTAGATGAATTATAAAATTAAATGAAATTAGAAGAATTATGAAATTAAATGAATTTAGATGAATTATGAAATTAGAAGAATTAATTAGTTAATTAAATAATTAAAAAAAACTATTTAATTATTTAGAAATGGACTTTAATTAAATAATAAAGATTATTTAAATTAGAGGAATTAAAATCACAATTAATTAAATAATAAATATTTATTAATATTTAGAAATTGGTTAATGATTAATTGAAAAGGGATAGAAATTAAAAATGGAATTTATTTAAATAACAAAGATTATTTAAATTGGGGAATTAATCAAAATTAATTAAATAACAAATATTTAATTAATATTAGAAAATGATTTAAATGATTAAACGATGATAGAATTGGAAATTGATAATTTTTCAGGACATTTTCTGAATGTTTTTGGTATTTTTTTAGGACATTTTCTGAATGTTTTTGGTATTTTTCATAACATTTTTCACTATTTTTGGATTTTTGAAGGATTTTTCAATGTTTTGGATTTTGAAGGATTTTCCAATGTTTTTGTATTTTGTGTTTTTCAATGTTTTTGGATTTTTTCAGGACTTTATATGATTTTTAGGATTTTTTCAAGACTTTTTAATGATTTTCATGATTTTTTCAGTTATGCCCCTAGTGTGCAGACCTATATGACATGATGATCTATAGAATGCATTTGGAGACAATGAATTTTTGACATGAACTATTTTAATGCAATATGCATGATGAAGATGCATTTTCTATTCGAACAAGGATGATCGTGTTTGTTTAGCATTTTGTAATACTCCAATTGAATTGGAGGTTCAAAACATTTCATAGATAAGCGCGCAATTGATCCTTAAGGTCCCTTGGAACATCTAAATTAACACACTTAGTGACTAGCATTTAAAAATGGAGACGCGGAAAACTTCCCCATTGGTTCTTGAAACTTTGATCTTCTTTTGCCCATGTGTGTGCAAATGAGTTAATTCCTGCTCTTGTGTTCACTAAATATCCTTAGCATCCTATATGACTAGCTACATGGATTATCCTAACTTCAAAAGCATCTCTAATAGAGCCTTGCTGCCAGCAAGCTTTTAGAGCTCCGATGAGGTTATAGACTGTAATTTCTCAAATATTGCTCCATTGCCAGTAGGCGTTCATAGTCCTGATGGAGTTACTTGCATGTTCTCATAGTTGAGCTTTTTGTCGCACTTGTATGCGTGATATTTCAGTTATATATCATTTTTCTTTTGCCTTGAGATGGATATTTGGCATAACACTTTTTCTTTTTTTATTTTCTTGCCTTGATTTGTAAGTAATGAAATTGACTTGGGTGTGACAATTACAGCGGCACTAAAGTAGAATTTTAGATTGTTCACTAGTCATATGATCAACTAGGTGTCTATAATGAATTAGAAATTTTGTTAATGTGTTTGAGATATAGCAATTGATATATTTTAGGTTAACAAGTCTCAAATAGTGAAATCACTACCCAACCATAAGTAAAGCATCGTCACAGGGTAATGTTGAAAATGTATGACCTTAGGACCTCGAAGTCTTCATGTCTAAATATCTTAGAAAGGAGACAACCATTGTTTCTCTTCAATGAAAATAGATGATAAACTTGGAAAGTTGCCTTGTTTTATTGATGCTACTATATGCCAATGCAAAAATTTTGTGAATGTGATGCATTTGAAAAATAAACTATATGTGATGTAATGCTTTGAAGAAAATGAGATGCAATGCAGAAAGTAAAACCTAAACTAACCCAACCCTTATATATAATATCGTTTAAGGTGCATGTTGTTCATAGGGTCATGGAGTTTTGTGTAGGTAGTTCATTGGTCTTTGTTTGAAGAGTCAGATAAAGATGTCTTTTCCAATAGGATATAAGGACTCAGCTAAGTGTACATGTTCAGTATATCCAATGTTGATTTCCTTACTTTTTCAATTTTGTCGATCATCAGAGGGAAATCTAGCTCTAGAACCCATGATTTCAGCTATAGCCTTATCATTTTCAAAGCAATCCAATTGTGGTAGGTTCTCTTTCCCCCAATATATCAAGTGTGTGTGTATGACGCAAACAAATTTTGGTAATGAAGTTGTGACATGAGCAGGTGTTATGCATGTTTTTTATTGATGCACTTGAAGAGGACGATGAAACCAACAGGGTGTTGATCTCATTAGATGGTTTTATGCTTGTGCATGAAGAAGATGATGAAACAATTTGGTTGTTTATTTCATTAGCTGGTGCCATGCTTGTATCTGTCACCATATTGACATGTGCTAATATCTCACATACAATTCTTGACAAGTTGCTCTGTGTAGTATGATTTGGATTGTTGATTACATTGATAAGGGGTTCATGAACAACTTGTGTAGAGGGATTGGGATCACTAGGAGAAATGGTAAATTCATTTGAGAGGGAATATTGTGAGGAACATGGAGGATTATGACATGGAGATGAAGGGATAGAGGAATCTTGATCAGGATATGGAGAAATAATAGGATCTTTCTTAGGACATGAAGGTGAAGGAATACTTTGATCTTGGCTTGGAAAGAGATTATTATGAAGGATAGAAGGGCTATCCTAATCTTGATTAGGAGGTGGATGTTGGATAGGACTTGAAATGACACTTTGTTCTTGAGACAAAAGGGTATCATTATGAATGGAATAGAAAAGAGCGAGGGGATCATCATAAGATTCTTGATCGGTGGGATCTTGATCAAAAATTGGGTAGGATAGAAGTATGACTCCTTTCTTTTGATTTTGGATCATCCTGTTGACATGGGGAATAAGTTTGGATATGCATGGGAGATTCTTCGAATGTTTCAACACATTGGTCTGATGAGGAAGGATTTTGAATGAGATTCTCTATGATAGGAGTATATGATGTGATTGGGTCTTGAATTTTTGAAGCATGGAAATGAATAGCACCATGACTTGGATTAGATTGGATTTGTATTATGGATAGCCCTTGGGAGGTTGTGTTATTAGATAGAGATGGCATGGATTGGTCTTGTGTAACTTTAGGGGATGATAAAATGGTGGATATATATGGTTGATTTGGGTTTTGGTTGAAAGGGATTTGATTTTGGTTGAAAGGAGTATGATTTTGGGTGAAAGAGGTTTGATTTTGGTTGAATGAATTTTGATTTGGACTTTGGTTGAATGGGGTTTGATTTTGGTTGAAAGAGGTTTTAATGTTGGGTTGATATGAATTTTGATTTCAACTTTGGTTGAATGGGGTACTTTGAATGTTGGGTTGATGTGAATTTTGTTTTGGAATTTGGTTGAATGGGGTTTGATTTTGGTTGAAAGGGGTTTGATTGTTGGGTTGATATGATTGGTATGATTGATATAGTGGGTTGAAAGAAAAAGAAGGTTTACATGACTCTAATGTTGGTTGAACTAAGGTAGGAATGATTTTGTTGAAGAATGAAGGTTGGCATGTTTAAATGGTTTCACAAGAAGAAGAAGGTTGGCCTGATACTGATTCCCTCATAGTCATCACTTCTCTCATCATTTTTTCTAACCAGCCCCTATGGTTGTTAGGACTAGTCATGTCTATCATTTGTTGTTGCAAAGTCTTGGTCTGTTGAGCTAAGGTTTCTATCGATAGCAATGGAATAGGAATGGAAGGGATGAATTATTCACCTTCCCTACATAATGTATAATGCCAATCCATGATGTTTTCTTGATTGGTTTGGATTTAGGATCACAACATGTAAGATGTTTTCTCCATTTCTCTGGATGTGACAATGTTTGATTGAACTTGATAAACTTGTTTGAGTTGAGGTTGATTTTGATTGATCCTCTGATTGTGTTTTGGACGTTTGGGGTATGACTTTCTAGGATGATTATGCAAATAACGACAGACTAAGACAAACATATATGAAGTCTAGACAAGGACTAAAATGAAGATTATAATAAGACTAAAATGAACTAGGAGGTTAATGGGACACAAATAAGGACTTATGCAAAGATTATGACGACGTATATGGGAACTCTATGAGGACGATAATGAGGATGATGCAAGGACTTATGCAAATTCTAAGGACGTAAATGAGGATGATAATAAGGATGATAACGAGGATGATGTAATCACATACAAATTTTAAGGACGTAAATGAGGATGATAATAAGGACGATAATGAGGACGATGTAATGACTTATGCAAATTCTAAGGATGTAAATGAGGATGATAATACGGACGATAATGAGGATGATGTAATGACTTATGCAAATTCTAAGGACGCAAATGAGGATGATAATAAGGACGATAATGAGGACGATGTAATGACATGTAAATTTTAAGGACGTAAATGAGGATGATAATAAGGATGATAATGAGGATGATGTAATGACTTATGCAAATTAAAAGGATGTAAATGAGGATTATAATAAGGATGATAATGAGGATGATGCAAGGACTTATATGAGGACTATGCAAGGACTGCCTATGGTCACAAGTATGTAATTTTTTTGAGTTTGTAGGACCGTCTAATGTTTCAAGATAAAATTTGTTTTCAGTAATTCTATCTGTAGGACAAGTTTGTTGTTTTCCAAATCTGAGAACAGTTGTTTGAAGATAGGTATAGCTGATTGAACTATGTTCTGACCAACTCTGAGAATTCAGAGATGCACAATATAGGCCCTGAAATAGCCCAAATACTAAATCAATACTGGTCTGGTACAATGATACACATAAAGAATAAAATACAATCTTCGGCTGGAAAGTGGACACCATTCAATGAGCCCCCCACAACAAAATATCGAAACAAGATGAACAGATAGAGAGTCTAGCAGCACTGGCTCCACTCCATGACATACACTTCTCAGGCATGCCAGTCTCTTTTACCCTGAAGATCTAAAGATCTTATCACCGAGGGATTTCTGTCTGATAATGCAAGGTACATGAGGGGTATCTATGGGGTACAATCTGCACTCCTGAAATCACTGAATGTAGGATTTGGGCTACTAAGTTGGTTCTTATTGTAAAATTTAGAGGGGTCCCGATCCAATAATGGATTGTTAGAGAAAGCCACTTAAGACTTTAGTTGAGCTTATCGGTGCAGGGAAGGCCCCCATATACGTCAAATTCACTCTACACTCTAGCTTCCTGACCAATATATTTATATAGCGGCTCAAAAAACCTGCTCGAGAGTATGCTGAGAGAGATGACATCCCCAATGCATCACAATTTGAAGTACCTCAGTGGGGTGATAAAATCCCTAGTCAAAGATACCCCTCATTATTAAAATGAAAAATTTGGGCGTTGTTACCACCTTCTCCCTTTCTCCCAAGACCCCGAAGGCGGGTGGAAAGGTAGTTGATGCAACAGTAGGTCCACCCCAAACACAATAAAAAGTTATTTCCCTTAAGAGAAATGAAATGTGGGTTAATCTATTGAGCAGCCTGATTCATGTTCGTTTTAAAACCCAAATTTAGGTGTGAGATATGCATGTGCATGTCAATTTTAAAACACCAAACTAAAATGTGAATGCATGCATGTCAATTTTAACCATTGTTTATTTTAAGCCCAAAATTGAAGTGTTATAACATGCAGGTCCATTTTAACCATTCTTTATTTTAAGCCCAAAATTGAAATGTGAGAGCATGAGTGTTTGTTATCCAGTAATGATCCGATCCTCTATAAATTCACTACATGCTACAAACAGATAATCAGTAACCCAATAAAACCCACGTATAACATAAAACTAAACTATAAAAACACTAATGTGTAATGATACTTGATCTATTGCGTGATACTATATAACTGATTGCGTAATTCTATCAGAGTGATTGCATAATTCTCACAAAGCGATTGCGTGATACACATACAGACCAAACAAAAAATAAAATAGAAAGCTAATTCTGATCTGGAACCTGCAAAATAGATTGTGATGCCCTAACAAGATCTCTCATCATCCATTCTTTGTTAAAAGAGTACAAAAATTCTTTGAGGAAGGAATAAAGAAGTGTAACAGAGAGTTTGACACACTTCTACCAGAACTATGTAGTTTGTTAAAAGAGTACAAAAACCTGTATAAAGATACATGTAAAACAAACTTTTTGACTGTAGATATTGACAAGAAAATAAGCAAGGCACATGATGAGATAAATAAACTTGTAGACAACTTTGTCAACTCACCTGATTCATTATCAGTTTTTGAAGAGAAGATAGCAAATTTTGAGGAAGAATTGCTCAAATTGGAAAGAGAGAAAGAGAGAATAATAAATAAGGCAAAACATTTGAGATCTAAACTAAGTCCAAGATTGGACTATTTAGCATCTCTGCGGAAGGAAATTTCAGAGGCATTTACACAGGGAAGCAAAATACTGGCAAAGCACTTGCATTATCTCATCGGTACAGTAAAAAGAACTGAGACAACAATAGAAGATAGTAAGAAGTTTATGGATAGTATAAACTTAATTTTGGGAGATCTTTTTCAGATAATAACTACTCAACTACAAGGTTGAGGATATGGACAGCTGAACCTACAAACTCTACTGACATCTTGACAACCTTTGTCATTGATGCCAAAGGGGGAGTAGTAGGATGAGAAAATTCAAACATAGGAATTATATGCTCAGGGGGAGCTCTCACATTTTTGGTAACATTTTTGGTGTACACATTTTTGGATATCTTTTTGAAATTTCTCATGAGTGTTGCCATCAATGCCAAAGGGGGAGATTGTTGGCATATGGACACTCCAATGAGACATTGTGTGTGATTGAAGGTTTTGTCATTGATGGCAACCTTGCAATCCTATGGCACCAGCAAGACATTATACCGGCAAAGCATTACACAGGCAACCTTGCAACCCTATGGCACCGGCAAGACATTATACCGGCAAAGCATTACATAGGTAACCTTGCAATCCTATGGCACCGGCAAGACATTATACCAGCAAAGCATTATTCAAGCAAGACAGTGCACCGACATCAGCAAGACCACTCTACACCGGCACCGACACTGACACAGAAGAAAAGATGTATACTGGCACGGAGGCCGACAAGATTTTTGATATGTAATATTTTGTTTATTATTGTAAGCCGACTTGGCAAATTGTAAAATGACTCTTGTATATAAAAGAGATCATTGTAGACATTTGTAGGATATGGATAGGAAGCATAAAGAAAATTATTAGGCAGACCTAATGTGCGAATTATAGGTCAAGGGTATATGTAAAGAACAAAGAAAGAACCGGTACTGAATCTGGCATTGAAGATGCTATTGTAAAGTAGTACAAATCATTGGATTTGCATAATCCTCATTGTAAGTCAGTGTGACTTCTTATTGAGTAGTGTGCTCTAGGCAGTTGGCCTTCCTGCATGTGTAGGCCCCTATTGTAAGTAATATTCTCTTATTGGTCAGTAAGTGAATATTGTGGGTCATAAATCCCACCGAGGTTTTTCCCACACCAGGTTTCCTCGTTAAACATCTTGTGTTATGGTGTTCTTTTCATGTGGATGTTTTTGGTTCTGTTAATCACATTAATTCTTGCATACCGGTATACTATTACTTTATGTTCTGCATGTTATGTTTTAAGAAAATCACATTACCGGTCAGATACTGATTCACCCCCCCCTCTCAGTATTTGTGGGAACCCTAACAAAGCAAATCATATTTCACTCTATACGAGAGAACTAGGCTATTGTATCTGTCGATGGCTAGTTGATCCTCTAGATCTCATATCTTCTTTTCTGGCTTCAGGATTTGCTGATAGCGTCTTGCTTGTCTTCTTTGTTCCTTTGTCCTCCTAGCACCTGAAATTATGAATTATACCTTATGTGCCATAAAATATCATAATTAAGCATGCAATAAATGTAAACCTTATTCAGATTTACCTAATTTCATATAGAATTTAACAGAAACAAAGAGCAGAAAACAAGAAACATAAAATAACCAGAAACAAAAATATTCCCGACGAATGTGTGATCCTAATAGAGCGATTGTGTGACACTATAAAGGCTTTTGCGTAATGGGTTCCGCACGAATGCATGACCCTGTATGCTCGATTGCGTGATCTTCTCTATGTGATTGCATGATGATGTAAACGTGATTGCGTGATTTGGAATTTGTTTTGCAAATCCGTACAACCCTGCCAAAAAAATAAATTTTTTTGTACGATTTGCAAAATCACACAAGGAAAATAAGGTTAAATTGTTGTTAATTCAAGTCGGGTTCACCAAATGTTTCATGCTTAAAAATCATTAATGCAGAAATAGGGAATAAGGATGAATCACCAAATCCTTAACTATCAAAGCAATTTCAAACATAAACCAATAGAAATTAACACAAGATAAGAATAAATTCAAATAAATGAAACTCCCTCATCCTGCATTGTGGCTTCCATTGTGCTTCTCCAAATTGTGCTTGTAGGTGGCTCTCAAGTATTGCACTGGGATTCCTGCATAGATTAGACAATAGTTTGAAGACTGTGATTCTAGAATGAATTGAGCAAAGAGGTTGAATTTATAGATTTTCAACACAGAGGAGGTGAGGATTTGAAATCAAGTGTTGATTGGCAAATAACTGATTTAGATTGATCAGTTAACTCATTAGATTGATCTGTTAGCATAATTGATTGGAGAGTGTACTCAATTGATTGACCAGTAGACTGAATAGACTAGCTAGTTGATTGGATTGATTGATTGATTAGAAGACTGAATTGATTGGAGAGATAAGTGAATTGGTTGATGAGTAGACTGAATAGATGGATTAGTGAGAAAAAGGTGATTGAGAGTTAAAAAGGATGATTGATGAGTTAACTGATTAAACAATTGGTTTGATCAATAAGTTCTGATTTTAGCATGTGTTGTAGGAATTTGAAATTGAATTTGATTTTCATTTTCAATTTGCATTTGAATTTGGTCATTTGAATGTTGAAATGCACATGAAATTATCTAAAATTCAAATTTGGTGAAATGTGAAATTAGATGAAATGATATGAAATTCAAATTTGGGAGAAATAAAATGAAATTAGATGGAATTATAATTTGGGGAATTGGAAGAATTTAATTAATTAATTTAAATGAAATTATTTAAACTTAGGAGATTGAATTAATTAAATAATTAAGATTATTTAACTAAGGAAAAGGTTGTAATTAATTAAATAATTGATATTTAATTAATAATTGAGATATGGTTAACTGATTAAAATGATTTACGAATAGAAATAGAATAATTAGAAGTGTTGAAGGGTGATGATTAGAAGAAATATTTAGTTTAATTAAATATTTAAAGAATTACTTAATTAATTAGATGAATAATTAGTATACGATTAAAGAGATATTTTTAGGTGTCTACACATAGCATGGAGTAAAAAATGTGTGATGAGTTACAGGATCCAATGTGTGGTGATCCAGGAGCGGTTCAAGTTGTCTAGAACAATGTGTAGTTGATTGTTATGCAATCTTACAGTTATGATTGAACCGATATGTTTGTAATCTCTATGAGATTTGTAGGTTTTTTGTTGTGTTTTGATTAATTAAAAATAGGTTTTTGAAAGGAACCCGGAACCTTGTTACAAAGCAGGAGAAAGATAAAGCATAAAAGAGGCAGAAAACAACAGTGCCTGATCACCCACACATAGAATAGTTCCCAGCCAAAACAAAAAGGGAATACAAGACAAAGGAAGCAACACTAGACAACCAAAGGAAAGCACAAAGACAACACAAGGACAGGTAAATCTTTCTAATAAGTTCTTTAGCATGAACCACCATCTGCTTCATATTGATTGCATAATTTTTCATTTCTTTCAGCTCTTTTTCCTTGATATCAACCTGTTTCCGAGTGTTGGCCCTTGTTCTTTTTTCGTGACCCTTCTTCTCCATCTGATCCTTATCACCCTCCTTGCCTTTAATTTGTTCAAACCTCTTTTTATTACCTCCCATATTACCCTTAGTTTCATAATTCTTCCTTATCTCAGCTCTGTTATTTTCTCTATGATCATTGTGAAGAAACCTAACAATTTTGTTGTTGTTATGAAGAGCCACCTAGAATCTATGCAAAGTAAATATGATCTGACTAATAATAAAACAAGCCACACCACCATAGTGAACAATCATAGAAAAATGAGCAAAAGGCATTATAAATTGTGATTAGCAAAGACACGTTGCTTCATCTAGATATGGTCTAGTTCAATCATAGATTTTGCCTCACACTTGAGATTACTCTCACCATAAAGGGCAATGATTTTGTCAGAACGACAAGTTAGGTTGGCAGCCCAATCAGCACACTTATTGACTTCTCTATATACATTTGTGAAAATACACATTTCAAAAGTTTCACTAATTTCCTTCGCAGTTTTGATGGCATTGTGTATAAACCAAGAGGGAGGTAAAACATTATTCAAGCAATTCATAATGTTCAAAGAATCGCCTTCAACCCAAACTTTAGTGCAATTGGAATCCTTAGCAAGAACCAACCCATGATAAGAAACAATGGCCTCGACAACATGGTTGGTTTGATTACCTATAGGAATACATTTGATAACTTTTCATATTCCCCCTTCATCCCTTAAAACCACACCGCACCCTGCATTGCCAGGGTTACCCTTGGAAGCACCATCGAAGTTAATTTTCATCCATCCATGAGTGGGGCATTCCCATCTTGCCTCTTCTCTAGGATTAGCATGTATGATGTCACTCCCCTTTATTCTCCAATTCTTGAAAATGATGTTATCACCTTGATCTTTGGGGTTGGTTATTCCACCAGTGATGTAGAGGTTCTCCACCATATGTCTTTTGATTTTCTCAAAAATAATTTGAGCTTTTGAAGCCTTATCTTTGAACACTCTATCATTTCTTTCTTTCCAGATTCCCCAACAAATATGAGGTAAAGAAAATCTCCATAACAAAGTAAGTGAATTGTTCTTCGAAGGGTGGAACCAGGAATTAAAAACATCTTGGATAGCTTCAGGGAAGACCCATCTGACATTGAAGTTGTCCAGACATCTAGCCCAAATATTAGCAGAGAAGGGACAATGGATAAACATGTGACTAATGGTTTCCTCATTCTGCATACAAAGATGGCAAATACTAGGTAGACAAAAACCTCTAGTTTTGAGATTGTCAGTCATCAAGATCTTATTTTGAAGGACAGTCCAGAAAAAAATATTAATTTTGGGAATAATTCCTTTCACCCAAGCCTTAGTCTAGCATGGAGTCTCCTGACTAGAATATTTCTGAATATAAAGAGAGGAGACAAAAAATTTACCATTAGTAGTAAGTTTCTAGATAAGCTGGGCCTCCTCATCATCAACCACCACCATAGAATTCATAATTTTATTCAGATGCTCAAGGGAAGGATCAATAGAGGATAAGTCCTTCCACTAGCCTAAATTCCAGTACTCAGCCATAGTAGTACCAAATTTTTCCTTACACTGATCTTGAAACTTGCCCCAATCAGGATTGTCACTAATGGGAGAGTCTAACAACCAAGTGTCTTCCCTAAATTTAATGAGATTACCCTTCCCCACCTTCCATTTCACTCCTTTGACTATTATATCTCTAGTCCTAGTGACATTTTTCTAGATGTTGGAACCAATTGAAATATCTTCAGCCTTGAGGAAACTATGAAGGGTAGGGAGCTGTCTTTTATACTTATTGTCCCATATCAATTTCCATTTTCTCTCAGTATTATAACCTCTCCATATCTGCTTAGCCATGAGAAACTCATTCATATCTCTGATTCTTGTACGACCAAGGCTTCATTTTCTTATAGGTTTACACACCTTATCCCATGCAATCAAATAAATTCTCTTCTTTTCCTCAACCCCAGTCCAAAGAAAGGTTCTTTGATTTTTTTCAATAGCCTCCGCAAACTTAACAGGGATTCTAAAAAGACTGATAGCAGAAAGAGGGATACTTTGAAGAGTAGATTTCAAAAGATGGAGCTTTCCCACTTGGTTGAGAAAAGAGCCTTTCCATCCAACTAACTTCTTATGAAATTTATTGACAAGAGCGCCCCAGAAGGTATCAGGAGGCACCTGCCATAAAGGGAGCCCAAGATAGGTGGCAGGGAGATTCCCAATTTGGCTACCCAAAATGTTACTAATCTTTGTCTCTCTTCTCTCTGTAGTGTTTATGAAATAAACAAAACTTTTAGACCAGTTAATCAGTTGACCAATAGCAATCCCATATCTGTCCAAAGCTTTCTTTAAGCTTCTAGAATTTTTCATAGAAGAATTCCCCATAATAATTGAGTCATCCACAAATTTTTGATGGTAATGAACTTGGTCAGCAGATGAAGGTTTAAGCCCTCTAAACTCTCCCTTCTCAACTAGTTTTCTGATAAATCTGCCCAAGCATTCCGCAATGATTATGAAAAGAATAGGGGAGAGAGGGTCCCCCTATTTGAGACCCATGGAGGATGAGAAAAGGGAGAAGGGGACCCATTGACCAACACAAAAAAAGAAGCAGAGAAAACCCGTTGCATAATTAGATTGATGCTTCTAGAACAAAATCCAAAGGCAGAAAGAACAGTCTGCATAAAGCCCCAGTCAACTCTATCATAGGCTTTAGATAAGTCAAGCTTCAGAAAGAAACCTTCTTTTTTAGCCATAGAAGGAGAATGAATATTCTCATGGACCTTGATTATCGAGTCCAAAATTTGCCTCCCAGGGACAAAACCACTTTGTTGGGGAGATATGATAGAGGGGAGCAAAGTCAGAATTCTAGAGGTCAAGACTTTAGAGATAATCTTGTACAAAGAATTGCAGAGGCTGATAGGTCTAAGAAGATCCATGGAGTCAGCTCCCATCTTCTTGGGAATAAGAGTAATAAGAGTACCATTCAATTCTTTCAAAATTATCCTAGCACCAAAGAATTCTTTCACAGCACGGGAAATATCCCTTCCAACAATATGCCAATACATTTGAAAAAAGAACATAGGGAAACCATCCGGGCCTGGGCCTTATTACCTTCAAAAGAGTTGACAACTTTCAAAATCTCATCATTAGTTGGGATAGCAGTAAGATAGGAGTTCTGATCAGCATCCAAGATAGAAGGGATGCAGTCCATAAGGTCCCTTTGAGCTTGAAGGCCCATGTTCTGATCCTTAGTCAAAAGATTGGAGAAGAACTCCAGGGCAGTCTTCCTCATAGAATCTTCATCATCAATTGTTTTGCCTTTTTCTTTAAGCCGAGAAATCCTGTTGATAGCCTTTTGTTTCAAAGTGGACATGTGAAAGTATTTGGTGTTTCTATCCCCCTCCTTTAGCCAGATGTTTATCGATTTCCAAAAACTTTCTTCTTTGGCTATGATGTCATGATATTTCATAAGAATCTCATCTTCAGCCTCTCTAGAGACATTGTTGTAGCCATTATTCTGAATCTCATCTTGGATATCTTTCAGATCTAAGAGAATGGCAACTTTGGAGACAAAAATGTTCCCAAAGGAGACCTATTGTATTTGTATTTGTATTACCGACCTATTGTATTTGTATTTGTATTTAAGGTTGATGAGTTGTTTGTAATTGTGTTGGAAATTTTGGTTAAGTGTGGTAGTGTGATTGTTGCCGAACCAGAAGGAGTATCTGTAGAATGTTGTGAAGGCAAACAGGAGTGATAAAGGACCCGACTAAGCAAGGTAGTGCTATTTCTAGATCAACAAAAAACCTGTTGTTCTCTAGCCATTACAACAGTTAAATCCCCTAACCAGGTAGGTTTTGACAAGATTCTTGTTAAAATCCTCTAACCAGGTGATCCATTAGCTTGGATTTGAAATCCTCTACCGAGGTTACCTTTAACAGGGTTTTGTAGTCAATCCCTTAACTAGGTGGTCTTTAATTGGATTTGTTCTTAACAGGACATTATTGTATAAGCTTCTAACAAGGCTTGGCTCCTAATGGGGCGAACTTCAGAAGAGTTCAAAATACTTGTGGGTATTCATCCCCATCGTGGTTTTTTCTATTTGGGTTTCCACGTGAAAAATCATTGTGTCAAGTGGCGAATGATTTTGTGGATGTGTTTTTGATATGATTGATTTGAATGATTGGTAAATCCACCTAGATATGTTTAGATGACCGGAAATGATCTGAAATGAGATATTACTGATATTAGTAAAGTGGTTTAATGTTTTGGTTAAATGGTATTTGAGTTATAGATCTGTTACATTGTATCATTGATGTTTTGGTCAACCGGTAAAGTTTGACAATGCAGTTGTAGTTTTTGGATACAGTGACTAAACCGGTTAGTTTAGTGATTGGATTTTGAGTTGAAAGTTTGTTTGGTGAAAGTTTATTTTATTTTCTATCTACTCATTCACCCCCCCCCTCAGTAGTTGACCCGATCCTTATAGTTTCATCATATTATCATTATTTGATATCAAATTCGTCATTTCTTTTATTGATATTTATGATTATACTTTTTAAAAAGAAAGAGACACAACCAATAATTTGATATATTCTTCAAACAAAAATCATTTGCTTCAAACAATGTATGCTTCATAACGCGGGTGGTGCCAACCATTACATAAAAAGGGATTTCAGAAGAGGCTGCATATCTTTAATTTGTATACCTTACATCTCCTCTCGCTACTATTTAATTTGTTACATACCAATTTTGAATGGGAAAAAAACCTTCAATGGAGCAACATGGGAGAATCTTAACAAATTAGAGGAAAATTGTATTCTGCAGGATGAATAAGAAAAAATACTTTACATGGGATAATTTTTTTTGAAGAATGGATCAAACAACGAGGTAGAAGCCTAGATCTTTCTATTGGGATTAGATGTGTGGAACAAGTGGTACCTATCAAATTCAAACTAAAGATGACTAACAAGTTATTATTAATCCAATAAGGAAAAAATGATCACTTTGTTGAAAGTTGACAAACACACTAAGAATCACATATGATCAATCTTAGACACATTATAAGACTATTCAATACACCATGTTCATGGAGAAGCTAACAATGAAGAATACTTCCTAGTCAACTATATAACTATAACAAACTAGAGTGAATGTCATTTCATAGAAAGAATTTAGGAAAAAAAATATAACAATCATAAAATATAAATCTTAGAGGCAATTGAAAAGATAATCATTAATAATAGGGCATACAAGCATTTACAATTGCATGTAAAGAAAATTACGATAGTAAAAATTAAGGAATACAATGTTTCAAGGAGATTAAGGATTGAGGAATCACTACAAGTAGGCATCTATTTTTAATAACAACATCCCATCAAATCTCATCTATTATTCAAGGTAATTAATGAAATACTTGCCCAAATCTAATTATATAAAGGCAATGCCTACCAAAAATTAATTTAAAAATTTATAACAACTCAAAACTCAATCAAATCTTCATTAAAAAAGTTGCTTCCTATATCAAATTATAATTTAACATTGTTACTGAGCTATCATAGAGATGGTATTCATCTAATTTCACATAGTTTGATCTCAATGAAATACCTAACTAGCATGTACTTGTATTTAGAGAAAACTATATAGAGGATACATAGATCTATATCATTCTCAAGTTATCTTTTTTCTTAAATCCAAATTGAAGCCTTACAAAATCCTTGATCGAAACCCTATTAATAATTGTACTCCTAAATTTAACCCTAGCTCTAATTGAACCTGTGCATAACCTTAATTGATTTGCAATGCTAATTCTAACTCTAATTTAGTCATAATTGATCTCTAATTGAACCCTAACCTTAATAAAAATGTAATTGTTATAGAATGCTTAGTCTTACCTAACCAAGTACATAACCCTAGGTAATTTATTTGCTTCCCTAACCAAACCCAAATTGTCTAGAAACCCCAATCTTAACTCTAACCCTAAACCTAATTAAATTCCAAGCCTACACCAGTTTCTCTTATATATACCTAAAGAAATACAATGCATTTAAGAAATCTAGCATACAATAGTTTTTACATACACCTCCTTAATATATTTACATACACGTATTCTACAAAATTTTTTGCTACAACTTATTTTGGTGAGTGAGTCAACTTGTTTTGATGGGTGAGTTATTTGGATTGCATTATAGACAATGATATGATTCCTTAACAAAGGAAGACAGCATTCAAATGTAATTTCTTAAGTAAAGATATCTCAATAGAGTCAAATTTTTTTTAAAAAAATTGAATATTGTACTATCAACCTTCACTATTTTGAAAGTTGTATAAAAAATATTGTTAATTATCTTCAATATCATGAAGTGAAAATTTTCAGCCGATAAATTTATAGATATGGTTGCTTGAAAGGGATAGATGTTGTGATAGCTTCTGAGGAAGACAAATTACAGACATGCAGTCTCTTCTGAAATCGACGTTTATTGAAAGGTTGCATGCCAATCATTGAATTGCAAAGTTGCATGGCTAATCATTGAAGACGAATTACAGACATGCAACTGTAGCGAGAACTTTGACAACGTCATTGATGACTTCTAAGGAAGACAAATTACGTACAAACAATCTCTTCTGAGATCAAGAAAGAGAAAGCTCATTTATTGAGCACATTTTTTCCTGTTTTATAAAGGGAGATCAGGCCAATCATTGAATTCAATTATTGTAGACCCAATCATTTTATAATGCAGTGCTTTCTATTTCATAAATTTTCGTTACCTCTTTAAATCAGTTGAAAGGAGAAGAGGTTTTTAATTTTGTACGTAATTATCTTTAAATCTTTTGAATCGAAGTCTTGAAAATTATCTTTAAAATGAAACCGGAACATGGAAATCAATTCTTACTACATAATTGTGTCATTTGAGATAGAATTCTTATTATTTTTTTTAATGTTTTTTAATAATAATTTTTAGAAACTATTTTGATAGGAGAAAGGATTTTGTAGTTATTCATAATTTCGCAAATCTTAAGTTTCTAAATAGTGTGGGATTTCAAAATTTTTTAGAATGTTTTTGTATGCGGTTTATGAGCTTAAAGCAGTTGTTTTAGCTTCTAGATAGTTAAGATGAATGTGGGGGGATCTCTTAAGTGTACAAAGATCAAAAGAGGTCATTTAAAGTTGGGCTTAACCAACATATTCTAAGTGTTGACCATTTAAGTGACTAGAGTGGGCCCCTCCTTACTCATTTGACTTCTCATTTGAGCTTTCCATAGGTAGATATTTGTCATTACCAATCAAACAGCCATGTTAATGTTCCCATCCAAATCTTGTTGCTGCACAAAACTTGATTGGATGCTTGTGATCGCATAAAAAAGAATAGGGTACCCATCTATTTGCCAGCGTACTCCTGACCTATGCCAAAATGGTAGCTTTGGAAGATAGTATGGACATTTATTGAAGTAGGGGGATTATTATCAAATATCACAGTTGGAATGCTCTAGTAGACATGTTATG